>NC_090930.1:1184634452-1184935714 GCF_040938575.1 Ambystoma mexicanum
AATCAGATAATAGAATACCAATCCGACCGGTCTATGCACATTATCTGCTGACAGGGGTATTTGTGTTTTCCCCGCTGTACTCAGGAAGCTGAAGGATTTTCTAAATAATAGCTGCAAGCAATCTCGTCACAATTGGACCATTTATAGGATCTTGCAGGAACAGATTAACGCTATAGTTCTCCACACAAGTACAGGGTATGAGTGCAGAACAAATAGGAAAACTGCAAGAACGATCAGTGAAACGTTGTCATTGGGCACCACCATGGGCACCTCCAAAAAGAAATTCAGTGAGAAAGGAATCGGGGAACTGTTCCTTTTTCCAGTTGTCGAAAAGGAACTCCAAATCTGGCATGCTCTCCTTTATGATCAAGAATTAAACATGTCTCAGTCCAATGTCAACAAACTCCTGTGGCTCAAGAACAAATAGCTTCCCTTAATTCCTTTTTTAGTGACTGAAAAGAGTGTCCCAACATTAAGCCACAGTCCAATATACTCTTTGTCTGTTTATTCAGCAGCTTCATCCTTCTTCCTCATCATAGACCTAGTCTGCACGTGCTGTGGTTCTTACTCGATGCTAGCTTCTGACAGGGGTGGGGGTAAAGGGGGTTCTCCAGCGTAGATTTTAACGTCTCCAAGAAATATCCAGCACGTCTGCCCTGCACCTTCACTGCAGACGGTGTCACGTCTTCCGCTATTAATGGGCAGTTGAAACGCTGGGGAAACATTTGGGAAGACATTGTTGTTCAACTCCGGTTGTTGTAGCATCTCCTTCTGTGTTCTGAGCTGCCCCAAACCCCTTCCGCTTGAGCTGATCTGAAATGACAGAGATACTTAAGGTCATGCATGTTAAGTAATCACGTAACCCCTTTCCTAACAATTCTGCTGTTGTCTGGGCTTCACTTCTAGTTCTAGATGGAGGTGTGAGAGGTGTCCTCATTCGCCTCCCTGTCACTGTTTCATGGTGGGTAAGATGCTGGTCTGAACCTGGTTGATTTCTCAACGCATACAGTGCCAGTGGTAGACAATGCAACCATCTTTTTTTCAAAATAAGCTTCAATTTGACTATTCTCTGTTTAAGCAAGCCATTGAGTCTCTCTCTGATTCTGTTCGCTTTAGGGTGATATGCTGATGAAACTGGTGCGTTATCCTAAGCAACAAACTTAATTGTTCAAAGACTTCATTAATAAAATGAGGGCCATTATCTGATCTTAATGCTTCACATATTCCCCATCTAGGAAATACTTCTTGTATTAAAAATCTTGCTGCACGGGTGATGTCTGGGTGTGTACATGGACCAGCCTCAATCCACCTCGAAAAGGGACATACCACTACAATCATATATCTGTATCCATTACATACTTGCAGCATGTCGACATAGTCGATATGCAAATGCTGAAAGGGACCATTAGGTCTTGCAATAACTCCTGTAATTGTGCGCAGTGTGTGCCCAGCAGTAAACTTTTGACATACGATACAATTTACTACATAAAATGCAACATGATCTACTATATTTGGAACAAACCAATCCTCTGCAGTAGTTGTGGCGAGGCTCTCTTTAGTAACGTGCGCAGGGTAGTGTAGCTGTTCCTACGCCACCCTTAATAAGGCTGCAGGCATCACAGGTTCACCAGTGTTGTCTTGTCACCACAATGCTTCAGAGGGGTTTAAAGAACATCTTCTCCGCGTCCACAAGTCTATCTCATCTTGAGGCTCTTCTCCTTGAATCTATACCAACTGAGTCCTAGACAAATTATTATAACACTCAGACCCACTCATCATCACCACCATTCTTTCATTCACATCAGGCATATCAAGTAACAAAATAAGTTCTGAACATGCAGCTCGTTTTGCTTCCTCATCTGCCTTTTGATTTCCATGTGAGATAAAGTCTGCTCTCTTAGTGTGTGCTGCATATTTAACTACTGCAAATGCTCATGGGAGTTGTAGTGCTTTAATAAGTCTGTCCAGTAAGGCTGCGTTTTGCACTGGATTGCCATCCGCTCAGAGGTAGCCCCTCCTTTTCCAGCGTGCTAGCCCTGCATGCACTGTTGACATCACATAGGCGGAGTCACTGTACACTGTTACTTCCTGTTCTGCGTGTCTCTCGAGCGCGATAATCATTGCCACTAATTCTGCAGCCTCAGCCGAAAAGTAAGACGGTAGTCGTGCACTTATCAATACTTCAAACTCTTCATTGGCAATGCGCTTTTCCACATCGGCACCTGTATGTCTTTGTCCATCATTCTGATCGATTCTAGAAGAACCGCCAGTAAAGAGAATCTCCCCAGCTGCCAATGCATTTTCCTTCACCCTCGGGATTTCCTCATAGAATTCCTCATAGTTCGAGCAATCATGTGCATGCTAGTCCACTGCCAGTGGTTCTGTGAAAAACATGGTAGGCTTCACTATTTTGCATCAGACTATTTTAATCGCTGGGTTCAATATGACTACTTCGTAGGCTGAAGCTCTTTGAGAAGTCAAAGTGTCTTTAGGTTTTTCCAAAATAGCAACCAGTGCATGTTCAACAAATAATGTTATGGGACACCCCATTACTATGCTATCAGCCTTCTCAATGGCGAATGTGGCGGCTTCCAAAGATTGTTCGCAAGGAAAATGACACCTCATTAATGGGTCTAGAATCCCATTGTAATACACAAGGGGCTTGTACCCCAACGTGGTTCTCTGAGTGAGTACAGCTGACATAACAGTGGCATTTGTGAGCGAGAACAAAAAGAAATCCTCAGCATAATTGGGAATCCCTAAAACTTGAGCTGTGCAAATTGCCTTTTTCAACTCATCAAAACCTTCTTCCATCTCCTCAGTCCAGACAATGCTTTCCCCAATTGCCTGTGCTTTCTTTAGAGCTTGCAACAAGGGCCTTATTTATTAACTGTATTCAAAGACCCATGCTCTTACATAATTATACAGTCCCAAAAATCTATGCATGTGCTTTATCGTGAGTGACTTGAATGTTTTCAAAATAGCCTCAGCCCTCTCAGGAGTAACTTTCTTTCCTCATGTGAAATTAACTGGCCTATTTACAGTACTTCCTTTTGACAATACTGCAATTTCTCCTTGTCTACTTTAGATCCTTTATCTGCAAGAATAATCATCAGTTGAACTGAATCACGTCTGCACTCTTCCTCTGAGGTGGTACAGATCAATATATCATCCATGTACTGCAACAAAACACTTTCCAAATCAATATTGCTTAAATCCAATTGTCGGACTCTATTGAAAATCGACAGAGACTCACAGTACCCCTGGGGCAGGCGAGTACTTTTCAGATGAATTTGTCTGAATGTAAATGATGTCAGATCTTGCGAGTCTTTATGCAATGGGATTAAGAAAAATGCATTTTTCAAGTCAATCACAGTGAAAATGTGTGCTTCAACAGGGATATTACATAAAATGGTTGCAGGATTGGCAACTAGAGGGAACTCGCCGTCTACAATCTGGTTAATCAGCCTCATATCTTGAATTAAATGCCACAAACCCCCTTTTCCTTTCTTCACAGGATAAATTGCAGTATTACACAGTGACTCTGACGTCACTGGGATGCCCTGTTCCATCATAGAGGATACTGTCTTAAAAATACCTTCATTTGCCTCTCGAGACATAGGATACTGTCATGCTCAATGTAAAATTGCTCCTGGTTTCAATTTAATCTTCACTTCTCCAACCCCCTTTAATAGGCCTACGTCATAGGCGCCTGTTGCCCATAATTAAACCGGCACTGTAGCCATGTCTTCATGGAAATATTCGGGGTGTTTCTGTGCTAACATTATTTTCTGAGGAACCTCACATTCAATCTGTAAGCTCCCCCAATGGCAATCACTGTGTACCATTGTCTGCCTTCATAATCATTTCCATCAAGCAAAGCCATTTCTCCTCGCACTATGGCTGCTTGTAATTCTAAAGGAAAGACTCACCCTTCCTCTTCATCCATAGGTATCTTTGGCTTCAATAAAAATTCACCCGGTATTCTCATAGTTCTGCCCACTAAACCTGGCAGCCTTGTTAACAGAATACCTACCCCATAGTGAAAAAACATCTGGTTCTAACGGTCCTCCTCGTATGGCCATTTGTCCTGCAAATACCATGATAAATACACTCATGTTCAAATAATACATTCCTTGTGTTGAACATACTATGCCTTTATCATTGAACAAAATTGTTCAATTTGGTCATTAAATCTCGACCTAATTTATTGACAGGTGTCTGCCTTCAATATTACAATGGCACAGACATGTCACACTCTCCTATAGAGACTGGCAATTCTTCAGTAAAAGGAACTCTACTTGTAGCTCCTGTGAAACCTTGAGTATTCATGGCATTTCCAGACATCGAAAAAAATGTCCCCTCTCATATACATGAGCGTGTTGCATCCATGTCTACTAAAAATGGAAAAGATTTCCTCCTATATTGATGTCAACCCTCAGTTCCTCTTTAGGATTGGCCGTCAATGATAGTATCGAACACATGAAGTCTCCCACTGAGCTGTCCTATTGGGGATACATTCTCATCCCCATACCTGTGAAAGGATTCCCTCCATCAACAGTAACACCCCCCATTCTAGGAGTCATTAACTGTCCTGTGCTTGTGCTTTGCTGTATCTGCATAGGTGACTGTTGTGACTACCCTTGTGGCGGATTCATTGTTACCTACTGTGTTTGTAAATCTTTTTGCATTCTCAGCACTTGTGTTTGCTGCACTGTCTGATTTTGAGCAAACCCATCTCCATTCTGCTGCGAATATGCAATCAGGTGTGTGGTCTCCCCTCTTGAGAATTGCCCATTCTGCACAAATCCTTGACTTCTACATGTGCGAACAAAGTGACCTGACATATCACATGTCCAACATATAGGAGGAGGTCTCCTAACTTGCCCCTCCTGCATGCCTTGACTATCGTTATGCGTGTTTTGATACCCGCTTTGATTGTTTGGAAGTTTCCCTGATTGTCCTGGAAGCCTCTACTTTAAAAACCTCCCCTTCCCTGTGATGCAAATCCATTATTACCTTGATCGAACTGTCTTTAGTTATTCACATGTGGCATGCTTGCTGTTTGCTGTGAACCGGATCCGTCTCCACTAGTCAACATTGCCCCCTCAATGGCATACTTTGATAGTTTGTTCTGCACTAACTTTGCCTCTTCATCTTTTCTTACATCGTCTTTCTTCGATTCTTCTCTTGCAACAGGCCGCAATAATGCACGATGGTCAGCTAAATCTCTGACCATGGCTTTGCTTCCAAGCTCATTAATTTCTTGAGCTGCTTTTGTACTTCTTCTGGCAGCCTTTGGCACAATATATGATAAAATGCAGGTATGGATTTCCCCAAGCCTTGCGTGTCTCCAAAGCCCACTGCCCATAGAAATTCTGAATATAAACAAGAGGATCATCCCCTTCCTGCATCTTCTTTGCCATTATAGCTCCCATGTCGGACGTGTCCGGATACAGTACTATAATTGTTTTCCAGACCGCCGCCCTACAGTTATTGAACAGTGCTCCATCATGAGCAGTGTTTATCATGGTAACGCTAGAATACCCTGCTCTTGACCAAACATCATCAGCCCTTTCCCCAAGAATGGCAATAAGGAGACCTTCAATGTCCCCTATAGCTAACGTGTTTCCTCCTGTCATTTTCTCTAACTCATGTATCCATTTCCTAGCACCAGAAGTTAAACTCAGGAGTTTACACCTTAAATTATCCTTAACCATATGTGGCCAATGTATATTCTGTGGCCTAGCACCTCCCTTTTCTAACAAAGGAAACAGTGAAACCCCAAACTCACACTCATCTCCCATTGTCTGTCTGTCCATAGCAGGAACAATGGTTCTATGCCACCTTCTATCTGGCAGTGACCTTAACCTGCTCACATAAGGTGGCGAGTCCCCCCTCTCACCATGGGATCGCCCTCTAGGTGGATCTAGCCGCGTAAATGATTCTGATGCCCGAGATGAGCAAGTCTAGATCTGCCCATCTTACTTCCTTATCCATTAAAAAACACCCTTCAGGGACACTTGCATTACCTTCCTCCTCCCCATGGAAGGTTTCCCTGTCCTCGTCTGACATATCCTGTCCCCAACTCGTGTGACTTCTCTCCTCTTCATCTCTATTCAGAGTCTGTCTATCTAAAGACAGCTCCTTTGGCTCAAAACTGCAAGAGGCTCCTTCTTTGTCGTACAACTGTGTGCTCTCGAGTTGATCATTTTTACTCTTCCCCTGCAGCACTTTCTTAGTCCTCATATCATGATAGACTTTTTCGATATCGTCTCCAAAGCTTCTAGAGTCAAACTCATCTTCTAGATTTTCTCTAGACTGACCTGCTATTGACTCATGTGCTGGGAAGAACTCTTCGATGTCTTCCCATGCCACTACTGGATTAGGATCTATTTATTCCTCTTCCACACATTCAAAATCGCATGCTCTCTGCTTTGTCTTTCTTTCTAGTTCATCATCAAACTCTCTTAATTTCCTTGCTTCTTCTATTACTCTTACTTCCTCTTTTGTTTTCATATTTTCCTCTCATTTGCCCTTCGTATCTCTTCGTCTTTTCATCTTTGTATTTTTTTATCCCTTCATTTCTGTGCCTCCTCCTCCTCTCTCTTTCTTTCTCACCTTTCTTGTCTTCATTGTTTTTCGATTGCCCTCTGTCTATTGTCATACTTTCTTTGCTCCTCCGCTCTTTCCTGCTTTTTCAGTTGTTCATCTTGATACAACTGTTCCCATCTTTGTCTATCCTTTCTTTTAGCCCTGTCTTCTTTCAATCTTTCCTCTTTCTCTCTATCCATTTTGTCCTGTTCGTCATGATCTTCCCTTTGGCTTAAGTCTTCGATGCTCTTAGCAAAATCTGACCACCCATCCATTTGTTCCGTATAAATGCTAACTCATCAGTCTTATCTTTTTTTCCATTCCATCTCTTTATTTGTCGTCCTATATCTAAGGATGTACTTGGTCGATCACTTCTCTCCTTGTTGCATCTCTCCTTGTCCCTCGGGACTTTAGAGATTACATCTTTCTCAGACATTTTCTATGTGCCCTCGCAGGTGACTCATATGTCGGGTTACTGTACCCTGTCACTGCCTTAAGCTCTCTTAATGGGTGTAACCCATCATCTTTCTTACTATCGCCGTCTGCTTCAGGTGGGGCAGGGGAAGCAGAAGGCTCCTCAGCCCCCTCTTTGAATATATTCAATATCCAGTCTTCAGGAGGTGGCTCTTCTCTTTCCTCCTGGAACATTTTCCAGAGCTCTAAGCTCGCTAATTGTTTTTCTAACTTGTTTCCCGTGTATGCTGCATGCAAATATGTCATCATATGCTGCAAAAATGCCTTCGATAGTGATCCCCCTTGTGGCCGTGGCATGAACATCTTGTCTGCCATGCCCTTAACCCATTCTGCACTGTACTGCTTCAGTTTGGGTGCGTGTTTCGGCAACTATTTGCAGAGGTGTATAAGTGGAGTAATATCCCTGATTCTGACTCATCACACTTGACTGTCAATACTCACCCTTACACTTTGCAGATTTAAAAAATATGTTTCAGAAAAACTAAACAATATGAGTGTGCATCAAATCACGGCAAGCTCCAAACCCTCTATATCACAATTTTTACTTTAATTAACTTTTTCACTAAACACCATAAATTCAATTTCCACCAAATAAATAATGAATTCTCAAATCTTGTGTTTTCTTTTTCACATCTGTCAATCCCTTTATTGTTTTTTCACCATTTTCAGTCACATAAAACGAACAGACAAACGGACATACTCGACCGGCCACATATATCTCAGTCTTCTCTTTAAGACTTATCCTACCCCTAAAAAATACCCCGATTGGGATGGGAATCGTTCTCTTTAAACTACCAAGTTCGTAGTCTACGTCACCCATAAATAGGGCTCTATAGCCGATTCCTTCTTTACGACGCAGGAAACTGGGCGAATTCTTTATCGTGGCACCTTCCCTCACTATACCACTTAATTGCTTGGCCTCTCCTCAAGTCCATCACTCAATATTCAACGCTCATCGTTCTTAAGTTACTTTACCCCAAGCTCCCTCCATTACTCATTTTTCCCTTATGACTTTCTTCACTCACTGCCCATTCACAATTTTGCCACCTCACGCAGTTTTTACTCACCATTTGCTTTTTTGACTTCCGACTCTCGGGATTGTCCGCCTCTTTATCGGCTGCTTCAACTTTCCGTTCGTTCAGCTTCCTGTAGACGCCGGGAAGGGAGTCTGCCTGAAAACAAGGGACCCATCTCACCTAGCTTGCAAGACTTATCTTAAACTAACATCCGCTATCTACAGGGAGCTTCACGTCCTTTCTGGCGAATGGCTGAGCTATGAGATATTTCCGGGAACCCAAAGCCTACTATCTCAATGGATTTTTAACCATCCTCTGCTATCACGTGAACTGGTTAGAACAGGGAGGATGGCATCCTGCCACTTCTGTTAAGTCCCTTTATCTATATATTTTGATAAAGGCTGATTTATTTAGCATGCTAAGTATGGCAATGGCGATTTCATTAAGCCACTTTCATACATATTCTAAAAGATGGACAAAAGAGCCCTTCATAAAAAACACTTTAGCTTTTTTTAATTTTGCCAGTGGTAATGAATGCAAATCCAATTGTATATGCTTGGATTAGACACACAAACTTTTTTTGTTGTTTTCTGTGTACATTTAGATCAAAGACCATTCATGTTGTTTCACAAATGCATTGAAAAAGAAGAAAAGTAAGTGACAAACATTGTTTAGCAAAAGTTCACAAATCCATACATTTTACATACACCATCATTAGTATTTTTTAGTATTTTTGTCCCACTGAGCAATAAATGCAAAGAAGCCTGGTGTATTCTTTTGTCACAAAACAAACAATTACATGTGGTGTGTGAAATCACGAGTCATGAAAAAAGAGAGGGAGAAAAGGTATTATTTTCTTTCTAACACTGGGTTTTCTATTTTTTTGGCTCATGAGAAACGGGACCTAGTCATTGGTCCGTGAACTGGTGGACACCAGCCCTTTAAGATGAGGTTGCACTACCCTTGAGATGGATGGGGATGCAAACGTTACTCAAACATCAATAATCGAAATGACTCAGGTAGTTGGCAAAAAGGTAACTGTTTTAATATCAATTACCTATCAACGGACGTCACAGTGTAAGGTCTCTCAATGCATCTTAAAAAAAGCATTCTTTTAGAGCAAAGAATCGTCATTGATGACATCAAACTATGTATTTACTAACATCATCCTACGTGGCAAACTACCTAACATAGTGGCTACAGTGATAGGTTCGAAGTGAACTTCTAAGTATACGATCCATACACGTCTGAGAGAGTGAAGAAAAGCGATAGGTTTCTTAACATCAGGTGAGGCAACTAAGCCCTCCCCTTAAACAGGTCACTATGAATGTCATTAAATATACAACATCCCATTGGTTACACAAACTATAGGACCTTTAATCACGTGGACCTTTACCATTGGTTGGCACTCTAACCTCAGTCAGTACTTTTCCACCTACGTGGGCTGGTCTTCCAGGTGCTGGTGAGCTAGTCTTAACCATAGCCTCCCACCAATTAGCATATTCATCTATCACCACCTCAGTGGTCTGCTGTCAATTAAGGCTTTGAACTTATCCTTGGGAGTATTCTTTTGCTCTGGAGAATTCACGGGAGGGAAGGCACGCTCTGCCTTCATGCGTAGGGGTAGTTGTCATATTCGTCCTACTTCATCCTTCCACGTGACTGAAGACCACAAAATCGAGCTCTAGTGTATTTAAAATACTATTTTCTAATAGAGCTCTGACGTCTTCCTTGTGCATGTCTTCTGAACAGGAGTTTCATTCTTTCACACGATTTGTATCCAATGTCTGCTCACCACATTTTGATACGGCCTTGGCTTCTTGGGGCTCGTCCAGCCTTGCATTTTTGAGTTTCACTCCTGTTAATTCGTTCACTTGTTTTTATCTGCGACATTCTGGAAAAGAGGCCTTCCTTTCCTGGTCTAGCTCTGCTATAATACATAGTGGAAACATCCATTTCTTACTGACGTCAATATATATATATATATATATCCGGAGAAATGAAGAAAAGGCGAACCGCACTCCCGCGGGCCAATAGCAATCAGCAAACTCCAGAGGTAGCGAAAAAAACACAAAAACTCGGTATAGTAGATACGGATCTGTTTTAATGTTTAAAAAAGAAAAAAAGGTTGTACAAAAAATATTAAGTACAGCAGGCAGCAACATAAAAACAGGCAGAGGCAGGACGCCGTGGTGCAGCAACCTGCAACACAACGCGTTTTGCGCAACACTGAGCGATTGATCACGTGATATATATATGTTGGCGCATGCCACAATCTATTCATAATAAAGCTAGCCTCAAGAATACTTTATCTGCGTGTGTTTCTTTGCATCTGTACATGTGTTTAATAACTTGATATCCCAGATGTCACTTATCTTTGATACTTTCTTGATGCCTTATAGAATATCTTCATTCTCTTGTCTCTGCATCTCTTCCATGTACGTCAGCTTGCTTCATGTGATGTCACCAATCTGCTCTCTCATTCATTGGTCCTGCTTCTTCTTTGATTTCATTCAAATGGCCATCATACTGTCTCATATTGTCGGATATATCTGTTATATCCTCTTCTGTTTGTGAAGAGTCTGATCCCCTGTCCTCCCCTTCCTCCTCACCTCTGATTTTCCGATGTAATGCAAGCTTCGGGTTATCCTGGGTTCGAGTCTTTCCCTTTTTTTTTGCAGATAAGGACGACCGTGAAAGGACGCCACAGTGACACCCAATGGGTGAACTGTGGCTACCCTCCTCAGCCGTTAAACAGTGGGGAAAAAGCCAGAGGCATAAAAAACCCCAGAAAGGTATGCTTCAGCTGAAGAGATGAGTGGATGAGGAATATCCAGAGATGGTTAACCTGGGTGTAGGTCCAGTAGTAGAAAGTCTGAGTACCACGGGTTAAGTGTTTAGGTAGTAACAACACAGTACTGGAAAAGGCAGGCAATCCGTTAGGCAGGCAGGAGTCGGTACACAGGAAGTACAAGAAAACGCCAATGGTGATAAGGCAAGGCAGTCCGTTGAACAGAAGGAGGTTGATACACGGAAAGGTAAGGCTAAGGTAAAGACAGAGAGGAAAGGAAAGAAAGAAGGCAAGACAGAGGGATAATAACACAAGACGGGAGGAAGGGACAGGAGGAAGATGGGAGCGGAAAGTAGAATGAGGGGGGTCAAGGAAACAGAGGCGAGAGGATAAGTTGGAAATACAGAAAGGAAGGACGGGAGGAAAGAGGCGAATAAGAGAGCAAAACACTGAGGAGCGAAGTACAAGGAGTACGGCAGCGCAGGCGATCAGGAGAACTGTTCGTTGCAACACATCCGACCCCGGAAGTGAGTGGCTTATGTACGGGCATCGGATGCGTAGAAAAAGACTAGACATGTACTATGCGCTTCGTTGTACGTGAAGGAACCAGCAATGGAGGGCGCAGCTTCCATTTAGCCCAAAGCCGCCAGGTTCCCTGAGGTGTGACACATATGCAGGTACGGATTTCTCAATGGGAACCTTGCCTCCATGACTCTCCTCTGTATCAGTATTTTCACTGGTACCACACGCGTCTCACACTCTGGTTCTCAACATATAGGCAATATGGGCAAAGTGGTTGAGGTGGGGGTACTTGGCTCGTTCTTTACACGCCCCCCTCTGGGCGATTCATCGACCATTCTCCCATCATCCGTCATATCTAGACATCCTTTTCTGAAGAAATGCTTTTTTGGAATCCATATTTTTATTACTCCCTTCAGGCATCCAGCTGATTTCACATGCTCATCCTTGTTCCAAGTCATACGCATGCACTGGCCACTTGGGCTGCAATAGATCCACTTTGCCACATATTTCTTATGGTTCTTTGGATACAGGAACTTTGTTTCCTCAGGTGCATGGATACTGGCCTTCACAAAGTCTCTGACTTCTTCATCTGTCAAGTCTCTGGCCTTCCATCCTGATTCAACATTGATCATAATAACTTCTTGGATTTCATTCAAATGGCCATCACACTGTCTTGTATGCAGGTACGGCTTTCTCAATGGGAACCTTGCCTCCAGGACTCTCCTCAGTAACTGTATTTTCACTGGTACTTCACGTGTCTCACACTCTGGTTCCCAGCATATAGGCAATATGGGCAAAGTAGTTGAGGTGGGGGTACTGGGCTCCTTCTCTACAAAGAGCAGTTAATAAGAGATTGAAACACATGTTGGAGAGATTTTCTTGATGAACAGATAATAACAGAATATTTACATATGGCAATACTTTCTTGATGAACAGATATTAAAAGGACATCTACATATATTGGACTTGATGAACAAATGGACGAAAAGATGCATGGCACATAGTGCAGAAATAGTCATTTAAATTTAAACGTGGAGAGGGCCAAGTCCCAGACAGGACTGAGGGCATGGGATGTGATCCATGATATTTGAGTCATTACGAGTAAGACGGTTTGGGGAAAATGCTGGCAAAATGGGCAGTAATAGCAGATCTGTCATTTTCCCCAGACCGGCTTACTCTGAGTCTGCCAGTAGGGGCAGTGAACTCCCAGCAGGTCAGACCTGCTGGGAGTTCAGGCCCCTACCAGCAGAGAAATCACTGAAGCACTGGCACTGTTAACAATGGTGCCAGTGCTTCAGTGGTTGCCATCCCATGGAAACTTACCACAGTTGCGGGCACCCATAATATCCCGGTAATACCGGAATATCGGGTGCCGGTAATGGTAAGTTGGGTCTGGCGGTTCTACCAGTGTGTTACCAGCAGACTCATAATGAGGCCCATTGTCTAGTTAATGACAATAAAAAATGTTGGTCTCTAGTAACTTGTGGACCTGTCTAATTCCTCAGCCCTAATAAAAAAACATAACTGTCAAACAGTGGCTTGATTACTTATCTGTTATGCAGGGTACTGGTGGTGTTGATTCTAATACTAGTATGATTTATCTCCCATGCTTAATAATGTTGAAACAAACTGTTGAAGTAAATACAATACTTAAACATTATGTGAATTACCCTCAACCAAGGTACCTAGACCTGAAAGCATAGCAGGTGATATATATAAGTCACAACCAGAACTTTGGCCATGATATTCTTATTGCTACATTTCTGTTATGAGTATTCTGAAAACTAGGCTCACCAGTGCTATTGTGCCAATATATAGGGTATATCGCATAGGCCCCTCATGATAAAAATCCCTTATCTGGTGTGATGCTTCGTTCAAAGTCTAGGGTAAGGTCTTATTACACAGGTTGCATGAGTGGGTAGATTCTTCTGATCTATTTCTGATATTTAACTGGGATTTAGACCAGCTTCAGTCATAAATGAGCAATGTCCTAGTTTAGCAATTGTCATTGTGACACTGCTTTTTAACTTGTATTTGAACAGACTGGCAGACTAGTCGAGTTATACCATTATTACGTTACGCTAATGATTAAGTTTTAATTGGTCATAAAGAAAAACCTCTACAAAATCTGATCAATAGGTATGTGGAATGTATATTGTTAATTTATGGGAAGCCGGATACAACTAAATCTAAGGTTATGGTTAAGGTTATCAGTGTGGGAGAAAAATAAAATCGATCCTTCTTCATTAAAAACCTGAAGTTAGGTGTGCTAATTTTGGATTGGCTGGTGCTTAGATTTTCTGCAAACCATACGCTGGCTAACCAAATTGTAAACATGATCAGACAATGTCATAAGGTTAACATGGGAATTTTGCGGATCTTTGTAATTTTTGTCAGCAATGTGGTCCAGCCAATTTTCAAAACATATGAAGCTACGTGCTGTGGTATGACCTGGTATGCAGTAGGAATATGGGTAATATCGCATCTCTCCTCAGTAGCTAGGGTACAACAGGTTTGTAATATTTCTCTATTAGGGCTTATGCAGACTACTATGACCAATCTGTTCTACTTGGAAACATGCCTTACATCAAGACTATTTTTAACGCAGGTTACGTTGTGGTTTTCAATTTGATTGAATGAAAAAGCAACCCTTACAAGTTTGATCACAAAGCATTTATCAACGATGAAAGCTTCCCTTAAGAGACCACTGATGTCTTCACAAGTTGCAGCACCAACATCTGTTCATAATTATGACCAATCATAAAATGAGCAGTACTGTAATGTCTATTTTTAACACTAACATCTGGATGTATTTGAGGGATGCTGGGTTAACTAAAAGTACACTGTCGGGATATTTACCTGTTAAGAATTTAGACAGAATTCTGTGACATATTATGGGTATGTAATTGACTGGAACGGGAATTATTTGCTAGTCTTCATTTTAATCAAGTCAACTTGTATTAGCAGTTGTTATATCAAGTTGAATAGCAACAACTAGTCGGTTCTGCTTATGTGATGGCAAACTATTAGAAACAAATCTACATTGTTTGCCCATAGTATAGTAAACCTCAGAATTTTTTATGAATTCTATTACACATTTTGCATGTTGTGCAATCTAGGTGACCATATTACAATATCATGCATACAGATGCATACAGATGATCAGAGAAGTAGCAGCTTTAAGGAATAATCAGGTGTTTTAATAGGCTACTTTTACTTCACCACATTAGAAATTATAAGTTAATCAAATATCAATTAATAGAACATATTTTATGCTCATACTTTTTCATAAGAATGTATACTTTCATTAAATTGTAAATATGCATGCATTGGTAAAATTGTACTTTCCATGTTAAAATATATATTGATAAGGGACTTAATAGTTGAACCAATGGTTACATACATATGTACAGTAGTTATTATGATTTCTTTAGCTTATTTTAGTTTGATGATGACATTTTATTTCATGTGTTAATTATGTTGATAATATGTTCTTTGGAACCATTCTGCAATTATGTTTTTATTATTATTTAATTAATTCATTTTTTATGATATTGTTTTTTGTGTATGAAGTATGTGTATTTTATGTTTTATGAAATGACTTGCCAATAAACATTAACACTACTTCTTCTTCTTCAAGCATACTTTTAATAAGCATTTTAACCTTTAAGTTATAAAATACAGTTCATACAAAAAGAATACAAATGTAAAAATAATCACAGTTGATAAAAGAGATCCATATAGTGACACTTTTTACGCCATAATGGGCAAATAGGACTGGAAATTACAATACAAGGTAGTATAGATAATGGTCTTCGTAATAACAATTCCTGCAATTGTTTGTCAATGTTTGGCTATGATCCTGCCAAGGTATATTTTGTATTTGTATTTATTTTGTTTATATAGCGCTTTACTCCAAAACGCTGTACATTTTAACAACTGGATACATATAACAAATACATGTAGGTGCAGTGACTGTCGGGGAGAGCAGAGCTCGCAGCCACCGAATCTCACTCACCCATATCTATGTTGACAGGGCCAATAATCCTGCCTCTCAACAGCCATGCCCTAGGGATGTAATGCACAGGGCCAGAAACCACATAGGGAAGAAAGCCTTCTCTTATGAATCGTACAGCTGGCACTACTTGGCGAATTCCTGCGTTGTTCAGAATACGTCGCAGGTACATGCATCTGAAACACTCTGTTTTTTCACATAGTAATAGGAAAAGCAGCATATTTTCCAATCCAGAGCCACACATTCGGCACAGCTCTGATGGGACCCCTGCCACCTCCTAGTTGGACAAGCCACTGTAAGGGATCCAAGCCTGAAGCGGATATAAAGAGATTTCTCAAACGGCACAAGAGTGGAGTCAAGGTAAGTCTTGAACCGCAGTTCTATGGCGGTACTAAGGTATTCGCCACCAAACTTCAGTTTTGTCGTACATTTGCTTTTTACCCTTGTTTCTTAGGTCAGTCAAATTCCATACCAATGGTACCTGGGGTTCACTCCATAGCTCAAACATGCCTAATTCTAGGAGACAGTTCTTCATGTGTGCTAACCCCTTTATTTTCTCCCCCCTTTAAATGTGAAAATGTCTTCCTATGTACTTCCAACCCTTCCCCAGTCAATATCCTGGCCCAAAACATAACTGGTCTACTCAAAATCCTATCTGTGAGCCTATTATTGTCTAGTTCAAGGTGGACCAGGGCTGATGGTGCCGACACTGGTGAGAGTAATCATTTCTTTACAAATTTTCTATCACATGAACATAGAACACAGGAGTTAGTATGTCCCAAAAGTCCCGAAGCCATACATGGCTGCTTGGACTGTTTGTTTTTCATAGAGTTCCACGGCAGGGGAGATTGCCACCCTTCCATGTTTAATAAAGAAGAAATTCTGCCACAGTATTTATTGAGAGATAATAATGATTTTTTAACCTGTTGTTCCCAGCTACCAGATTTCTCAAACCGCACTCCAAGGTAGTCATAATATGAAACTTGTTCTATACTGTCGCCACAGGCTTGTAGTTTTACAGTTCTCCTTTTTGTGTGCTACAGCCTAAAAAACCATCACCTTACATTTTGCCGTATTTAGTGAGAGGTGTAGTTCATAGCATTTGTTTTCAAAGATGGTCAAGGCACACTTCAGGACCTGGGGTGTTGTAGCCAGAAGGACCGCATTATCCACATAAAAAAGAGCGGGATATTTATCTGTATACATCTTTGGGCTGTCCTGGCAACCACTCATCAATTTATCAATAATTTCTTGATTATATAATTAATGAATAGGAATGGGGCCAGGGTACAGCCTTGCCGTACTCCTATATTGACCCCGAAGTCCTGTGTCTGTTCAACCCTTACCCCATATCTAATGGTAGCAGAGTTAGCAGAATATAATGAACATTCAATTGCAACCAGTTCAGACAGTGCTTTTCGCTTCTGCAGAATATTCCACAGTTGCTCTCTTGAAACGTTATCGAAAGCCGTTTTTAGGTCTAGGAAAACAGCATAAAGATACATTTTGTTCAGTGAAGTATATTTGGCAATAATCAAAAACAAGATAAAACAGTGGTCTATCGTACCCCTATTTGGCCTGAACCCCCCTGTAGATAAGTGATTATATTTTCACGGTCAGCCCACTCCTGGAATAGTTTAGTTTCAATAATAATTTACCAAAAGCGAAATGGGACGATAATGACCTGGAGAATCTCTGCCCGCTTTCTTATAAATAGGTACTATTGTAGCCCTATGCCAAGAGGCTGGGATCTTACCACTGCTCAGAATGGCATTACACAATTTACACAGAATTGGAGCTCATATCCCGACCTCATCCTTAAAAAGGTCTACTGGGATTAAATCAGGGCTGGTTGCTTTACTGTTTCTCAGATTATTAATAGCAACCTCCACATCCCCTGTAGTAAAAGTAAGGGTGGCTGGGGCAAGTGGTTTATATACTATCGAACTAGGGACCGGTTGAATTTAATTTTGGTAAAGGTTAGAAAAATGGGTAAGCCAATCACTCTCGCCGATGTTACATGGCAGCTCTCTGTCGCCCATCAGGTTCTCCTCATTCACCAGTTTTCAAAAACTGCATGCTGATTTGCAGGGCGCTATTTAAACTGTCCCACTTCTCTTGTGCATTTTTTTTTCCACCCAGTTAGCTCTTTATATTTTGTCCTTAATGCTCGTAGTAGGACTCTGTCGCAACCCTGCAGGTTGTTAAAACAAACCACAATCTCTTTTTTGGCACTATGACAGGCAGCATCATACCAAGCCACTTTCGGCAGAGAATCTCCCTTTGTAATACAAGCAGGCTGGGATACCAGGGGAGCTAAGTTCCTTATAAGATCTTCAAATTCGTTCATTATCAAGTTGTCACTGCTATTTTCCCGGCAGATGTCAATAATCTTATCCAAGATTGAGGCATACATAGATGGTTTCTGGCCCTTTCCATCAAATTGACACATCTGACCCTTTTTCGTACTTTGCTGGTTGAACCCGACAACTGGTCAACTAAATATGCTTTAGTCCCATCGTTCCCCCTTTAGTATCCCATTATTTCTATCACTAAGGGGCTATGGTCACACTCTGACCTTTTACAAGTTGTATAATCCATAATCCTCTTCCAATCCTTCCCTGATATTAAAATATTATCAATCAGGAAGCTACCATTTACCCCATTAAATGTTTTCCCCGCAGGCTGATTGTTCATAAAACGTCTGTTACAGGACATCAGAATGCACGCTGAATACGAAGACAGACAGTGCACCCAACGGGGGACATTCAAAACTAGTGGTGGAATATCCCAGGCCTCATCGTGGTCCTTCCACAGGCCTGTAAGGCCATCATTTGGTTCCAGCTGTAAATTAAAATCACCAAGTACAATAATAGGATAATTGTGGAATTTTGGAGACCGGCTCAACCATTCTACAGAGATCTGGAGTTGGGTCACTCTTTTCAATCCTTGCATAGGCAAATCACATTGTACTTGCCCATCCATAACTTCAATATTTGGAGGTCCTGTGAACCAGAATCCACAACTTCCACCTTCCAACCCAAGGCCATATCCACCCAGATCAAAAGCCCACTACTTGGTCTACCTCGGGCCCCTTAGATGCTGCCATACAAAATGACTGATATCCTTGAATATTAAAAGGGTCAGAGGCCCAGGTTTCCTGTAGAGCACAATTTGGTGCTCTCTTATAAAAGCACAAAAGTCAGGGTCAGCCAGTAATCGATTCACCCTAGCCACATTCCACGATAGAAATGTGCATCCCTTACTAATGAGTACTGTTCGGTCTGCTGGCTGCAATATATATGGGCAATAACATATGGGGTATCCTGTTATTGGGAGCCATCTCTGCCTAATACAAAAACAGCACTTTTGAAATGGTTCCTGGCCCTAAATAAAACAACCTGACTTCTTTGCAGGTTGCCTCTTCAGAGCCGGCAAATCATTAGGTGCTGTTTTGTGTTGAAGCTTTTGTGACATACAATGTTTCTTCTCCGTTTTGTTACAACAAAATCCAATTCCATTGAAAGAATGGGCAACACGGACAACTCTTTTAAACAGGCTGTGTGAAAAAAATGACAACGGTCCTCATTGCAAGTTTCCAGACCGGCAAACAACGAGTTTTCCTGCCAAGGCTACTGCGCCCGAAGGTCTGACCCTGCTGGGCACAGCGGCCATGGTAGGGAGAGTCTTCACGGAAGCGCAGCACTATTGGCAACGGTGCCGGCGATTCCAAGTCCCCACTCCCATAGAGTTCTATGGGAGTATATGGAAATGGGGACTAACATTTTACTGGCGCCTAACTTCCCGGGCCGCCAGACTTGTAATCTCCTGGTGGCACTAGAAAGACAGGCGCTGGTAAAATGTTACGATTCCGGCGGCAACCCCCTGGAAGCACATGGTTACCACAAGACTCGTAATGAGGCCGAAAGTGTTTTTAGATACTAGTAATTTAACATTGCAAAGCAGTTATGTAAGCCATGTGACAGCTCTCTGTTTTCTCTTGGATGTATCCGGACGAAACCACTTTTTTCTCCATAGACTGCGTTGGGAGGCCAACAAAATTCTGAGGCCACACAAGAAATATCACAAGAAATCACTAAACTATTCACATGCAGCAAAGGTTTGGACAGACACCCTTCTAAAAATTGAAAGACCACCTGTCACCTGACGCGTCTCATACAGGGATTGCTCTAGCAAGCCACACTATACAGCAGCATTGGGATGCAAAGAATGTGAACACTGAATGGTGTTGCTCATTGTAACTGAATTGTCAGTGCAACCCTTGTCATTGATGACTTTTATATATGAGTTGGTCAGTGCTCTCCTATCACCAGCAAATATGACAAGAATCTAATGGGTAAAAAGGAAATTCCAGTGCTTTTTTGGCAGGAAGAAATCACAAATCTGATCCAACATCCCCAACCAAACAACATCAAGAACCTAAGGTGGCCACAGCGATGGAAGAAATGGTGTCACTAAAATGGTGTAATGCAAACACTAGAAAGTGTTGGATGTATTTCAAACACATAAGATCTGGCTTCAAAAAGTCAGCAATTATGTTAGGGTACGGGAAGACCAAGTACTGAAAATTGTTAAGTTGGAAATCAGACTAGGCACCCTCGGTTCTAAAATGGAAAATATTGCATTTATGGTTGATGAAATAGACTCAGAATTCATGTGGTCCACAGAAAATATTGAGTGAAAGGCATTATGACGTTCATGGTGAAATCTGTGATCCAACACTGCCACTTCCAACATCTCTTCAATTAGATACTCAAAGAGATCTTCAGCAGCGGCAATACAAATCTCATGGTGCAATACATAAGCCCCACAGGACGGTTATCGACTTACTTAAGTTTGATCATGTTTAGAAAATGCTCCAAGCAGCAATACACGCAGAGCCCCTCCGGTCTCCAGCTTGGAGTTCTGGTCTTTAGCTGTTGGCTGAGGGAGGAAGGAGACAGAGCTGGCCGGTTGGGGCCTGAAACGACCTGTCTTGATGAGAATAAAGATTGATATTTAAAATGTTACCAATTTGTGGTAGCCTTATTTGAATTAGCCTGCGTTTTGAGCAGATTGAGTTCTGATAGCCAGCACCTCATTCCATTCCCCGCTACTCCTTCTCTTCTCTGCTCCCCCTTCACCTGCTAGCACCTGTGTAGTTCATACGCAGGTGCTATGGGTCTGTTAAACTTTTTAAAAAAATAAAACTTAATCTGCTTCATTTTCGTCACAGTGATCAACACAGAAAATGTACTCCGAAAATAGAGAGCACCGCCACACCTCAAGGTAAGATTTGTTTTTTTCATAAGTTATACACACCCTTAGCACCTGACTAAAAACTGCCTGGGTGCTAATGGCGATATAAACTCCGGGGGCAGGCCAACCCAGTTGGTAATGGCCCTCCACCCAAGTTAAGGGCCATACGAGGCTCAGAAATCCGGCTGCATTCTCTGGTATAAGCCTGCGTTCCGAGCACCCCCCACAGCTAAGCATCCCTTGCCTTTTGCCTCTCTTATTACCTTGTACCTTCACCATACCGCTTTAGCACACGTGGGTAACTTCATGTGGGTGCTAAAGGTGAATTGAAATTAAGAAAAGAAACATACCTTTCTTCAGTCCTCCGAGCAGCGCCTGATTTACAAGTCTGTCTTCAGTCTTGAATGGAAAACAACACAGAAGACAGCATTGCTGCTGGATTGAATATAGGTACGTTTTTGTGTTTTATTTATTTTCACTTCACCTTTAGCACTTGCCTGTAGTTACTTGCGAGTGCTAATAATGTCAATTTGACCCTCGCATTGGCCGTCCGGCCCGGTAACGGCAAGGCTGCCCACGTTAAGGTACCCTTGCTTCGCGCAGTAACTTTACTTGGATGGAGGGACGTTACTGAGAGGGTCTGCCCACTAACTCGGTCAAGGAAGTTGAAAACATCATCTTGAAGCTTAAAGGAATGGTTCGGTCAACATTTTTTATTGTCCCTTACGGGTCGGCCATGTGTTTTTAAGCCTAAATCACTCGATTTAAAAAAAAATTCCTATGGACCTTGCCTGAGTTTTCGTCCATTAAACGCACGCAAAAACAGCCACCAGGGCACTGCCATGTTGTGATAATCCTATCACTTGCCCCATCGCCCTGGCTGACCTGCTTTTGCGGCACTAAATCATATCCCCCGCCCCTGAGCCTGACATTATCAAAACATTCATATTCCCCACCTCTCTCCGTTACGTTACTGTGCTGCATAGGCAAACGCACCCAGTCGTCTTCTACGCGACTTCACACAGAACCCGGAAACCAACACAGATCAACTCACAACACAGCGCGCCACAAACTGTACTTTAAAATCAAACAGCAATACGGTACATTTGGTAAAGTACATTTATTTGACATTATATGTTTAGAGAATATTCAGCAATTGGCATATTAAGTCGGAATGGAATTTTTTTTCTTTTCTCTCGATCCGCAAATCCGTAAAAGTTTATCGTGAGTCACGCGCTGTTCCTTTATGGTACACAGGGTGTTGGTTTTTGTTAAAAGAAGCACTTTGGACGTACGGTGAACCGCAAGGCTGTTCCATCAACTAGGTACTATACCACCGTAAAGGTCGATATGTTGCTTCTAGCCGCTAGTACTCCGTAAGGGCATATGGGCCCTTGGCGATCGTCCCATTAATTAGTCAATGTAGTGCAGTTGTTTACAAGAAGCTGCAGCTGGCGATTGAAGAAGCCATCGGCCGGGGTCTGGAATAGGTGGCAGTCGCAGTACGGTAGGATGTACCTGTTTAGAAAACATGAAAATTGAAATTAGTCTCACCAGCCGATCATTATTACTATTATTCATTTTATTTATTACGGGCGAGCTGAAACTATTTGCTTGTGAGGATAGTGCAATGGAGTATGTTCGGCTCTAAAAGCAATGCGAAAACTAACAAAATAAATCGAGGGAAACACACAAACGAATGATTTTTTTTACCGTTGAACCACTGAGAAACGACTGTTTGTCTACATGCGTGTCGAATGGGCACATGCATGCCCATGTGCCCGGTAGAAAGATGATCCCACAAATGTTCTACTTGCTCTTCATTCATTCATTCATTCATTCCGGTATAAAAGCGTCTAAAGAGTTACTTACATTATATTTGCCATTTCCATTGTATCTCTGCGTAATGCAGTCCGTAAATCCCACTGTGTTCGTGCCAACGATTTTTCATATACTGAACTAACATGAAACTCGGTCTAGTTTCAGAATGTTCAGCCTTATCGTCTCTTATGTTATTGCCCCCCTCCTTCAAATGAAGTCCTTTCGGCATGGTCCCTGTCTCTCAAGGTCAAAAAACAATAGAACCTTATACCGCCAGTGCGATTCGCGGGCCTCTTCAGCCCGCGAGCAAAAAATCAAAGCCTCTGACCTTCACTCTGCATGAGCGTACATTCTTACTTTGCAACATCCCGTGTAAAGCCACCTGTGAGAACTTGAATTTTCGACTCCATCTTTGTACTAGGCCTCAATGTGCAAATGCGAACTGGCTTCTCTCCCATCTGCACCGCCTCGCTTGGTGCGTTCTAAGGCCCCCAATTTTGTCCTCGTTGTCCACGAGCTTTGCAGCCCTAGAGAACCATAACTATGGAGACATTTACCTCTTGGGGGAAGATCAGGGAAAGTATAAAGTACCCGAGGAGTTGAGTTGAAAGTGAGATTTATTGTTGATTTGTTTTATTATTTGCAATACGCAAGCCTCCCCTCGGTTAACAGTGCGCAACATTTACATGAGATTGCAAAACTTAGTTACAGCAACAAAAATATATACATACACATATTCACAAGGTCAGGGATATGAGGTGAATAGAGAGAGAAGTCAAAGATGACACCCATGTTGTTCGCCACCCAGGATGGTGAATGGAGGGTTTAGGGTTAGCATACTTTGTATGCACACTGTACAATAACATTATTTTAAAAAATACATTCAGATTACAATGATTTATTTAAACCGGGATTTGAACTTCTCAACAAGCTCTGCTTTGGGTGGATATTGGCACAGTGGTAATGTTTGGTGGCAATGCATCAGTGCTCTGCACAGAAACGCTCAAAATTCCATATCTGTGCTTCTCTAGTACACTAACAATAAGGCCTTTAACAAAGTTGAACTCCATTTCCTCATATACTGGTTTCACCTCCCATTTCTTACTTCTTTTTCCAAAGGTCGCAGTGTAGCGAGGCATCCCTACATTTCTCGTAGTCCAAAACTGTTCACGGCCCACATTCTCGTTATGGGCCAAGACCGCTAGTAGAGTCCTATGTTTCATGCCCGGTATGCTGAAATGCAATCGCTTTGGCCTGTACTTTAGGCACATATTGTGGAACACCTCCAATTCTCCTGTGACACAGAATTCTGTCAGTCCACTCAAATCTCTTGATAGAGTTTTATCAAAAACAATCTTCTCAATGGCTTTGTGTGTAGGTGAAGATGCAATCAACCACTTCTTCTTCCGTGCCTCCTCTGTGGACAAAGGGCCATGTTCACACTGATGGAAATGTTGGTTTTCTGTCCAGCGGTGAACGTTGGTACTGTGGTGCATCAGTGACCGCCATTTTTCAAGTAGGATTTCCACTGATCCTTCACAAGTTTTGGAGCTCCACCAAAGATGGTTGCTGATAGACTGGAACCACTGGGAAATACTTTCAAAACCTTTTTTTTTTCCCTGCAGCCAGGATTTTCTTATTGATTGATTTAGCAAGATGCCATACGTCAAATAGATGTTTAATATGTGGGAACTGCTCTCTCATTGTCTTGGCAGTTGAAACGTGTCTGTCCGTGGCTATGAGGTCGATGTGCATTCCCCTTGATTGTAGATATTGCAATGATTTTATAAATCCTAGTTTCTCCATGGCCACTGAGGATTTACATTGGGACACCTGCACGACCACCGAACTCACAATTTTCTTACTATCCATGTCCTGAAAATGGTAGGTGCAGTACTTGGAAGAAAATCCAGGGCTGTCGCACTGTCCATCGCCGGCTAGCCTGAATCGTTTCCCTTCGAATGTACTTGCTAGAGACAATTGTTCAATTTTCCAAGCATCTCTAATGGCCGGAAACAGATAATCATGTTGGTATTTGTAGTACTGCGTTTTAGAAATGAAGTGGAGTCCCACAAACTGAAAGAAAGACTCTAACTTTCGAAAAACTGGACCCACTAAAAAATAAGGCAGCTGCACACAGTAGATTGCCTGCTGGCAGCTTCCCCAGCATCGGTTGTGCAGACCATGAGAACGCATGATTTAATCTACAGGCGGCATGTATTTTGAAGTTACTGTCTTGTTTTTGACGAGTCACATGAATCAATGGCTCCTCACATACTTCCCCTCCAACTGAATGCCCACATTTCAGCATACTTATAATATCCATCAAACAACTGTCGAATACTATGTTTTTGCCGTCTTTCATTAGACTGTCATCTGGCGTTAAAGTTGTTTCGGACTGTGCCGTTGAGGACATATCAACAAATTTGAAAGAAATATCGCTGATATCAAGTTCATATGCGTCGTTGGGTGCTGCTGCT
This sequence comes from Ambystoma mexicanum, assembly GCF_040938575.1. Taxonomy (NCBI): domain Eukaryota; kingdom Metazoa; phylum Chordata; class Amphibia; order Caudata; family Ambystomatidae; genus Ambystoma; species Ambystoma mexicanum. The sequence goes on from NC_090930.1 coordinate 1,184,659,425, forward strand.
GGTTCATTCTCTGTCATTTCAACATCTGTTACTTCAGCATTGATGGGAGAACACAACAATGTCGACTGCTTTTTGGGTGGCATTTTTTTGGTGGGAGTAGATTGAATTGATCTGCGACTACTTCAGGGCTATCTTCAATACATTCAGTATCATCTTTTGGTGGTGCGGTCGAATTGTAGCAATGGTCCAATAAAACTTTACTGGATTCTCCGGGCACATTCAATTCATGTGCTGGCCATTGGACATGAGCATCTCGAGTCTCAACACGCCGCATCTGAATTAATAGTTCCTCCATAGTGTAAATGGTCTGGCAAGCAACATCTCTCATTTGCTTCACTGTCTGTGTATGTATAGTTCGTACACCCACGGGTAACTAGAGGACATATTGGAAAAGGGATGTTCATTTTCAACACAATATAAAGTATAGCACAATTGACAGGAAAAAACATAATATAGTCCCCAACACAAAACAATTCCTAAAATTATGAACTGTTTGTAACTAACCTTATTTGTGTTTCTTTTCTTTGCAACTTTCTTGACTCGAACTTCAACATCTGCACGCTGTTGCTCTGATTCGTTTCCGCATGTCTTCCCTTCCTCTTGCGCTGCAACGACTATATTTTCTGGATCCGCATAGACAGCACGGAATGACTCTCCATCGACTCCCTGAAACATAGTGATTTCATTACTATGTATCACAATATTGAGAACATAAAAACACGTGAGGACGAACACACAGGTACATCTCAATAGCTAAACACGAATTAAACATTGTGTAGAACAATCAAACGACAAGTATTCAAGCTCTGATGATTTAGTTCGATGGAACTGTCAGTATCCATACCTCTGACTCTGCATGGACAGCCATGAATGGTTGTATTGGAGAGGAGGCATCAGCAACTCCCTGAAACACAGTACTTGCATTAGTATAGTTTTCAATATTGGAACCCAACACACACTTGGGGTCGACGGCACAGGTACATATAAAGAGATAACCACAAATGATGCATTGTCTAAAAGAATCAAGTAATATCTAAATATGATCAGATTTCATCGACTTATTTCTCCGATTTCTTTACATCTGCATCACCTACAAGGGATGTTGTAATTGTAGAGGAAGCTCCGTCGTCTCCCTGAAACACAGTACTTGCGTTAATAGGGAAGAAAGTATAGCAAATGGAATCACGTTATATGATGACGCTCGATGGAGCTGTCAGTGTCCATACCTCGTGCTGCCGAAGAATATGTAGGGATATTGTAAATGTAGTGCGCACTTCCGAAAGCTGTTGCGCCGATTCGTATACGCAAGGTCCCGCTTCCACTTCCCCTGGAATTACTTGAATGTCAGGCTCTGCATCAAGTGCAGGGGTTGACGCTCCATCAACTGCCTGAAACATAGTACTTGCATTAGTAAGGTTTACAATATTGAAAACATAACACACACTTGGGGTCGACCGCACAGGTACATATCAATGGCTAACCATGAATGAAACATTGTGTAGAACAATAAAACGACAAGTATTCCAGCTCTGATGATCTAGTTTGATGGAGCTGTCAGTATCCTCGTGCTGCTGAAGAACATCTAGGGATGTTGTCAATGTGGTGGACGCTTCAGCATCTCCCTGAAAGACAGTACTTGCATTACTATGGATAACACTAATTATAACTGAAAACAAACACCAGTGGACGATAACTAAGGTGTATATCAATTGGAAAGCACTAACCAAACATTCGGTAAAATAATTACACGATACAATAAAAATACTACTTGACATGCATAAAACAAGTCTGTAGCGGAATAGCCAAGTAAGATTACCTGATACGCGCTAGAAGTGGTTGATAACTGCGAGCACGTCACGGATGTAGAATGTTCTTGCTTCAGATTCAAGGGATAGTCAAGCAGTTGTAAAGGTAAGTTATTGATTGATAATGTAATGCCAACATTAAAAATTGCCATGTAAGGAGACAGAATATTTGAGAGTAATGCTATTGAAAATGCGCAATATAGCACAGTTCCCTGTGCCCATATATAGATTTTGTTTGTGGGTTATGAAATCGAAAAAGAATATATTGATAAATGTCATTATTCAAAAAGCTATACACTCATATCAATGTCGTAAGTATTACAAGGGACACAACACCTAAAATATCAATTAATCCATTCGGCTACCTACGCACTACCGCAAGGCCTAAAGCTAAATCCGGACACTTGACTCACCAGTGGCGGAATGTGGACGAATAGAGTGGGAATAGCGTTCGCGAGCAATTTTCGTGTCGTTCGCCGTTTATTCTTCTTTGTTACCCAAGATGTTGTGTACATGTTCGAGGAAAAGTGCCGGCTGCAGATGCGGTATCGATCACCCCTCTTTCCAGCTCATCCAGTGGATATCCGCAATGCCTGACCCATTCTCTTATTCGATCAACAGTTTTCGGGAATACATGCATTGTAGTGCCTTCAGATTTAGCATGGGTCTCCGAAGGGCAACCGCTAATCGAACAGGCAGGCATTGTTGAAAATTCTGAAAAGTAAATATCGACATTATTATACAATCTTGATGAATAAAAATGTGATACAAAAGTAAATTAACCATACAATGTTCAATGCAAGGTTTGTTTTGGTCGCAGGAACTATACCAGTTCATCATGTGCGGCTTAGTATTTGCATAAATTGCATACATTTATAAATGATGTGACTAAACTCTGAACATGTGACTCGTCCCTTGAATGTTCTGTCTTGCACGAGAAGGAAACATGCTTACATTATAGTCTGGACCCCCGAAGGATGCAATTCGATGACAATTGACACAGATGAAAATAAATAGATCTATTGATAGCATAATAATGGAAACTCAAGTCAATATCAATGAGACCAATGAACATAGCACTATTGAGTAATCTAATCGCAAATAGATACAAATTTAAAAATCAATGAAATATGACTAGGATACATGGCCTTACCTTGACCAACAAACAGTTGGATTCAGCAAGCAGAGCAGTATGTTGCAGGAGAATTTGCTCGAAGCGGTCACAGAAAGTTTACGGATAGCACGACGACGAGCAGATTAGCATAGATCTCAGTGGTTCTCAGGTAGCACGTTCAGGAGTTGACTTGCAAAGCACAAAGATGTTCTCATGAGACATATCAAGTGGTTTATAAAGTATTGCGAACAGGGGTGTGTTTGTGAATGAATGACGTGTGCATGTCGTGGTATTATGAGGTTTGCCGGGGGCCGGCCAGTGTGAGGGGGGGTCCTGGCCAGACACAAGGGGTCTGAGGAGGCCATGTGAGCGATGGGTCCTTGGCGTGGGATACCTTTTGAAGTGTACATGCTGTTTGGCACCTTGGCCATTCGCGCACCTGACAGCCCCCCATGGCAGCGCGCATCCACTGGCGTGAACCGCCTTTGATAGAGGGGGGTGGGATGGATGGGCCTGGGGCGTGCAGATAAGGCACAGGAAGACTGCTGAATGGAGACACACTTATGTGGATTGCAGTGGGGCGGCCTGCTTCAAGGGGGAGCCCTGCCTGGAGACACAGAGTCTGAGGAGGCCATGTGAGCGATGGGCCCTTGGCGTGGGATACCTTTTGAAGTGTACATGCTCTTTGGCACCTTGGCCGTTTGCGCCCCTGACAGCCCCCCATGGCAGTGCGTATCCACTGGCGTGAACCGCCTTTGATAGAGGGGGGTGGGATGGATGGGCCTGGGGCATGCAGATAAGGCACAGGAAGACTGCTGAATGGAGACACACTTATGTGGATTGCAGGGGGGCGGCCTGCTTCAAGGGGGAGCCCTGCCTGGAGACACGGAGTCTGAGGAGGCCATGTGAGCGATGGGCCCCTGGCGTGGGATACCATTTGAAGTGTACATGCTATTTGGCACCTTGGCCGCCCCTGACAGCCCCCCATGGCAGCGCGCATCCACTGGACTTGTTGTTATGGTCTTTTGTTTTTGTTAAACTAACCACTTTTTTATACTTTATATAGTTATACTTCGCCTTTGAAAGGGGATGGGGGTGGATGGATGGATGGGCCGGTGGGCGTGCAGACAAGGCACAGGAAGACTGCTGAATGGAGACACACTTGATTCATTTAAAAAATTGAAACAACCGTTGTTAAAATATATGTGGTGTTTTATTTTGTTTCTTTTTTTGATGGCACAAAAATACAAAAATGTACACATTGTACAGGTTAGGTTGCAGCACAGCGAGGGAAAATCCCCTGTACTGACCGCTGTCACTCCAGAAAGTTTCTCTTATGGCACGAACGGCACAGGCGGGTTTTACTCTTTGAACGCGGTGTCCAAGCCTCCCGTGAAGCCACCATGTAAAGGAACGATAGGCCACCAGCCGGTACCACCTGTGAAAAATAATTATACAAACTGTTTTTAAATGACCAAAATAAGTTGATTAAACGTTTGTTGTCAATGACAATTCTTGTAACTAATGGCAATCTGCTCGGACAAATGCCATCTAGACACTGCACACTATTGAATGACTTTCATGCGTTACAATGATATGTAGATGTAATTTTGGATATAGGAGACGACCATGAAATAGTAGTGGCACCACAAGCAGATTATACTTACTCGTTACTCGGATTACGAGGACGAACAGTTGCGCGAAGTTCGTGCATTAGCACCATCATTATCCTCAACACGGACCGTGTGAGGCAGGCTGCCCTGAACTCTGGCAGCTCGGTGATGCATTGCAGTCGTGGCTCGCCTTCCGAAATGTAGGCCACGCATCCCGAGTTTTCACAGCAGCAGCAGCAGTTCTCCTCCTCGGTTGGCATTAGTTTGCACCGATTGCATGTGCACCAGGTGGAAACACCGTCCATGTGACTAGGTCCAGTGTCTTCATCTGTTGATTCGTCCTGCCAACTGCCGTCCGAAGCCCCATCGTTTTCGCATGTTTCCCTTTCCAGTAGTTCCTCCTCGATATACTCAGGCCCCTACATGTAGGGCATTATTGTAGCCACTGTGTGGTAAACAAACTAAAATAATTTATAGCGATGATACAGGTGTTCACACGGGCTACAAGCGGCAAAGGTAGCTGACCAGAGCACAGAAACGAGTCACAGAATACTCAAAGTAACACAGAGAGAGGAATGGAAAACGAAAATCTGCTGTTGTGTGTTGTGAAACGGTCTGTTTATACTTATTGAGGAAAGAGGCGTCTTGCCATTTCCATGGTGACACGTCATTAGCTGAAGCGCAGCGATTGTTGACACGAGACGTGCTTTGGCATTGTGAAATGGGCGGTACGCGTCTGCTGATGACAGGCTCAGCGGCGGGGGATATGATTTAGTGCCGCAAAAGCAGGTCAGCCAGGGCGATGGGGCAAGTGATAGGATTATCACAAAATGGCAGCGCCCTGGTGCCTGTTTTCGAATGCGTTTAATGGACAAAAACTCGGGTAAGGTCCATAGGAAATTTTTCTAAAATCGAGCGACTTAGGCTTAAAAACACATGGCCGACCCGTAGGGACAATAAAAAATGTTGACCGAACCATACCTTTAAGCCCTCCAACTGCCAAGGTGACGCCTGCCCTGCGCCGGTCGTAAAAGAAGCGGTTTATGACCTCACCCCATTCATTACCTCCTTTATTAATTCATCATTCAAATCGGGCACTGTACCTGACAACCTCAAGGATGCGTGGGTCATCCCCCTAATTAAAAAACCCAACCTTGTCCCTAGCAATCCCTCCAACTACTGACCCATCACCACGGTGCCCTACCTATGCAAAATTCTGGATCGTGCAGCCTATCTCCAAATCCAGGATTACCTTGATACCAACAACCTACTAGGGCTTAGACAATCCGGCTTCCGTCCAAGACACGGTACAGAGACAGCCCTGATCGACCTGAAAACCCAAATCGAGGACCTGAAAGATAAGGGCAAACAATCTCTCCTGCTCCTCCTCGACCTCCCTGCTGCATTCGATTTGGTCAATCAACAAATCCTCTGTCATCACCTTAAGATATCCGCTCACTTCTCTGACGCAGCCACCTCCTGGATCAGCTCCTTCCTGGCAAATAGATCCATGAGGGTATTCTCTCCCTTAGCCACGGCTGACCCAGCACATGTCCCCTGCGGAGTCCCACAAGGCTCTTGTGTATTGCCCATGTTGTACAACGTGTTTACTAAACCGCTCTTTGATATTCTTGACTATCTGTGTGTCTCCTACACGAATTATGCAGACGACACCCAGATACTCATCCCTATCACTGGCGACTATGTAACCGATGTCAACGCACTCAACTCAGTCTACTCTGTCATCCAGGCCTGGATGGCACACCATGGGCTTTGCCTTAATGATGAGAAAACTCAGTTACTCATCCTAGGCTCTCAGTCCAAACTCTCGAAACTTGACCCTAAATATAACTCCTTCATTATTGATGGAAATGTTATTAAAGTCACCAACGTCACGAAAGCACTTGGAATTTACCTATACTCCACTCTCTCTCTCTCAATAGACAAACCAACTCAGTAGTCTCATCATCATTGTACACATGTAAACTTATCACCCCTTCCTGACAATGGACAACAGCCTGACCTTAGCCAGAACCCTCATCATGTACAAAATTGACTATTGCAACACCCTTTACTTAGGGACTAGTCAAAGAAACCTTGATAAACTCCAGGTCACCCAGAACAATGCCATTAGGGCTGCTCTCAACATCCCCAGGTGCTCCCACATCTCGCTACCAGGCGCAATCTACACTGGCTACCCATTACACTTCGCATCTCCCTCAAAGCACTTCTTCTAACCCACAAGGCAAAAAATAATGCTGAACCTGCTTACCTGTCCACGCGCTTCACACAACATACAGCATCCAGGCCCTTGAGATCTGCTCAGGCGCACACACTAACCATTCCCAGTTTCAAGCTTCAGACAGCTAGAGGCTTGAGTTTCTCAGCCCTGGCTGCTAAGCTCTGGAACTCCCTACCCAATGATTTTAGGAATGTGACAGCCATCCAATCCTTCAAAAACAGAACTAAACGCTGGCTGAACGAAGAGGATGTACTGGCCTCTTCTTTGTAATTCATGCAGCTGTCCACCGCAAACAGGCTACTCACTGTATATACTGTATATTTGACCATTCTGCGATTCCGTGTAATATGTCTGATTCATGTTCTTATCCTTGATGTAAATATGGCTATACATTGTAATTTGTACCTATCTATTCAACACTTTCTGTAACTACCTTTTCCAAACATGCACCCTGATGCCCGTGGGCAGGGTGTGCAATAAAAATAAACAAAATACAAATACAAATATCGCTTCAATGTTGCAAACATTTTAATGGTAGGGCGAGTGTTGTAAAATATGAAATTATAACCTAGCCCAGTGTGCATTATGTACTTGGTGATACAAGCACACAAGCTTTTTTTTATCATAGGCATATGTGTCAAGTAGAAACATCTGTGGTCATTCTTATGTTCCCAAAATCTTCTCTGATTTTAGGCAAGGCAGGCTCCCTCAGTGGTGTTATTTTTGCCCTTCTCCTTCCTCATAAGAACATTTCGAAATAGTACTCTAGGAGTCTAAGAGACTGCCCATACCATTAATTTTGGAATGATATACTTCTATCATAAAACAATGTACTTTTTATTACCACCCAGCCAATCAGGTGTCACAGAATGCGGGTTGAAACAGCTAATCTAAGCCTGTGTTCCAAGCCGCCTGATGGCTGGATCCCGCACCCGCCACCTTCCCCCACTACCCCATAGTCATTGTGTCCTCCACCCACAATACCTGTTGAACTGATTGCTGCGGCAGCAAGTGATACCATCACAGTGCCTGCAACTTATCACCTGCTCCATTTGGCCGCCATGGAAAGGGAAGAGGGGCTCCATACTGAGCGTTGCCTTCCTATTTCATGGCGGCCATTATTGTATAGTATTTTCATTCTGTGAAAAGGACGCCACGAGGCGACTCGTCACAGAAAGAAGCTATTTTCCTGCTAGCCCCGTCCCAGCTGGGATGGGTGCTAATAGCGTTAAGCATCAATTCCAATGGCTGGACCAGGTGTTTACAGCCGGGGGCGCAGGGACGTTAACACCTGTTGCAGCGCTTTGCGTGGGTGCTTAACGCTTAATTCTAGGTTTTGTTAATGTACCTTGATCTGTGAGTCAAATGTAACATTTGTATTATGACTAAAATATATATTGGAAGTGATTATTAAAAATGAACAGTGTAAATTATTAAAAAGATCTAGTTTACAATATTACTACAATTAAATAATTTTCAATTTATTGTATTCTTATTTACTGCTTTTGCAAAAAACTCACAACCAAACCCCCCAAAATATCTGATTTTTTTCCTCTGGTTGCTTAGGTGTCAGCAACAGCCAGGGAGGCTCTAGCAAACACGCAGCTGAGAAGACGACTCTCACTCAATTAGAAAGAGACAGAGAGAGAGGAGGAGACAGAGGCATAGCCATGATTGGGGCCTGAAGCTAATGAAGTTGGACTCGCTGCAGTGACATTTAGCGTTATCTGATCATTGCATTGACAACCAAAGCATCGACAGCCAAACCATCTAAAAAAAACATCTAAAAAAAGCATCTAATGCATTTTTTTAGATGGTAAAGGGTTTAGTTTAATAAAAATGGGTTTTAAAGGTTTAAAAAAATGGGCGTTGGGGGTAACCCCCCATTAAAAAAAAATGCATTAGATGCTTTTTTTAGATGGTATGGCATTAGATGATTTGGCTGTCGATGGAATGACTATACACTGACATTAGCATCAGCAAATGCGCACACAGGTCTGCTGAGTGTGCATTTACAGATTTTGGGTGGGCCTTCCCTGCTCAGGCCCTACCCTGTCTACGCCTCTGCACCAGAGAGAGGCAGAGAGAGAGACAGAGAGACAGAGAGAACGGGAGAGAAAGGGAGCACAGAAAGTGAGCAAGAAGGAGAGAAAGAGAGACACAGGGAGAGGGAGAGAGAGACAGAACGAGGGGGAGAATGCAAAAGAGAGACAGAAAAAGGAAGAGATAGCGAGAGCCTGGGAGCAAGAGAGAGAGAGAATGACTGCTATAGGTGTGCATGTGATAGGATGGGAACCACTAGCTTTGTGAATTGCTTTTGTCCAGTTCCCCATCAGTGGCGACACACAGTGTCTGGCACAGACTGTCACGCAGGTGCCTAAAACAGATCAATGCCTACACACAAGATGGAACTGCAGTTCTTTGACCATTATAGGGGGATACAGAGTTCTATTACACATTGTGTGTGCTGCTTGTGTGTGTTACTTTTTACAAGCTCTGCCCATGCCCCCCTAGCTTGATTCTCAGCAGCAGCTTAATGTCTGACATAAACTGAAGGTCACACGAGTGACATGAACTACCAGCCTGAACACCCAAAGGCACCCAAATATGATCATATGTGTCTTTATTTTGTATGGAATATGAGCACTATTAGAGCATTAGCAGGCATTGTGTCTGCCAAGTGCAGTACGCCTGCTGGCGTCATTCTCTGTCATTATCACTGCCTATGGTTGGGATCCATGCAAAAAGGCCTCACACCAGCTAAAAAGCAGAATGTTGAATATGCTAGTTGGGGACCTACTCTCGTTCTCACCTGTGGAAAACTAGGGCTTCTGAAAGCTAAGGGTATGCAGAACAGATGATGGTCCAGTGCCTCAACTGTACTGACAGACTGCGACAAAGGTGCAGAATACATTGCTGTCATCTGAAGGTGACACATTGCGTGTTACCATGTCCAAGCACACAATCCCAGCGTATATGTACTATAAAGAGAGCAGTCTTAGATTTTTTTTTAATGACAAATCAAAAATGTATTCCAGTTTGACTGTCCACCCTCCACTCTGAGCCAGTTACAGCTCTTTCACATCTGCAGTGAAGAAACATACTTTCAAACATATTATTTTCTTTACTCTGTGGTTTCTACAACCAGACACATTTAGTGTGGTGATCTGCAGTAGCAAAGATAATCAGACGAGGATGACATAGGCATCTTTTCAAGTTCTTATGCGATTTGGCACGAATCAGACCATATTACTGAAGTGGATTTGAGCTTTCGTCCTCACCATGTGTACCCTCAATTGTTTGGGAACCAGGATCCAATCCGGGAGAACTCATCAGTCAACTGCGTAAAGCCTCAATTTTGTATTTATATTTTACTGAATTTATAAAGCGCCTTTCGCCAAAGCGCTGAACATTAGAAAGAATAAAAAAACAGTACAGTCAAAATGGTACAAATGAACAAAAAAGTTACATTAACAGAGAAAGACTGAGAATTGTAAGAGGCTAAAAACAAAAGAAGATAGAGTTTAAGATTAGTCTGGAAAATGAAGTGAAATAGAAAGCGCATTCCAGTGTTTGGGGGACAAAAGAGAAAAAGAGACGAGGCACAAGGGGGCTTAGGAACAGTCAATTAAATTGATTCTGAGATCTCAAGGGGCGTGAGGGAACATACAGGAGTAGAATGAAAAGATAAGCAGGGGTCAGGCCATGAGTGCATTTGAAGACAATAGAAAGAAAGTTATACAGGAGACGGGATGCAAAAGGAAGAAGTGAAATTGAAAGTATGGAGGATGTAATAGATGCCCGAGGGGGTAAAGAAAAAAAGAAGGCGAACAGAGGAGTTATAGATAGAACGAAGAGGGAAGAGATGACAGGCATGAAGACCAAGCAATTGGGATGAACAGTCGTCGATATGGGAAAAGACAATTGAAAAGAGAAGAAGTTTAGTAGCGTGAAAAGAAAGATAAGTGCAAGCACGGCGAATGTTAAACAGGGCAGAGCGGCAAGATCGAGTAATAGAGGAAATATGAAGAGAACAAGAGAGGAAAGGATCAAAGATTGTGCCCAGGATGCGTGCTGAACGTGAAAAGGAAAGAGTGGATGGAGGAAAGGAAATAGGGGTGGAAGGTGGAGTGGAAAAGATAGTAGAAGAGGGAAAGAATAGAACCTCAGTTTTAGAGGGTTGAGATGTAGAAAATTAGAAGACATCCAGTTCTGGACAGCTAAAAGAGAGAAACAGTGGGAGTGCAAAACAGAATCAAAGGAAGAGAAAGAGAGAAGGATCTGGGTGTCACCAGCGTAAAGGTGAAAGGAGAGATGGAAAGAAGAGATAAGAGCAGAAAGAGAGGACAGAGGACCGGTATAGAGGGAAAAAAGGAGAAGGCCAAGTACTGAGCCTTGGGGAACACCAGAAAGAAGAGAGAGCGAGGAAGAAAAGTGTCCAGCCCCAAGTGACGGAATACGTTTGTTGCAAAAGATAAGAGCATAACCATTAGAGAGAGGACCCCGAAATACCCAAAGAGGAAAGAGAAGAGATAAGAAGAGAGTGGTCCACAGTATCAAACTCTGCTGATAGATCGAGAAGAAAAAGAATAGAAGAAAGCTTATAGTGATTAACTGGCCATCAGAGTTTGATCCATTCCACTGGAGTTTGATCAGCATATATAGTCCAGACTAATGAGAACATTGTATTTTAATTTGACTTATTCATTTAATCTATGATGTTTTAATGTTTCCCCTGCTTTTTTGGAGTCAAAACACCAGTGAGACATATATTAAGACACATAAGGCAGTGTTTCACTGTGTGTTCTTTTATCTAAATCTGATTTTTTTGATGCACTCAACTCCTGCAATTCTATAGGATATAGGTGTGTATAGTTTTAGTGAATATGTTCAGCATGCAGTACATTTAACAGTTGAGCTGTTGAAGTGTGTGACATGGAAGCACATTGATGTACAGGACCGCCCTTCCTGTTGTGCCAGTCTGTTTGTGGATCATATCAACATCTGGGAAATGCTCACTCAATTGGAGATACACAATCCCAGTTCGATGACCACACCCAGCATGGACACTATTGTAATTTGTTTCTGATCACAGATTGCTCTAAGGTAAACAATCTTTTTATCAAATGCATTTTCATACAGATATAAACACATACTCAATTCATGTGAATTTGTACAAACAACAGAACCGATGGTTTGGGCAAGACTTCAGTGGTCAAGATGAACTGTCTTAGGCCTAGTTTAGTAAAGCATCTGTTCCAAAGAGTTTGCCAAGAGATATAGTGCTGCATTACAAATTGTGTGATATTTTGGCAGTAAATCCACTGAAATAGCACTAAACAGATTTACTGTTACCGCCACTTGGTCCAGCGGAATTATCACCAGATTAAAAGTTGTGGTAGGCAGTGTTAGTCCCCATTCATTGGAGTCCATAGAACTCCATGGATATTTTGGAAGAATTACTGCTGGCGGTAATTCTGCCGATTTTGCTGATTTTCATCAGTAAAGCGGCGGATTTACCTCCAAAACCCCAATTCACAACTGACCTGGTGGTACGGTGGTGCAGTAATGGGGCAGTAAAAGAAGTACCACTCCGTTGCTGCCACTTTTTAACGCACCACTGTACTTGTAATCAGGCCTTTATTGTAAAGGCATACACTCTTGTCCTACTCTAAACTGGGCACAGCTCCTGAGAATTGCAGACAAATGGTTGCCTATTCATTCCTCCTCCTTCCACGGCTGTCCTTCTTAGTAAACTCCCTTCCCTACAACAGGGATCATACAGTAACCTCCCTTAGCCCTCCTGCCCCATCCGTTCACACTAGTCTCATAGTGGAGAATGATAGTACTTAATGGTTAATGGTGTGTTTTTCACTTGAGGGTATGCTCAAGTTGAATAAGGCATTGCGCCTTGTATTCTACATGGGTTGGAGGTGTTTCTAGAGAAGGACGTTTCTGGGATAAAGCATCTTGAATGGAAACTTTGGGCATTACTCTGGGTCTGCCAGCTGAACTCCTACCAAAGAATCAATAGAACGCTCAACCAGGAGTTTTCAATCATTGCTCAATGTAAGTGAAATTGAGACTCATCAGGAGCACTTGTAGAGATGTTCACATGCAAATTAGATTGCTCAACTTCAACTGATGCTCACTAAAGTGGAACCTTAAGTGCACCTCACCAGTTGAGCTTTTGTGGAGCCGCAATTGTAGAATTTAGTTGAGCCTTAATGAAGACTAGTAGAGATTTTCACATTCAAATTAGATTGCTCAACCTCAACTAATGCTCACTGAAATTGAGCCTTCATTGAGCCTCATTTTTGCTAAACACAGTTGAGCATTAATTGAGCATTACAGCTTGAGCATTAGCTGATCTTCAACCTGGACTGTTGTTGAGAGTTAAGTGAGCCTCAATACTGCTCACTATAGTTGAGCATTAGTTAACTCTCAATTGATTTGCCCAACTGCAGATATTAATGAACATTAGTTGAGTCTTCGTCTTATTCTGATGTGTCCATCTCCCTATGTCCATTGCCCCAAGGGACATCATTTGCGGGTGACTAGGGGTCACAACTGTGAACCCTGAGGTCTCCCTTGCTACCCCGTGATCTCCTTTGCTACCCCTACACATTTTTGTTTTTAAAACATGCTTTTTTTAATGGAAGCTCCTGCGCTTGGCCAGCACCATTTGGCTCTTTGTTTCTGGAGTAGTTGGCATTCTTGTTCAGCCTCTTAAAAACAGGGGGCTCCGCAAGTATAACACTCTCAGCACTGAACCTAAATAAGAAAGAATAGGAATAACAAATAATTTATCTTTCTGGAATTCTATACAATAATTGCTAGACTCATTAAAGTTTTACTTCAGGCACAATCCAGGTGGTGAGTCGCTGATTTAGTCTATTCTTAAACACCTAAAATAGTCTATTTTAAAACAACTAAAATTTACAATGCAGACAAAAACTCCCCAAAAGCACTTAGAGTAGAATAAGCATCAATTTCGGACTATGTATTTTGCTTTTCGCAAATTGCAGTTATATCATGTTTTTTTGCTGTTGTCTCTGTTACGATTATCACAAGGCATTCCATCTCGGTGTCCTCGATCACTTGACAAAATCCTTGTGCCTAAAAGCTTGTGTACAGTGTAGAAATATTTGTGTATAGCACATCAAGTGCCCATTGATTGCAGGAAACGAGTATGGGATGTTGTGTGAGTGCACTGGTTTCCCTATTTTGGCAATTTCTGAAGGCTGAAAAGTAGATCCACACAGGCTTGACATGTGGTCAACTTTGCACCAGACCTGCAGATGAACTGGCCTGCCGATAAATCTCAGTTACCAGTTTAATTTGCTTTCTGACTTTGAGAACATTCAGACATGTAATTGCTCATTGTGCTAGAGCCGGTAAGATAGCTCAGTGGGTTGAGTGCTCCCTGCTGCAATGTGTGTGTGTGTGTGTTTTCTGCAGGTTGCAGGTTTGAATCCCAGCAAAGCCAATTCAAGCTTTCATCCTTCTGAGGTCGATAAATGAGTACCAACACAAGTTGGGTGATATTGTATGTATATTTGTGCTATAAAAGGCACAGTGCTATATAATAGCATATCATTATCGTTTGGCCTTGGATTGCTGCTTGCATTCGCAGTAATTTTGGTACCAGGGGCCTATAAACACTGATATTAACGATCACATATGGCGATCCATTCTTGTATGAAATGTATATCAGATAAGTCATATCGTAACCATATTTTTCAAAGTGTACTTGGGAACAATGCTATGTGATGCCACTTCCTGTTTTGTCAAGGGGTGAAAGGTCGTGTTTCATCGCTTCTTTCATGTCACTTCAGGGTGGGGTCAAATGACATCACTTCCTGTGATGTCATCAGATGCCAAGGGCCATATGATGTCACTTCCGCTACCCATGGCATTTAGGTGAAATGACGTCCTGGGCTGTGGGAGGGAGCGGTGATAGGATGCATTTCCTAGTCAGGCTGAGATGAGGAGGATTGGGGATTTAGTTGTGATCCAGTGAGAGTTAACGCAGGTGTATGTATGGTAATGTAGCGCTCACACCCGTGCTCCTGTTTGGCTGGCCTACATTTAATATCACTGTCAGAATGTAAACAAAAGTTATTTTGTCCTGAACACATCCTGTAGTCTATGACCTGTGTACTTCAGTCGAGATCACATTATGTAAGTTTATGTTTTACTATTGGGGCAAATAAACACAACGGTTGTATTTAAGAAAACATGTGTGTTAGGTGCTGTGGTGAAGTCCCATGTCATAGGCTGAATTGTGCTACTGGGGTGGCCACCCACTCTGTGAAGTCGGTCCCAGAGGGGGTAAACGGAGGATGCCCCAAACGCCTCAGACCATCAGCAGCCCTGAACCCATCACTCCCTCCTTAGGTGCCAATAGCTCCTGGTGAACCCAGATCAGTAGGCCTGAGAAGGCAGAGACATTATTCCTGACAAGTAGGTATCTTTAAACCTTTGACTCTGGAACTCGTTCTGAATCTGATGGTGTAGTCGGCTCTGGGTTAAGAGAAAGTGTCAATATGGTCCACTGAGTGATTCACAGCAGAAAGATACATTAATCCACTCTTATGCAAAGACAGAAAAAACTCTGCTACGTAAGGTATTTGACCCTTGGGGAAGTCCCGAACGACGAATGGGCACCCACGAATGGATCATTACTGGGTCCGGCGGAGCCGTAATGACCCGATAATTGCCCATTCTCCGGTGCCGGAACAATTCGCAAGTTTGGCGGCAGCGTGCCGGTTTTACCGGTAAGGCTACCGCCAAACTTGTAATGAGGCCTACTGTGAAACAAGATAATGATAACCGTTGGGCATGCCCTCTTCATTAGTCACAACTTTAAAGTCCCCCTTTGGAATTTTCAGACCTCTTTGGGTTCATATTGTGCAGAACCTTGGGTGGTTATGGGTTGCTGGTCAAATAACATTCGATGTGGCCTCTCAAGTTCCAGCTTTAGCATACATATTTCACCTTCCAGCCTTTTGAGGTTTTCATCTTTCAAAACACACTCCCCACACTCACTATTAAAAAGACTTCTAAGATAGGACAAACAGGTATTTCTTGAATTCTCTGTGCTATGGATGGAACTGAGGTCACTGGTACAGTATACAAATTACTAGTGTTTTGCTGTGGATATGAATGGCTGTAAAATGTAGAGTCTGCAGTTTGTGAAACAGTGGTTCAAATGATCAAATTCACTCCTTTGTGAAAGGTCTGTAAATGCAGGGCTTAAATGTTGTGGTGATGTGAACGCAGTGTTAGTCCGTGGCAGAGCAAGTTATAATCCCTGTGAAGAGCTAGCTTCAGAGAAAGATGATGGAGTACCAATGCACGAAGGAGCATCTTCGTTGATGCTGGTGGTCTCTGAGAATGATGATTGGCAGGAATTCCTTATAACACAAAATATAAGCTCTGCTTATTATTTTGTGTAGCTAGTGTTGCAGCATGCTCTTTCTTCTTTTCTTCTAATGCATATTTTTTCTTTATACACAAAACATCTTCGGAATTCGTTCTTTTGCCATTTTGCTTGTCATAGTGGTTTGGTGCATCTTTAACTGCAGTCGTTTTTAATCCCACAATGGTTTTCTTTTTTTCAATATATTTGTCATGTTTAAACTTCAGAGTTTCTGTTTTGTTGTTTGTGATAAATAAAATATCTGCCGCCTTGAACTCTTTATTCCATGCTGCAAGACATCTGTCACCTACTTTCCAAATGTTCTCATTCTCCCCAAGAGTTCCTTCATGGTAATTCTTTAGCCAATTTCCTTTCAGGACTTCTATAACAGAATCTTCAATGTACTTCACAGTCACTCATACAACTGTGGAGGTAAACTGTGGCAGTTCGTTTTCTTGTCAGTGGTGTATTAATAATACACTTGCATGTTACTTATAGGCCTTGTGCATTCCTGCTACCTAATTTGGCGCCATCACATTTGGATATTTAATTACTAATGTTTTGTAAAGCACAACCCAGTATAAAATGATTCTAAAATGTGATAAAACAAGGAGGAGAGTGACAGTGAAGTCAAAGTACTATTATATGACATGCAGTTGTGTCCCATCTTGTTCAGAACATTAATTATGGTAGAAACAATGCTATATGAGCCCCAATTCTAGACGGGAAGACACAAACATCAAACTCTGGCATACAGGTCTGTAGGTGATGTGATGAGCAAGAGGGTGATGAGAGAAAGGGGTGATATGATTAGGAAACGTGGTCAAGAAGGAAAAAGAAAATACAGGGAGAAGTGGATAAAATGTTTAAAAAGACACGTTAAGAGGCAAGTGAATGAGATGAAGAAAGGTGAAAAGACATTGTTACATTTTGCAAGGAAGGGTGGTGAAAAGTTTTTTTAAAGAATGCTGTGATAAGATAGGAGCAGAAGAACTGTGGAGCTTGCTTATAAGGGGACTGGTTGCAGGACCTCATCTCGCAAGCACAAAGCTGCAGACAGTGCAAACTTTTCAAACACAAATCAGCAATATGGCGTCTGAGAAGAACGTTCTCTGAACGTTCACTTCCGCCTGACTGCAGAAGTGCGTTACTCAAGAGTCAACAGTAGGAAGATTGGTTTCAGGTAGGTGAAGAATTTAGTCACATATTACTAATTCAGAGAGGATACTTTTCATGTATTTATTTTGTAAAATATTTAAGGCAAACATCCATTGTGTTTTGAGAACAGATGCAGATTTTGCCATTTGTTCTGTACGTTTGAAATTACTGTCACCCAGAACAGTTGTCTGAGCTAATTTCCTGCAACATGTTATGGGCTGCCATTGTTAGCGGCCTTTTGAAAGTTAATGGCTAATTAATCATCTGCAGGTGGTCTCCTGTTGCTTTTGCACACATTTAACTGTCTTGGTGACTATTCTGACAAAAGAAATGAGCAGCACATGCGGTGGATTGCATGCTGTGGAGGAATTGAACTACCAAACAAACATTTCATAAATGTGTGGTCATTCTTATTTTCCCAAAAATGCACTTTCAAAATCCCATTTTCTCATGTTCAGTCAGCAGGTCTGATGTTGCCCACATGGCATGCGGGTATCCAGTAAAATTATCCCAAAAATATTTTCGACATGCCATTTTGTCGTAAACAAATTGGCGGAAAAAAAAATTCGGAATGTTTTTTTTATTTTATTTTTTTGGGGGTTTTGCGAGTAAAAAAAGTGTTTATATAAGAAAGAGGGGTTGGGTGGGAAACCCTCCCACCCTCCCACCCTCCCATTAAAAAATGTTTGAAAAAATCACATATTTTTTGGGGCAATTTTGTGCCGACAAAATGGCATTTTGCGAATATGTTGCATTAAAAAAAAGTCACTAGGAACCGTTATGAGATGTGGAATTACAGGCTGTGCACCATAAAATGCACCTTTTATAAATGCCATTTTCTCATGTTCAGTGAGCAGGTCTGATGTTGCCCCCGTACCATGAGGTGTGGCATTACCAGGCTGTGCACCTATTCACATGCACCATTTTAAATGTCGT
The DNA here is from genome assembly GCF_040938575.1 of Ambystoma mexicanum. Classification (NCBI taxonomy): domain Eukaryota; kingdom Metazoa; phylum Chordata; class Amphibia; order Caudata; family Ambystomatidae; genus Ambystoma; species Ambystoma mexicanum. The sequence goes on from NC_090930.1 coordinate 1,184,677,717, forward strand.
TTTCTCATGTTCGGTGAGCAGATCTGACATTGCCCACATACAATCAGATGTGGTCTTAACAGGCTGTGCACCTATTCATATGCACCTGCCTTTAGCTCCTGCTGATTCAATCTTAATTTTGATCCCTGCACTGAGTATGTGGGTGAGGGTGGGACATTGTAAATTTGTGCTAAGCAGGCAGGCACTTTAAATGTCTGTGCATGGGGGGGTTCCTACAGCATTCTATCCGGCTTCAGACGGAGGAAGGGTGGGGAAAGAAAGGGTGGGGAGAGGTGAAAGGACTGCCCGTGAACTGCCCACTTTTCCTTAATAGGCGTTCTGGAAGGCATTACATTTTGGATTTGAGAGTGACTGCCCCCCCCCCAGCACCAGAACCAAATCAACCCAACCTTAGGGGAACTGCTCAGTATTTTCCACCCTCTGAAGTTTAATATTGCTTTAATCAGCTTGAGATAAGCACCAACATCAAATAATATTCCAAAGTTAAAGTTCCTGCATAGATACATTAAAACGGCCTCCTTGCCTTGTCTGGTGGTGAATAGAATAATACATGCACGGGCCATCTAACTTTTTTCTACATTTATAAGCAATTGAATTTGTCCTGACTTTTTTGCAGCTGTTTGTCATGGAGGATTCTGAAAAAAACAGGACTATCAAGATGGAAAATCACTTTAGCAAAAGTAAAGCCAATAGGTGAGGACAGCTTAGGCCAACACGTTACCAAAAACCATAGTCAAAAGAACTTTTAATCTCCGAACAAACGATAATAATGACAATTCCCTGGAACAATTAATTGAATGTGCAACTACAATTGGGGATGTTGGTCCATGCATTAATGTAGATGTCACTTCTGGCCTGATGAAGTTAACAACATTTCATGCAACAGAAATGGAAAAAAACCCATATGTTAATTGTAAGGTTGCTGCACAGTCCAATGCTGCACTTGATTCTTTTGACCCTACTGCTGTTTGTCAGATATTGCAGTAACACATTCCATTGATGATATGAGTGATCATGTCTTAGAAAGTGATTGCGAAGGACAGTTTGAACAAGGAAATTATGAGTGATTCTGAGGATGCTGAATACATCCAGTTTATAGAGAATGATGTTCCTACCAATATAAAAGACCATTTATTCTGTTCATTCTATGCCCATTACCACTTGCATGCTTATTATTTGGTTATTTGTACTGACTTACTCACTTTCTGAAAGTCAGTTTGCAGATTTACTTACACTTATTGATTTTACATTTCATGCCAGCTCATCCAGCACTTAATAGCACAGTATACACATTTAAAAAATACTTACCTATAAATGAGTCCTCTATCAGAAGACAATATTACTTCAGTTCATGTCTTTCCCCAGCACATGCTGCTATGGTGACTTGATCAAATTATTTTTGTCTAAAAGACTTGAATCAGCCAAAGTCAATAGACTTTTCCCTGGAGATATCTATTGAAAGTCAAGTTGCAAGAAGTTAAAAAAAGATACTTTTATGAAACCTTTGAATTACCAAGAGAGCAGAACACAACATAGCAGATATCTATGACAGTTGTTTGTATAATGATCTAACTGACAATGAAGGTGTTTTGTAATCAAAATATCCATACAATTTGAGTTTTACAGCAAATACAGATGGGATACCAGTTTGTAAGAGCATCTCAATGTCTATATGGCCTATATATCTCATGATCAATGAATTGCCATTTAAACTTCATAAACAGTGAGAGAATATGATAGTAGCTGGCCTGTGGTTTGGAGAGAAAAACACATTTATGCCAACTTTCACATTGCCCCTACAAAAAAGTTTGAAATCTCTAGAACTGGTAATAAAATTCGAAGTAGATGGAAAGTCAGAAATTTGTCAGGCATTTCTCATACGTCTGACATCAGATTTACCAGATAAAAGTTTGCCATTAAATATGAATCCGTTCAATGGTCAGTGTGGCTGCATTAAATGTCTACATCAAGGATCCCCATTCCGTACAGAAAAGGGAGGAAACATACATGTCTTTCCATTTATCAAAGAAGATCCATGTAGCCCACTGAGCACACCTGAGCAGTCTTTTGAACATGGTGACAAAGCCCACATCCCTAAGCAGGAAGTTCAGGGAAGAAACGCACCCTCTTTTGTAATGTTAAGCAAGCATTTTGATTTTGTAAAGTCAACTGCTGTTGATTAAATGCATTGCGTTTTACAAGGAGTTACTAGGTTACTTGCAAACCTATGTTTTTCTTCCTCACACGTGGCTTCCTGTTCTCAATGCATTCTATGGTTAGCATAGTGGATGAAAGAATGAAATCAATCCTTTGTACTCTCTTCCTCGAATCCCACGATCAATAGCTGAATAGTTCATCTATTGGAAAGTTTCAGAATTGAGAAGCTGGTTATATCATTCTTCGTAATTTGAGGCAGCCTGACTTTATGTACCACTGTGTAGCCTTTGCAGAAGCTGCATGTTTGCTCTGTCAGGACAGTATTAGTGAAAATGATTTAAATCAAAGTGAAAATCTTCTTTGGTATTTTGTTTATATTTGTGGCATGTTATATGGGGATAGATATCTCACGTTAAACATACATCCGCTGTTGTATTTGACCTCAGCTGTGCTTAACATGGGGCCCATGTGTAGAGGTTAATGATTTCCATTTGAGGATGTCAATGGTGATCTGTTGCAGCACTTTCATAGAACACAATATGTAGATGTACAGATTGTCAGTGCAATCTACATGCTTCAGATTTTGGGCCGCATCACGAGTTGGGCGGTTAAGCAGGCACTATTTCTGCCAAGCGGAAATAGCATTACAGCCGGTACACATGGTGCAAATAGCACTGTATCATGCCCTCGGCCTGTTGTTTATGCTAATTGCGTCCGGTGGAAACAGCGTCGGAAGGCAGGCTACTGTCCAAAGATCCAGTGCATTTAGCACTACCACCATCAATGCTATTAGCGCTGGCGGAAAACACCACAGTCGGAATCGAAAGCACTGCGTTGGTCATTTTGGAAATGCCAATCCATTAGAAATCGGAGTCTTTGGCAGCCATCGACACTCCCAAGCACCAAAAATGTCCCGGAGAGGGTCAGGGACAAGGCAGCCCAAGATCAGATGAGAAATTCACAATTTACAGAGGGTGAAATGGTTGTGCTGGTTGGTGAGGTTGTTGCCCACCATGATGAGCTCTATGGTGCAAGGCAGCAAAAAACCACCTCCCAACGCTGTACCCAAATCTGGCAGAGGGTGAGCCAGAAGGTAACTGAAGTCGGGCGCGTCCCTTGGGATGGGGACGACTGCAGGAAGAGATGGAATGACCTCCGTGTCCGGGTTCGGGGACTACTGTCCCAGCACAGACAGGACACCATGGCCACAGGGGGAGACCCACCGCCGCCGCTAGCACTCATGTAATGGGAGGAGATGTACAGCTCGGTGCACGACATGGAGAAAATCGAGGGTGTCAAAGGTGCAGAGGTGGGTGCCGGCAGCCAGGGGGCAGAAGGTGAGTCAACCCCCCAACATGTGCATGCAACATCATCAGCCTAGCACAGTATCCCCCAGTCCAACGATCCATGAGCCAGGCATTGTGACTGTGGGCAGTGTGTGGGAGCCACTACAGGAACCTACCACAGCATCCATGTGCCAATGCACCAACGCCACCCCTTTGAGTCACAGTAGTGGCGATGGAAGCCAAGGGACCCTTCCAATCACCATGCAGCACACACACATGGCGGGACACAGCAGTGCCCCATAGAGACCTGAAAGTGACAAATACCACGCCACCCCCCATATCAGGTGTGTTGGCGACATCGGGCATGTGGATCAGATGCATGCAAGTCAAGTAACAGCTAGTCATCCAAGGGACCCTTGCCATCCCCCAAGGCAAAAAGGCAAGCCCGTATATGGCCCCCTCTTCGTGTACCTGTTCCCATCATAGATAATCCCCTTGCAAAAGCCCCAAAACATGCCTGTGCATCAGTCCAACAGCCCAGTGTCACACACATCACCATGTATAAATCATTATGCATGCCAAAGCATGTGGGATAATGGGCCTCATTCCGAGTTTGGTGGTAGTCATGGTCACGGGTCCGTCACCGGTGTTGTGCAATGGGGACTTACCGGTGTAGTCCGACCCTGGCTGGACCGGTAAATCCCCATTGAACAAACCATTCCCCATTCCCATTTTAGCCCCCATAGAGCTCAATGGGAATGGGGAGGGCACTAATAACGGGCTCGCTACTTGCAAGCCCGTTATTAGTGCCCTGGTCCCTTAGCGGTTCCTTATGGTCCCTGCCAAGGGACCTTGGAATAGGGCGGTAAGGGATTACCGGTGCCTGGTATCCCTGACCCCCAATGTGTTCTAACGCCATCCCATGTATCCCCTATAGGCAAACAAACTTCGCCAGAGGCGTCGGAGGATAAGGAAGCAGCTGGCCCGTCTGGGAATGGAAAGTCCCAGGACACCACCACCGCCCCGCAAAGGGGCAGACATGCAACCCATATGCGCAAGCCTCATCCCACTGACCCCACCGGAGCAGGAGCATGCACACACCCCCCGCCCAGCCAACCAGGTGCACCCGTGTTGCCCCATACAACAACTCTGACACTGTTGACACCACCGGAGCGGATAAGCCACTGCCGACCATGACACTGAAGGAACAAGGGGACAGCACCAGTGACAGTGATGTGGCAGTGCAGTGCCCACAACCCCAGGTCACACGTTTGCACAGGCAACCCACATCCACACCCAAAAGCCCCCCACTCTGCCAACAGCGCAGCCATGGCCCCCAGAACCCACCATGCTGCTGAGAACAAAGCCAGAGCCCCCAGAGCCTGCCACGCTGCTGGCGCTGCCACACCCCCGAACCAGGCACAGAAACCCCCTCCTATGACTCCCCTGTTGCCAGCCCATCTAGGCAATGTACCCCCTCACCATCGCAGCCTACGGCCACATTAGGCATGGTTATGCAGAGGCTGGCTGACATGTTAGCAAGGCAACGGCAGATGGAGTCCATCATCAACGTCCACTCTGGCCACATGCATGCAATCAGGGACACCATCCATGCTGTGACACAGAAGATGGAGCGTGACATTGCCAGGACACAGAGGGTTGTTACAGCATGCACCGCATCTTTGACGGAGTTCGGCCAAAAGGTGCGTGAGATGTCTGAGGGTGTCTCAGCCCTTGCTGAGCAGATTCAGCAAACCGATGAGGTCCAATGACAACAGCTGCAGGGGACTGCCTCAATACCCTCCAGTTCAACAACACAGGAATCTCTGCAGAGCACCCCGAGTTGCCAGCCCCTGTGGCAGCTGTGCACACGGTCACCGGCTGCTGGGAGTGGAGGGAAGAAGGCAAGGCCATCGTAAATGGCATGCCTCTTGTTGGGCTGGGCGGCCATGCCAGGGACATCTTGGGGCTCGAAGGAGGGGGTATGCTGGAGAGTTGGTGGTGGGTGGGGGGGATTGTGTGCTGGGGAGTTGGTGTTGGGCAGGACTATGGAGAATTGTGTGTTGGGGAGTTGGTGGTGGGCGGTGGGAGGGAGGTTAGTTGGTGCAAAATGTTAGATAAAGGTTAGTTGAAAATTAATAATGCGTGGACATTCCTGATTGTGTACACATGCAATTTATTCACAGTGCTGATAGTGGACAGAGGTGGGGTGTAGTTCTAGAAGAAATGGTCTATTAGTACCTGCCAGGCCAGTCTCCCTTCCCTCATATCATCCCTGTGAGAGTCTGCTCTGGCTCCTGCCTCATGATGTTCCTCAGCTTCTTCATCTGGGTGTGGCCTGTCTGCGTCGGGGGATAGTGACACAGTCCTCCTCAAACAAATGTTATGGAGCATTGCACACACCAGTACAATGTTCCCAACTTTGTCAGAGTTCCACCAGTGTGATCTAGGCAACAGAATCCTACCTTTAGGAGTCCGAAGGTGCGCTCTATGCATACAAGGATCTGACTGTCGGCATGTTTGTAGACAGTATCGTGTGGTGTATGTGGGTCATGCATAGGGGTCATCAGCCACGTCAGTTGCAGATATTCAGAGTCACCTGCATGGGGTGACATACAGACATCAGTCAATTGTCTCATACTTGGTTTTGCTGTCTAAACGTATCGGGGCATTGTAAGCCATATGCATGCATGTGTGCATCCCCCCCATGCAATGAGAATGTGTAATGGCTGTGTGGCATTGGTAAATGGTGGCATGCATTCCTTTGCCTGTTCATGCACCCTGTGGCAATGTGGCGGGTGCTCTGTGGCGTGTCCATGGTGAGTTCACATGGGCACATGACTTTGGCTTGGGTGGATATGCTGCTGTGTGCTGCTGTGGTGGTTCTACACTGTGCCATGCTCCTGGTGCATTCCGCTACACGTAGTGTAGTGTGTTGTGATGGCAGCGGTCTATGTTGGTCAGTGTGTGTGTCCAGGTGTGTCCGACCTGTGTATGCTTCCTTGTATGCCCCCTGACGTTGGTGCAGGTGCTGCCAGTGCTGCCACTTTTCATGTTATGTTATGTTGATTTATACAGAGCACCGCTACCCCCCCAGGGTCTGTGTGGCTCTGCACGAGAGAGGGTGGGGAGGTGAGGATAGGTGAGAGGATAGGTTCAGATCCAGGAGGAACTGGTGTCTGTGAGTGTTGTTTGTCTCGGGAGGATAGCTCAGGGGCAATGTGCTCACCTTGGAAGCAAGACAACACGGAACAATACAGGTTCGATCCCCAGGTCCAGGCGTAGAAACCTCTGGGTATTAAGTGCATTATAAATAACCAATCATATCATGTGGGAGTTTGTGCATGAGGCCACATTTGTTGTAACCGTATGAGCAAGATTCCATGCCTCGGTTGTGTGGTAGTGTTTTATTTTCGAGTTAGTGTGTTGAGTGGGTTTGAGGTGGGTTTGGTTGTGTGAACTGGTTAGATAGTGTCCATGAGGGATCCAGAGTCACGGGTGGCCGTGAGATTATCCAGTATCATTGTGTGTTGAATGGTTTGTGGGCTATGTGGGTGGTTCACTCTAGGTATGCCACAGCATCTGGAGATGCTGGGTGTGAACAGAGCATTGCTTCTTGTTTTTTTATGTGTAGTGTGACTAGCCTAAGCTCTGGTATGGAGTCAGTTGTGTTGGAGGCGCAGGAATGGGAGAATTGGTAAGTAAGTCGGTCGGTTTGTTGGTGCCTCTGGTGCGGCTCTTTGTTTGCTGCTTGACAGTATCTTACCCAATTATTGGTTGTAGTTCTTTGGCCCATCTTGTCTCCACTCTAGTTGTTTGTCTGTGGTTTTCATGCCATCCTTTATTTATGTGTTGCCACCCCCCCCGCCCATTTTGGTCTGGTGCTTTACTGTGCATGTGTGGCAGGGATTGTACTCATCTACTATCCAGGTCTGTCTAAACGTATCAGAGCATTGTTAGCCATGTGGATGCATCTGTGCATCCCACCCTTACAATGATAATGTGTGATTGCTGTGCAGCATTTGTAAATGGTGGCATGCATACCTTTGCCTGTTCATGCACCCTGTGGCAATGTGGTGGGTGCTCTGTGGCATGTCCATGGTGAGTGCACATGGGCACATGTCTGTGGCATGGGTGGACTTGCTGTTGTGTGCTGCTGTGTGAATCTGCGTTGTGCCACATTCCTGGTTCATTGTGGTATACGTGGTGTAGTGTGTTTTTGTGTTGGCAGCGGTCTGTGTCCATAAGTGTGTGGTCCATGTGTCTCCGACTTATGCTTGATCCCTTGTACGCCCCCTGAAGTTGGCGCAGGTGCTGCCTTGGCGCTGCCATTGCTGCCACTTTTCATGTTATGTTATGTTATGTTATGTTATGTTGATTTATACTGTGCACTGCTACCACCCAGGGGCAGTCTCCAGGTGCTTGCATGGCTAGGCAAAAGAGGGGGTGCGGAGGTTAGTGAGGATAGGGTGATTGTATAGGTTCAGAACCAGGAGGATCTGGCATCTGTGAGTGTTGTCTTTCATGGGGCATTTTTTGCAGAAGGCCACATTTTTTGTAACCATATGGGTAAGATTCCATGCTTTGGTTGTGTGTTAGTGTTTTGTGTTGGAGTCAGTTGGAGTGAGGCTGTGGTGGGTTTGGTTGTGTGAACTGGTTAGCTAGTGTCCATAAGGGATCCAGAGTCACAGGTAGCTGTAAGCTTATCCAGTGTCAAGGTGTGTAAATTGCGTTGTTCAATGGTTTGTGGACTATGTGGGTGGTTCAATCTAGGTGTGCCACAGCATGTGGAGATGCTGGGTGTGAACATAGCATTGATTCTTCGTTTTGTTTATGCGTAGTGTGGCTAGCCTAAGCTCTGGCATGGCGTCAGATATGTTGGAGGAGCAGGAAGGGGAAAATGGGTTAGTAAGTCGGTTGGTTTGTTGGAGCCTCTGGCATGGCTCTCTGGTTGCAGCTTGATGGTATCTTGCCCGGTTCTTGGTTGTAGTTCTTAGGCCCCTCTCATCTCCACTCTAGTTGTTTGTCTGTGATGTTTATGCCATGCTTTATTCCTGTGTTGCTACACCACCGCTCCCCCCTATTTTGGTCTGGTGATTCACTGTGCATGTGTGGCAGTGATTGTACTAACCCACTATACAGTTATGTTGCCCTCTGTGCCTCTCCATATATCCTGGCAGTGTGCTGTTGCGTAGGGCAATGGACTCATGTGTGGAACCTGGATAGCAGGCACAGCAGTGGGTGATTTTGGGGTTGGGCCACAAGTCACCTGCACGTTGAGGGAGTGGTGGTGCTTCTGATTCCTGTATATGCCCTCATGGGCTTGGGGTGCCACCAATGCAACATGGGTATAGTCAAGGGCTGCTACGACATGAGTCAGTTGCGTGATGGCATGGAACCATGCCTTAATGTCGTTGACCTGGGCCTGGGTGGTGGGCAGTGCAATGTGTCAGTACCTGGCAATGGACTGCACTGAATGTGAGCTGTGCCATGGTGTGCATCATGGCCAGAGAGTGCTGGAAGTTGCCTATCCCCAGGAACTGCAGGACTGCCACCAGCGTCAACAGTAGGATCGATATCCGTACAGCCGTACAGATGTGTATCCTGCTTCCAAAGTCTTCATGAACTGTGGCCAGCAGCTCAGTGATGGTTTACCTGTTCAGGCGGTACTTAGTTACCATCTGGTTGTCACTGAGGGCCCAGGGTAATGGCCTGGCCCTGAGGATGGGTGCTCGCATTGCTGGGGCTGTTCTCTTCCTCTTCTTCCTCCTACTCCTCCTCCACCTCATCTCTCCCCCCCTGTGCTCCCTGTGCCCTGGCCTGGGTGGCCTGCATCTCGGGGTCCAGGTGCAGCATGAAAAGCTACCTGGCCCAGCCTACAGCAATGAATGGCAGCATAGTGTTGGAATCAGTGTTTGGGGCCTGGGTGTGTCTTGTTTCGCCCTTTGGTGAGCATTGTGTACACCTGTGGCTTGATTCCTGGCACCTGGGTTCATTTACCTCCAGCTGGTGGATGGGGTTCATTCTTGGCTGTATTAGCGCCAGTTTTCGGCGCTGTTACCGCCATGCATGCACTTGTGATATGAAGAAAGTGGCTCTGCAGTTTACAATATTGCATAATCCTGGTAAGGGAAATCCTGTGTGTCTTCTGTCAGTATGGAAAAAACGCTGTGAGGAAATTTTGGATTTTTATGATGTAGACTTAAAAACTTTACATGATAACCCAAATTTAGCTAAAACCAAAGTCTGGAGATTAGACTGGATTCTGACTGGGACCCAAAGGATCACTTACAAACTGATGAAAGATGTACCAAATGAATCCAGAAACGTAAACACTCTGCAGAACCATATCAAATTGTATCCAGACAATGTTAGCAGATCTTTGTATATACACTTCTGTTTAAATGCTTTCAAAACCAAGGAGTGGTTAAGAGAGTTACACAAAATGGAAGACACCAATGCAGAGTGTAGATTCTGCAAACAGAAGGAAGAAACTCTAAAACACCTGACACTCTTTTGTAAGGGCTTGTGCCAGCTAAGATCACTGACTTTGGGGCCACAGCTAATGAAATATCAAACCCCAAGTGCGGACGACTGGTGGCAAGCTTTGTTTGATTGTCGAGACAGGCAATTGAATTATGCATTAATTCGCTTTCTGACACTGTTAGAAAAATTGCTGTTGTAATAACAAAAACGGGGGACTATGTTCTGACACGGTACAAATGGAGATGACTCTTGATGAATGTGTCATTAGGACTGAGATCTAACGACGATAAGGCCGGGATGCAGGAGGGAACCATGATGAATACATGAGAAAATGTGTATAAATGTAAAAGACAGTGGGGAGTACACATTTGTTTTAAAATTGCAGAACAAAAAAACTAAAGTCTTTCAAGGATTGCAGTTTTACAAAGACATTTTGATCTGACTATAACTGAGCATTTATCTGCTTGGTAGAAATGTTCTAATGTACAATTCTATAGAAGGATTCTTTAGATGGGAAAAATGTACCATTCCAAATCTTACTGTGGAGTCAAACTAAGCAATTCACATACTGTAAAATATCTAGACAGATCTGGCTATGTGAAAGTGGCTATGTTGCAAGATTTGCAAGGTATGAAGGTGATACTTCAGAATCTGCTGAATTCACTTGTGTTGAGAGATTAGAGCCAATAACAGTTGATGCAACAAACAACTGCTGACAATCACCAAGGAGAGGTTGCTGCTGCTACAAACAATGTCCCATCATTAAAATTAACACACATTAATTTACTGAAATACAGTGGGGCAGTGTGTGCAGGACCAATCAGAATAATATTGGGTCTTTGTATGTGCATGAGTATAAATGGGTTACTTTTGGTATTAGAAGTACCAAATCAACAAGAAGCAAATCTATAATTTCTTGTTTAAAACCCAGTAAATACTTTATAAACCTGTAAGCTTTTGTAAACTTTTTGAAATTAAAATTCCGTTTTCTATTTGCAACAATAACACTCAATGGTGCCCACCCCAATATGCTATAAGCATGTATCAAAATGCATGCAATGTTTACATATGGTTTTTCCTCTATGGTTCCGGGACAGTTTTGCAAATTGAAGAAAATATTTGTATTTTCCAACTGTTTTCCCAATTTCTAAAATTTGACTGCTCTCTCGTGTGAAATGTAAGCTGTTTCCAAAGCAACGTGCTTCATGTACTGGGATTTATATCCCAAAAAATAAACTTGATTTCATATGCAGTAATCAATCTCATCATTTCTTGAAATAAAATGTACATATGGGAATTCATTTGAATGCCTGAGAAATAAAAATAATTCTAACTAATGTCTAGTCGTTCCATAAACCTGCAATGGCACACCTTCAAGGATGAAATATTGCAGAGCCTGTTAATGCAAATGCTTCTTCACTTTACAGGGAAGAGCAAGTAAAATGTACATGTAAATGCATTTCCACAAAGAGATGATTAGGCTAATACTGTTCTCACAAGGCGAACATTGTTTTAGCGTATGCATCATCAATGCACTCTTGCTATGTGGGATAAAGGAGCACATTTGTCATTACATGCACAGATTTGTATTGGCTTGCAAGGTCGAACAGAGAAACCAATGTCCATATACACTCAACCAATCCTTTATGAATACGCAATCAGTGCTCAATAGCATATTTAAGATAAGACACACAAAAATTGTTCAAAGGCTCACCTAGTCCTCAACAGGAAATTCAAAGTTACGCTCATTCTGTGCTCAACCTCATCTAGTCATTGCAAGCACTCAATCAAAGCTCAACTGTGCTTGAAAGAAAACAGCATATTTGTAGGGTTATCATTTACATATTCAAATCTACTCATCGGGACAAATTGAGCACTTGTTGAGCATTAATTTGCGGGACTCCTCAACTCTGAGTGCTCAACTCATTTGACCAGTTGAATGGTATTACTGCTGTTCTTCAACTTGTGAATAAGGTTGGGGAGCGCTCATATCACATTTCTGTATGGGAAGCACTGTGTTGTGAACTTGGTATCACATCAATACTTACATTGTGGAAGATTGCAAGGAGTTTGTTTTAATTTAAAATGCTTAATCTAAAGGGTGATTGTACCACATTATTGGGCTTATTTGAGTCACTTGATAAAAATGCTTCTAAAGCTTATAGCAAATGTTTCAATGAGATTAAAGTGTTTCATACAACCATTGGACTGAAAGGTCGTGTGCCATTTAATCTTGCTATAGTATTGAGGAAGTTAAAGAACAAAGCAATATGTTGTGATAGGAGTGTGCTTATGAGCCATTTTTCTGGGAAGTAAAGATATCAAGACTATGTAAGGCAGAGGTTTTATTTCCCATGTCCATATAAGTAATTGATGAAAACTATAATCGATAACTTTTCACATATATTGTGCATTTCCGGTTTAATGTGTTGTGAAATATGGATAATATTGGAGTAGGTGATTAAGGCTACACGTGATCAGAGATTATGTTGATTATGTAAGAATGAAATAGAAACATCACAACATGTATAAGCAGCATATGAGAATTTAAATAGTAATTAAAAAAAGGCATTGGAGAATGTGAGATTGAAACTCAGTTCACATGGTGAGTATACATAGAGTACCACTTTACTACCAGTGCTCTGCTCATAAGCCAGTAAAAAACATGCATAAGAATGAGCATAGCATGTTATGTCACTAAGCCAAAACCTTGCACGTGAGTAGTGGGATGTTTATCCACTGGGAAGGAGTAGAGCATTGGCACTAGTATCTCTTTAGGTCTAGCAGAGATGGGAAAAAATAAATTAAGTCCTTGGAGGCTATTCATCATGCCAAAGGTCCTTGTTTTTGAGCAGATAGTGGATTGTTGATATTACAAATGTCAAATAGAAGTACTTTAACTCTGCTACACACTGGCCATAGGTCTATTCCTTCTCTTCAGTGTTGGCTCATAAGAATGAAAGATCTGCTCAATTCGAGGAGCAGGGGTGAGTAATGTCATGTCAGGAAATGTTGTGAAATGATTGAGCAGAAATGCGGGAGTCAGTCTCTTTTTCCTTGAATCTCCCCAACCCCTGCTAAGTCGACATTCATAGAAACAGAAAAGGAAAGTATGCTGAAATGACTACTTGCTGTACTTGAGTACAGGGATGAGCAGTGGTTTATAAACTCTGACTCAACCCCACACTACTACTAAACCAGCATTGAGCTCAATCATAAAGATAAAACAAGCAAAACCTGAATGATGCACCTCCTTCGCCTCTTGGGGTAGTGTGGGCGAGGGCAGGCTACACTCTTCTGGAAGGGTGCGAGCCTCTAAGGAAAAATCTAAAAGAACAATAGCTCTCCATTACCAACATTAAAAGAATGTCCAATCAAGGTTTTATAAAACGTAGCAGTATTTCATTAAACTGAACATTCAAACAAACTATGCAAAAAATGGATAACCCACCCCTATAAAAGAATACACAGTACATGTGGAAATTTGGATAAAAGTGGCACTCGAAGGATGAAGGCAGGGGTATGTAAGCAAGTGCCTTTGTAATAAAGTTCAAGTGCATGTCTTTAAAGGTAATGTGTGGGGTCTCCAATGTCAACAGGGACTTTAAATCCAGGCTAGCAAAACATACCTACTCTATATACCTTAAAACATGTTTTCGAGCTTGACAGCATTGGTCCAGGAGTCTGGGTGCTTTCTGAGGTGTCGATTTGCATTTAGTTGATGAGCTGTATAGTAGGATCCAACACGTGGCATCTTTGGTAATGAAAATAGCTAGAACATTAAAGGAGCTGAGAAACAGCAAGAGACGTCGATCTGGCAGAGCTAGAAGTTCAATGGGTCGCAGATGAGGAGAAAGCAGCTATTCAACATCAGTGTTGAGTGAGCCTGACTGGGTTCAACACAACGGCATGGTCTGGCCATGGCAATGTCTATTGGCTCACAAAGCTGGGAGACAGTCAGTGACGAATCCAGGGACTGTAAGGTCGAGGTAGGCCAAGCCGTGAATGTTAAAAGTTGCTCCGGTGGGTCCTTGCTGTCACTTAAAGGGTCTCAAATGTGTTTGAAGATGCTGTGACAGCCATAGGAAGGTTTCCTTTGATCTTGTGGTGCTGTGAGTCCCTGAGCAAGGTTTCAGCGGGAAAGGTTAGTCTTTTCTCTTACCTTACCAGGCAGGAAATGTACCAGGGACACATGAGTTGTACCTCTTTAGTAGGCACAGTCCTGGTCCACAGGATCTAGGCAGCAGGCAAATCTTCCCAGCAGAGAACAAAGGGGGGATTAATGGCTGGGACCACCACACTGGTGTGTGTGAATCACATCTGCAGATATTGGTACACAACATCTCTGACAACTGTAGGAGGTACAGGAAAATGGTTGGTAGTTGAAATGAGTGCACATTTTCCTGGAAAGGTATTACTGTATTTCTGTATTTCCTCATACGCAACTATATCAAATTAGGTGTATCTTTATAATTATATTTGACGAAACTGACAGCAGGTCTTGAGGAAACACGGTTAAATATAATTTAGATCATGGGAGCCGATGTTAAAGGCACTCCATGGATTTTGGAATATCTGTGACTTTGTTGCTGTTGTGGTGATGGTGTGTCAGTCAACAGGGCTCAGTCAGGAGAACTCCAATGCGCTATACATTTTCTGCGTGGAGCATTTAGAAAGTGATGCCTGAGTAGCTCACTTTCGGAGGCAAAACAAACAGCATCATTTTATAGTAGAAAACAGAGCAGATGGCATTTCTTCACAGAACAACTTTCACTTGTATTGTGCGGTGGGAGAGGAAGAGATGTGAGAGACAAGAGTGAAGAAAGTAGAGAGAATCAGAGCAGAGATAGAGGAGGGAACTGAACTGGAGACAGTGTGATGAGGAAAAGAATGTCTTGGATTGTCATCTGCCAATGTCTCTTCACTACAGTCTTCTCTGGGAAAATCACTGCCAGCCTTCGCTTCACCACAGACACAGCCCTTTCCAAGTGGACCTTGAATGGCAATGGAAAAGAAGACTAGTACTTGTGCTATTCATGGAGAGTGAGATAGTGGAAGAGGTAATAAGATGTGAGGGAGAAGGAGAAGAAAAGAGGGGCATGGAGGGAATGAATGGGGAGGAATTTAGGCACTGGGCGAGACAGTGCAAGGAAAACTTGATTTTATATCCTCCTGTGTCGTGTCACCTTCTGCCACTTTCTTCTGGCAGAACCCTCAATGACGCCTCCCCATCCACAAGAAAGAAAAGGTGGAGACCGAAGGTCCATGTAGAGGTGGTGGATTTTATTTTGTTAGGTTGTTGACGTATTATTGTTTTTTGGTGCTGCATATTACTTTTTTGATTGTTTTTCAGATTCTGATTTATTGTGAGGGGGTGATGTGTTGTAATGCACTTTTACCTGCCTTGTCTGCTTTGCAAGAATTGTGATGTCATGATAGTTATGACAGTGGAATGTGGCGTGAGTGGTGACTGCTGAATGTTCAATGGGTGACAGTTGGAGAGAGGCTGGCCGTGAGAGAGTGTGTGCCAGTGGGTGTTCCCTAATTAACTTGGGGCTTACATATTCTGTACTGCAACAATAAAGAAGCATGTTATGATGTCATGTAGTTCTGGTGGAATGTGGATGGTTGGGTGGTTGAACACGTAAGTGTTGACCAGTGATGGGTACTGTTGGGGGCTGTTCCCTGTGGTTGTTCACAGATGGAATAAAAGAGCTTCTATATCCCATCTGTGGTCTTGAACCTTATTAAGTGGTGATGAGGATGGCGGCCACAAAAGGGGCGGCAACCATCTACAATCCCTGACAGAGGAAGTCCAGAAAAGGTGCAGTGAGAAGATGCCAACAGTTGGTGGGGGATGCATCGACGGATGACAGCCTAGGGAGCTGTGATAGGGCACTCTATGGGCAGTCACCAGGTATAGAGTAAAGGAGGAGGAGAAGAAACAAAACAGTACGAGAGTTCCATGGCACACCACCACATCATTCGAATTGGCGAAAGCCCCCTCATAGCTGGCGGAGAAGCCTGGCACAGCACTCACATCAGCTGTCACAGTCAAGTGCCACATAAGAAACATGGGCTTGTTCTCTGTGTGCTGGTTGCTAGACAATGTCTAAATGACCCCAAAGAGCTGGGAAGTTGAAGAGAAGCACCGCGCCCTAATCCCAATATGCTTCCACATATAAGGATAAATGAATATATTACATTCAGGGAAGGAAATAAATAACTAAAGCAGGAAGGCAGTGCATAACTACGGCCATAATAAAGATAATAATGATAGAAAAGGAGGCATGTAAGTAACAATGGCAGTGGTAAGCATGGCACCACCACCCCATTTCCTGTGGGAGAGATGAAGAACAATCTTGGATACTTCCCTGGTGGCCATTGGGAGTGAAAGGTTTTCACCAGTGAGGAAAGAAACAATACTGTTACATAATTTAGGGCCTGGAGGGTTTAGTGTGCATGATGGGTTGCCATAATTTGATGGGGTGCTTGATGAATTTAACAAAGCCCTGAGAAAGTTACAAAATTACTTTGAGCCCAAGAAAAACACTACCTTTGAGTGGCACAGATTTTTTTCAGAGGGCACAGGAGGAACATGAATCATAGGAAATTACATTGCACTCTCAGAACCCTAAATCACATGTGTGATTTTGGGATGTTGACTACCTTCCTTATACATGATTAGGTAGTTAGGTGTACTAACAATGCGAAGGTTCAAGAAAAACTATTACTCAAGGACATGACACTCGAGGAGGCTGTGGAAATAGCCAGAAGTGTTGAACAAACATTCAAATACATACAATACGTGAAAAGTGACAAGCAAGAACATGAAATTGCCTCCACCTGAGAACTCAGAGGAACCAGTAGGCGAAATGTCAAAAATGGAAAAGGAGTGTTTCAGTGTGGAAGCAACAAACTTAAAGCCACTAATCAGTTTTGCACAGCATGGAATGTGGCACAATTGAAGTGTAAGAGGGAGGGTAATTATGCATGTAGGTGTAAGGACAATACTATCAGCAACATAGAGAATCCTCTGAGAGATGAGAGGCAGGATCAGGAGGTCCAAGTGTTTGGACAGAGTCCAGGAAGGCATATATTTAGGATAATGGGCAAAGATGGTGACAGAAAACTTCCTGTGGACAGTTTTCAACTGGATGATAAGAATATCTTGATGAAGGTGGACAGCGGTTCACTATTGATGATAATCTCAGGAGCAACATACCGGGAATTACTACTCAAAGACTTGAGGGAACTATTGCAACACAAAATGCTTCCCTATGCTTAGAGTGAGGTTGAAATAGAGCTACTAGGAAAGTTCAAAGCTGAGATAAAATATGAAGGAAGGAGATGCACAGCATAGGTACATGTGGCCAATAAGTGGTCCTTATTATTGGGATTAAAGGACAAGAAGAGCTAGGCATTTTTATTGAAGCAGGAGCGATAGAACCTGTAAGTGTGGCAGAAGTAGAAGATAATATCGTGGAATTCCCTCCCACCAGACCTAAGAGAGGTCAAGTCTACTGATATCTTCAAAAAGAAATTAAAACGCTTTTATTCTGCTTGCTCCCTGGCTAATATCTTCACTTCACATCTTCGTTCTCTTCTGAGTGCTAATGCATTTATCCAGTCTATGTTGTTTTTTCTGACATTTTTTGTGTGCGTCCTTAAACCTGTGGGTACCTGGAGCGTGGTACAAATGGAAAGTAAAGTAAATAAATAGGCAAGTGAATACACAGAAGTTTTTAAAGGTGAGTTGGAATAGCTAAGGGATTTTGTATATCACATACGACTCAAGGAGAATGCAAGCCCTGTAGTACGCAAAGTGAGGTCAGTACCTCATCACATGAGAGGTCTTTTAAAGGAGAAACTAGATGCTATTCTGTACAATGGGATGATTCAAAATATTGAGGGTTTGGAATGGTGGTCTCCAGTAGTTTTGCTCACCAAAATCAATGGTAAACTTAGGGTGTGCATAGAACTGAGTGATTTTAATAGGAATAATTCATAGGTCTTGACTACTCTGGGCAAAGCAATGTTTTTCACTGCAATGGATCTCTCAGCTGCTTAACACTAATTGTGGTTATCGAATAAATGCCAACACCTAACTTCATTCATAACATCAGAAGGGGCCTTCAGGTTTTGCAGGATGTGTGGGATATTTGTACCCATGCCAATGTGCCCCACTGCATCAATTTGCACATGGGGAAAGAAACAGCCAAAAATGGATGCGCTAACACCTGTGTCCGCAAAAATCTGCAAAACTGCGCATGGGTCACAATCACAAAAGGCTGCACAACCCTGCCACACACAGATAAAGTGAGGGTGAAAACAGAACTCACTGCAGGAGGATGCCAGTGAGTGCTGTTACATTTAACATGAAACAAGGCCACAGAATTGGGCTACAAGCCGAAAATGCCTTTTAAAATGCAGTTTTTGCAACCTTCAAAGTGCTGTTTTGGCGCTAGATCCATTCATTTTTCAGTGAATAATTGAGAGTAAAAGAATTACAGATCATCCAATGTGGCCAGAGAAGCCGGGCCTCATTGACTGAGAGCAGCTAAGAAATGTATCCCAAGAAAAAGGCAGCCCAGCAACATTTCTTTCAGTTTCACGGGGAGAAATGTGGCTGGAAATGGCAAAACATGTAACAATTTCAGCTGTGCAAAGGCTGGATAAAAACATCCAGACTGCAGACAAATCCCAGCACTCAAAATAAGAACTGGTGCTGAATAAAATGTGTCTGCTGCAGAGGAACCTCTGATGTAAAGGATTCAGTTTAAATGTGCTTTTCCATGAAGAAGTGCAAAATCGCCTGTTTGAAAGCATTTTTGTGAAAAGCCTAATTCTTTAAATGTCAAAATCCCCTATAAACTGTGTTCATTTTTATATGTTTTAAATGAAAGATTTAGGTGAATCTTAAAGTCAAAACACAGTTTGTAATTAAATATTTAATTCTGACTTAACAGTTCAACCTGGGAAAGATTTACACTTCAGGTTGACACTCCCCTGCTAGCAGGAAGGCTTAATTGATGCTGGAGGTTCTCGTATATTTCGAACAAAGAACTCATTAGACATTTGCCTGAGGCCCAGCCAAGGACGATGGCAGGCTGATCACGGGAGGTGCAGGATACTTCCCTCTGACCCTGTAGGATATTTTGTGTAAATTTGGGGTCTGGCGGTATTTTCTTACTGCCAACAGAAAAGTGGTAGTTTAGAAATACTTAACCTCACATTTAGAATGGGTTTGTTCTCACATCATCCTAGAGACCATTCCTTATTATATTATATTGGCGAATCAAGTAATATGTATTGGTGGCGGTATTTGGTGGTGGTAGATTACTTAGTGGTAAGCATCATTTTCCTTCCCTATATTATAGCCCCATCATACACAAAACTTTCCTTACTATTATAATACTCTTAGTGATCTATATAGGGCCTCGTACCTACATTCAGAGACACCACACTTTTATATAGAGTGCCACCTACAACCTGTGGCCGATATCACTGATTTATTTAGACCAGTGAACTATGCGTCCGTAGGCCTCATTACTGGTTCATAGACCCCCAGTAATCTACATATTGTATTAGATTTCCCCAGACAACATGCACTGGGGAACACACGAATACACCTATTTATCACCGCTAAGTCTATCTGCATGAACAAGTTGGCAGCTACATTAACAATGAACACGAATCTTCCCCACGTCTGCATGGGCAAACCCAAAACAATGAAAACTCAGAAGCATTTATATTTATATATCTTATATTGTAAACAATTACAATGTAATGATACAGTTCTTACCATTTACATTTCTGCACTACCTGTAACAAAATGAGAAGAGAAAAACAAAACCACAGATGCAGATGCAATCCTTTTCAAACTAGGCATCACATTTTATAATTCAACACATGATGAATAAAATGCAAGGGATTTTCTTTTGCTTTGCTACTCTAACTGCCTGGGATTTTTAGATCACATCGTCAAACAATCGCATCAGAATAACCTCACTTCGACTTGGATGCTCACCAAAGCTTTGCTGTTCCCTCTCCCACACAATCTCCTTAAGCTCGCTTCAGAAGGACAAGCCCAGTCAGCATGGATTGCCTCTGTTATCTTGGATGTTTGAAGTGTGTGGCAAAAACATAGAGTTCTCAATCCAGCGCTAAGTGAGATTAAACACGTCTGCCTGAGAGCCCAGTCATTCTCCGAACTAACTCTCCCTCTGCCCTTGTTCAATCAAATTGAAGTCAGCATCACCCTTCCTTTAGTACAATAGGCGAGTTACACAGTGAGTAACTGTATCTAATATCATTTCCTGGTATGCAGGCTCTCTGCTTACTGCACACAGAACAATAAGGGAGAAAAAAAATTCAGTGCACGTTTGAAAAACTAATTTCAGAAAATGTATTTTCACCCCATTTGCACATAGAGATTACATTATAATATTAATAGGTTAGCTCTAGTAATTAGTAATTGTTAATTGAGTCAATTAGTTAGATGAATAATGTAGTCTCCTATGTATGAGGTATTTCAAAGAAGAGAGGAAAAAATAATTCTGGTGCACTTTTACACCTGCAGCTTCACATTGCTTTTTGCTGTATTATAAATCCTGTCTCCAGCCACCTACTCACATATTATGCTGGCAACATAGACTGGCTATATGTGTATGCCACATTATTGCTTGCAACAAAATGCCATCACATTCAGTGAGGCGCTGCACACTCCAAGGCACTATCAAGTGCTATTTTTTGCATCCAGTGAAGTGCTACACACTCCAAGGCACTTTAAAGCGCAATATATACACTCCAAGGTGCTATAAAGCGCTATATACTACTACAACCCCCACCCTGATCAAAGGAATTTGACGGCTGTTGCCAGTTGAAAGGAAAGTAAAACAAAAACTGCCAAAAGACATTTGTTGTTTAAATACCTATTTGCGAGTAAGTTTTGAAAACCTTTAATGTTGCCATATGAAGGAGGACAAATATAAAAATTGGTAGTGGTAGATCTATTTTTTTTTTTTTTTTTTAATTTTTTTTATTTTTGTGTTAACCATTAGGTTTTTACAAAAACAGTCTTTCTCCTTAGGACACCACTTGATTTCGTCATGTCGGGATTTGATCAAGCTCGCCTGGACTATTGCTCCGCGCTGACTAGTTGCTCGCATTCGGCCGGGGTATTCGCCCTTCTAAGGGCGACATCCAGGAATTTAGCGGTCATCCTAGACCATCTGGGCGAGTCTCCAGCGATTAGCCTGTTCCAGCGGGTTTCTTCATCAAGACTGATTTCATTTGATGCAAGTGGTGCCAGATATGTTAATCTTTCTGTTGTTAAGGCTGTACATGACATTAGGAGGTGGTGGATCGTTTCCTTTTGGGTGGGATCTCCACATAGGCGACATCGATTGTCTAAGGCGCCCTCTCGAGCTGCTAGAATTTCCCTTGTGTTTAATAGATTCAGTCGTGCTCTCATGAATGTCTTCCTTAGCTTCTTCTCTGGAAATTTTTCGCAGTATTTTAGCGGCTCCCTCAGCCGATTGTGTGTGGGAGGTAGATGCTTTAGTGATTTGTATTGGAGGACTCTTTCGGCAGTGTTAATCCAGTCTTGATCGTCCAGTTTCCTCTTTACCCTCCCAGGCTTATTGAGAAGTGTTTCGGCTGAACAGGCCACCTCTTCCAGTTTTCCATGTATTTTGTTTACCCAGGTCAGAAGCGGTTTACTGGAGCCCTTTGTGATTTCGATTTTCATAAGCTGAAAAATTGGTAACGAGTCTGGAGACAGAATTTTTCTGTACAATTGGACCGCACTCTGGATTAACACTGCGGATAATGATGACAGGCCAAGATCACGACGAATGGCTGGCATGGGTGCAGATTTTGGGAGTGCTAGGACAGACTTCCAAAGGTATCCTTCCAGCTTAGGCCAAATTTCCGCTGGTAGGGACAGATTTGCCGCCATTCCATACGTTAAAGCTGGTATGACCTTAGACTTTTAAAACTGAATAGCTGGGGTCCATGAAAATTTGCCAAATTTGTTGTCCACAGCTCGGGTTTGTGATGTAAGGCTGCAGGTTTTTTCCCATAACGAATTCAGAAGTGAGTTGTCTTTCAATGAGTTATCGATCATTACGCCTAGATATTTAAATTCGTTCACGGACTCAATTTTGGTTTTGTTCAGATGCCATGTGTGTGTTTTCTTGTGATCTTTCGAAGTTTTATGAAAGGAGATGATTTTTATTTTCTGCGAATTGATCTTTAAGTTGTTGGCCTCCATATACGTCGATAAATTGTCAATCTGCCTTTGGAGTCCGATGGCCGTTTGATCCAGCAAGATCAAGTCGTCCGCGTACCACAGTCTAGACATTTTCACATCACCCAGCTTCGGAGGAAACGCTCGAACCGATTTTTCAGTCTCTTGAAAATCGCCAATAAAGGCGATGAAGAGCGCTGGGGCTAGGGGGCAGCCTTGTTTGACCCCTCTTTGTGTAAGGATTGGATCCAATAGGCTTCCCTGCTGACACAGCCTCACTCTCAGCGATGTTTTTGAGTGGAGGGTCTTGATAGGGTCCAAGATTGGTTTAGGGCACTTCCAGTTTTCAAGCTTTGCCCATAATTTGGCTCGATCCACTGTATCAAACGCCTGGGATAGGTCAATCATGGCCATGTGTACTCCAGGGGCACCTCCTTTGACTCTCGCTTTGATGATATTCAAGATTAGGATATTTATCGCTGTTACCCGCTCCTTTTTGGAATCCGGTCTGGAAAGTATCAAGCAGTGGCGCTTGTTTGGCCCAATCTTTAAAGTAGTTGAGTGTCAGTGAGGCAAAAATCTTCCCAATAATGTCTAGTAGGACAATCGGTCTGTAGTTGTTTGGGTCCGATCTGACCCCCTTTTTATAGATCGGCACAAGGACCGCCTCTGTCCAGGTCTTCGGGATTTGTTTTTGTTTACGACATTGCTCGAACAACTCACAGATCAGGCCCGCCCAAGCTTGGGGATGCTGCTTCAAATCTAGGTTGGTAAGGCCGTCCGGGCCGGGGGCCCTCGAGTTCTTCAAACGTGAGATTGTGCTCGCGATGTCTTCCAAGACAGCCATGTTCACCCAAGGCTCGCTCTGGTCTCCTTGTTGAAGTGGAGCTGGCCTCTTCAGAGTGCCGGCTGAAGGCAGGGCGTACAGCTCAGTGAAATATAAGCTCCACTGCTGTTCAGTGACGTTGCTTACAATCTGAGGTGGCTTCTGGCCATTGACCGTTTTTAGTATGGACCAGAAGTCACGACTACTTTTAGAGATCCCAATTTTCAGCATTGCCTCTGCGTCTTTCTGATATAAATTTTGACGTTCTTGTGTGAGCCATGCTTTATATATTGTTTTCCCCCTTTGGTAGGCTTTCCAACATTCTTCATTGTGATTTTTTGACGCTACTCTTTTTAGTTTTCTGATTTCTTTGCGTTTCATTACAACCGCAGCATTATAGATGTGGGCGTGTGGAGGTTGATGTCGGACTTTCCCACCAAAGTCCACTTTATGTGGTATCAGTAATGATACATATTCCGGACGTTGGACTTCTGCACCCTTGTTGGTGATTGGTTGTTTTTTGCGCAATCTATCCTTTACTTCAATTATGTTATCCGAGGTCAGGCGGATTCGGTTTTGCTGCTTGTTCGTATCGATTTCAAAGGGATTGATTAGACGGTCTTTTACTTCACCACTCCAAGATAGGTGCAGCAGGTTGTGGTCACTTTCAGTTGTTCTTTTGACTCTGAATTCTTGGAAGTATGGAATTAATCCCTCTGAGATAAAGATGTAATCTAGAACAGCAATAGACGATTCTCTTTCCCAGGTAGGGAATGACGTACCTCCTTCTTGGAGTGTGGCCACATTGCACAACTGTCTAGACCTCATCAGGGATAGCCATGCAATGCCTCTCTCATCAGATTTTCTCAGGGCTGGGCACACCATCTCGTCAGTTGAGCATGATCCACATTTGGCATTCAGATCCCCACAGATGATGAAGTTGGGGATATCGTGACTGATTCTGATGTCATCGATGGTGTCAGCCACTTGATTGCAGAAGTCTTTTATAGCAGTTTTCTCGGGGTTCCAGTAAAGATTGAGTATGGCAAGGTCAGAGCAGAGCCTCCCCTTCCCGCCCTGGCCTTGATGGTGCCAACTGGCCATTGTGGCTAGCATGCCGTACTCCTCTCTGATTTTCTTTTTCATAGCGATTCCTGAGCCCAGGCGTACAGCGGTTAGCAGTCCGCCTGATGGCCTGCCCACCGTGGGTTTCTGGGCTGGAGATACCTCAATTATGAATCCTTCCAGCGATGGTTTGTCTGTTAGCCAAGTTTCTTGGAAGCAGATTAGATCAAATTTATTCCAATTTGTACCACTTGGTTGGGTTAAGTGGTGGTACCCTCTCGTATTCCATGATGCCATCTGAAGCACCGTTTCTTCCCAGTGTTGGGCCTTGTTGGTGGGTGGCTTCCTTGCAAAGACGGCATCACGGATTAACTGCTAATCCTTTTTCGTCCTGCCGAAGGTGTCAGCGATCCATTTCCAAGGCTTTGGTGCCGATGTTGCTGGTGTGATTGGCTTGGACCGCGCTATCTGGACACTGCCTAGCTGGTCAGACCTGGGACGGCCCTCTCGTCGACAGTGGCCATTTTGCGCTCTGTTGCTGGCTCCGAACCTTTTGGGCGGATAAACGTCTTGGTTTCTCCACTCTTCTTTTTGGCGGTCTGTCGGGCGGACTCTTCTTCTGTTTTCTTCTGAGGCTGAAGAAACTTTTGGCTCAATTTTCCCTCTTGGCCTAGACTTTCTTCTATCCTTGCACCCTTTCCCATCTCCTTTCTCCTTGTCTGTAGTTTTTCCAATTTTAGGCCCATACGCTGAAGGTCTTTTGATATTTCTAGGGGCCCTTCGTTTAGAGCATTAGCTCTTACATGCAGGTAGGCTTTGGCTTTGTGGTCTCTATGGTATGGCTCTATCAGAACCAAGTCACTTGTTGACAGGTGCCGAAGTTTGTCTACTTTTGATATTACTTTTAGGACCGCTCTTCTGTTTAGAACCATGTAGCTGTCTCTTGCCGAGATTTGCTCTAGTTTAAATAGGTAGGTATCAGAGAGTTCTAGCTCTTTTTTTGCAATAGTTTCTGTCCGTCTGCTGCGGTCTTTGGGCGAGGGTCTTCGATGGTATCTTTGTT
The DNA here is from genome assembly GCF_040938575.1 of Ambystoma mexicanum. Taxonomy (NCBI): domain Eukaryota; kingdom Metazoa; phylum Chordata; class Amphibia; order Caudata; family Ambystomatidae; genus Ambystoma; species Ambystoma mexicanum. The sequence continues at coordinate 1,184,702,853 of NC_090930.1, forward strand.
CTTGTGTTCGAGACTTCCAAGCAGGTTTTCCGATTTCTCTGTTCTCGGGATGCTTCGATTTTTTAATTTTTAGACCTTCTATCGCTTCTAATCCCAGACTGGGTGAGCTCGAGCGCTGCCTTTCCCGACGGCTTGACCTCCTAGAACCCATAGTCCCTTCTTTCGGCGAACTAAGTCGCCTTGTTGTTTTTCGCTCTTCTCTGGGTGGGCTCTTTGAGTCCTCAGATCGGAATGATTCTGATGAAGGTGAAGTAGCGTTAGCATACTCCACCAGCTGGCAGTCATTTGGAGAATCAGGGTCGGGGCTTGCGTCGCAGGGCCCATTTAACAGTGCTGTCTGGTCATGGTTCTTCTGGGTACTCTCAATGTCTGGGTTGTTGTTGCCCTTTTTTACTCTTGTTATAATAGGGCTCAGGTGTTGTGGATTAGCACTCCTAGTTTGAGGACTGGTCGATAGGCTGGCTGCGTATGCTGGAGACCTTTTTCTGGGGATGCGCAGGAGCGGCCCTTCTGTCTGGTTTTTCGCATTGATTGGTTTTGTTGTTACTTGTCTTGTCACTGGGAACGCTTCTCGCAGTTTCGCTGGGCCTTTTGCGAATATTGGAGCTATGTCTTTCTTTTTTGTTAATGCTTCTTCAGTTTGGGTACTGCTAGTAATTAATGCAGCAGTGTGTTGAACTCTGGGGGTGATGTTAGACAATTCCTTCCCCAGACTTTTTATTTTTTCTTCAAGGCTCAATTGCATGTTTTTTGAGTTATGATCTGTGGCCGTTACATAGCCTTCTATAAATGTCAATTTCTCCTTTAGAGAAGTAATCATTGTTGTATTATCCTTTAGAGCTTCGTGGATGGATTCTTAGAGTTTGCTGAATGGATTGAGGGGTATTGTAAGTGCCGACATAATAGTCAGGAGGTCTGTCTTTTTTTTGGCTGATTGTATTTCTTTGTCAGACAATCCCGACATGTCGCTTTGTCCTCTTAGTCTAATCGGCGTGTGTAAGCCTCTTTCAGCTTGTAACTGCTGTCTCCTTTCTATATAGTTTTTTTCCAATACTGATGCAGACTCTCGGTAGTCGGCGGATTTGTCCGCCCCAGTTCTGTTGTTATTGAACTGTGTGTGAGGGCGGGTCCAAGCGTTGGGGTCTTCTGCCTGAGTGTATCTTGTTCTGATTGATGGTCTGTCACTCAGCTCCGTACACGCACTCTGTGGTGGAATTTGGTTCTGTTGTACTACTGGTGGTTCTTTCACGGGATCTGTTGGTCGGAGATCATTTAAATAGTTCATCTGCACGGGGTTAGGCTCTTCGAGTCTTGTTGTTTGAGCTGGTTCACCCACCAGATTAGACAGTGTGTTCAATTCGTCCGTGATCGCTTCTTCTTCTGAGTTCCTTGAGAGCTCCAGCCGAGGGTTTGCCAACAGTGGCGAGGATTTAGGCGGGTTATTCGGCGGACTGGCCTCCACCCTTATTCCAACTAGGGCCCCGTCTTCATTGCAAGGTTTGCGTGCGTGCCATTTGATCTTAGGTGCTAGATTACTCTCAGTTAGGTCTGTTTTACGGATTTTATTCACTGGCGGGGGTTCTTGTGCCGCCTCCAGTAATTCCGCATCAGACAACTCTTGATCAGAGTGCAGTTTCCTCTTGCTATGTTTTAAGAAATAGTCCTTCAGCGAGGGGAGTCTTGGTGGTCTTATCGGCTCCTTGCCTCCTACTGTAGCTTTAAGGCCAGCCTTCCGCCCTTTTTTTACACAGACCTTCCCATCCGGGACTTTCTCTTTTGGTCTGTCTTTCATTGTTTTTTTGTAGAGTCTTGGTCTCGTAGAGACTTCTTGGTTTTTCTTTTGACTTTTGTCGTCTTCCCTCTCTGATTCAGAGTCGAAGTCAAGTGATGATATGGCTTCGTAATTCTTTGCTGACAAGTCAGTAGTTTTTGTGCTTACATTTCCATTATTTTCCTGGCCCTTAGATCTTCTAGGTCTTATACTCGGTTTGCTGGCTTTTCTGGTTCCAGTCGAAGAGGCCTGGCCTGAAGACTTTAGACATTCTTGTGTTTCAAACACCGAGTCATCGTTATCGTTATTTTCTTCGTCGCACGGGGCTGCCTCATCTTTTGATGTCACCATGCTGGCCCCCCTGCTATGGGACTCTGCTGCTGTTGGTGTTGGTGTCGTATCCTGGCAAATACTCAGAGTAGATTGCGGCACGTTAGTGCTGTGAATTGCGACTGTCGTCGACCTACCATTTTCCGACCTCTCGGTTTGCAGCGTGCCATTTACTTCAGATTTTTCCCCCTCAACCCCCAACTCTCCTGGGAGCGCCAACTGAGGTGGGCTCTGCCTATACCTCCGCTCGCAGGCCTCTTCGACTATGAGCGCCCCCTGCCCAGCAGACCACCGCCTAGGTCGTCCACCGACGGTCTCAGGCTCATGGTCACTCGTCGGAGCGGTAAGCCTGCTGGGGGTTGCCTGCGTTATGGGGGTCGGCGGGACTCGCTCAGGCGTGGTACTAGGGTCAATTGCGGGTTCAGGTTGCTGTTTATTACTGCGCATCCATCGACCCGGTTCTGCTTCGTTGGTGGAGGCCGGTGAAGCCATAGTGGAGATGGCGCTCTGGTAAACCCCGCTGGACGGACAAGTGGACACTTGCTGTCCGTCGTTGCAGCTCCGGGTGGCTCCGGGTGGCTGAGAACGACTAAGGACGGTCGGCGGCAGAAAGCAGGAAGAGGGTTCACGAGGTTCACAAGGTTCACAAGGTTCACAGGTAAGATCGGGAAGAGGAACATGGGAAGGGGAAGGGGGAGGGAAAAGGGAAAAGGGAGAGGAAGGCGAAAAAGCGGAAAGGGGAAAGGTAGATGGGGAGGGAGGGGGAGAAAGGGAAAAGGGAAGGAGAAGGGGAGAAGGAGCTGAAGAAGGGGCTGAAGTACCTCAGGCGTTCTCCTTCAGGTCAGTTCGCCAATCGTCTTCTGGGTTCCATCTTCCTACTCCGACTCCCGGCACCAGACACCTGACACACTGTGCCACACACCGCGCCGCGCTCCGCGCCTGCGCGGGGTTTATGTAGAAAAAGGTCAAAGTTCGCACAATCCTCGGAGAAGAAATACAGCGGTCCGCCTCCAGACTCCACCTGACACACTGTGCCACACACCGCGCTCCGCGCCTGCGCGGGGTTTATGTAGAAAAAGGTCAAAGTTCGCACAATCCTCGGAGAAGAAACACAGCGGTCCGCCTCCAGACTCCACCTGACACACTGTGCCACACACAGCGCCGCGCTCCGCGCCTGCGCGGGTTTATGTAGAAAAAGGTCAAAGTTCGCACAATCCTCGGAGAAGAAACACAGCGGTCCGCCTCCAGACTCCACCTGACACACTGTGCCACACACCGCGGTAGATCTATTTTTATGCCCTTCCTGTGAAGACGTGATTGAACGCTGTACTACATAAGGAACAAAAGTTACACCAAAAGAATAATTGTGGCGAGACTATTGATACTGCAAATATAATATTTTATACCCGTGTTCTAGTGGTGATTGCCCAGATATGTCCTGAATTAGGAATTGTTAGGCCAAACCGTTATGATTAAAATTGACAAAATTCCACAGAACGACAAAACCAGCTCTCCCGGAGATGGGAGTTAGATATAAGGATAACCCACAAAATATGTAATGTATGTGTCTGATTTTATTAGAGGGCATAATTCTAGAAATGTGCATTTGTGGGAAAGTTAAATTGTGGTTCAAATCAATGTGGGAGCTCCCAAATCACATCATAAAATATGAGAGCTCTTTCTGGCTTCCAACCAGAAAAAGGCAAGTGCCTCTGACACTCACAGCCGTATGGGTGGGGTTTGTAATTCTGCACCGGTTCGGGCACCATATTTGCTAGGCCATGAAGCCCGCATATGGAACCTAAGGCACAATAACCATATACTATAATGACACATCAGACACGAGGTTCATTTTCCAAACAAGTCTAGTTTTATTCAAAGTTTCTCAGTCGGCCGACTGGGTCTCAATGCCTCACGATGTGTGTCCCCAGACCTCGTGAGATGCGAGAGAGCGAACAGCGCTCACGCAGCAATATATATATATCATATCATACATTATCTTTTGTTAACGCAATTCGACCCACCCTCATACATGTCATACAAGCTAGGGTTCAGTGATTGACAATTATGACATGTTATGACAATTCTTCATTCAGTCTAAACATAGTTATTCTAGCAAAGGCAGCTTTCTGTTATGGGGAACATGGAGCTCTGGCTTGGTAAGGATATCTTGTTCTTAGCAGAGAAACATTCCATACTACGTTATCTGTGTGTTACGGCTCATGAACTAAGGGTCACATATTTCGGAAGCAGAGAATGCCATTCTCCGTGAAGAAGCACCGCTAGGAGAATATAATTCATGTTTAATTGCCTTTCACAACAGTGCTTGCAAGACAAACCGACACCTGGAATACTGATTAGATGCGGCTTCTGCTCGACTTCAAGGACGTAGTGAGAGAGAAAAACAATGTTTTTCTGCACATTTCGACATTCCTGTCTGCGTTAGAATTTCAGCGTTCAAGCCGTGGCCCCGCACTGTGTGCGTATCTAAAGCATAGAATATATTTGCAAAGCGTTTAACAGAAAATAAAAAAGAAAATAGCTGACATTTCACAAAATTGACTCCCTTTGGTTTCATTCAAGTTTCTTGGATTGCGATGTTTTTCACATGATGCGATTTGCTTCTGGCCAACATACTATATGTATCATTCGGCTACGGGATTATTTTTCTGGTCTATCAGGTGTGGTTTGTAATTCTGCCCCTACCCTAAACTGAGTGATGTCACTTGGCATGATAAATATAGGAACTTCACCACACACAGACACTGATTCCTGACTACATCCTGATTTCCGCGTGACGCTCTGGTCCTGGCGTCTTCCTCCTGTTCCTGTTCCAGATTTCTTTACCAAGCAATGGCCCAACATTTACTGAACTCTTTTCAGCCAGGCCCAAATCCTGAAACCATCCCAAACAAACTTCAGGGAAATAATTCTGATCCAGTTTGGCTTGATACTACTCAGGCTTGCCTGCTGAAACAAGCCATCCCACTAATCTACAGTGTCCAGTTACCAGAAGGGCCAATCTAATCCAATCCAATCAGAGGTGCAGTCGAATTGACTGGAACCACCCAGCTGATCCAATTCCGCCAGAGATGCCCTGCTGCCTGTATTTTTCTAAGCCATGTTCAACTGTCATTTTAAAAAGTGTAAATTTCCCAAAAAACACTTTTCTCTCTTGTTTGGGGATGGAAGATTGCATTCAAACTCTAGACACTGTTCTTTTATTCCTGAATACCTGCTGCTTACTTACATCTGTGTCGAATTGCTCATTTGTGAATTGAGAACTTTGCAGGGGGGAAATCTTAACCTAAGCACTATCTTTTCACAAGCCAAAACTGTTCTTTTTCCTGTATTTTCTATTCTGTATTGCTATAAGTGAATTTAATTGCTTTACTTACTTTCTGAATTGTGTTGTCACCACATTGGTGATTGCTGCCCCATACACATATATATATTAATGTGTGTTTGATTTGAATTTAAAATAAATAACTAAATAGTTACTTTTACCAACCAGCCTGATTCCTGGGGGTGGTATTTTGAGAAGGGTGTGATATGAGTGGTATATCACTCAGAATATTGAACCTATCGACACAATAAATAAGTAAATCTGTGCATTACATGCTAGGCGAGACCCGAGTATATTGCCTGATTGAAATCCTTAACAGATGCCATTTGGGCTGTCATCGGCAGTGGCCGTGTTTCCAAGAAATATAGAAGAAGGTGACTAAAGGGCTAACAAGCAAAATAGTATTTCAAGATGGTGTGTTGGTGTTTGGGGCCTCAGTGGAGGAAAGCAACCAAGTGCTGAGGAATGTGTTAGAGAGGCTCAAGTCAGCAGGATTAATATTACAGAGGAACAAATGCAAAATGTGCATACATTAGGTTAAATAATTCGGCATACGGTATCTGCGAAGATAATTAGTCCTAAAAACAGCTAAATGGATGCTAAGAGGAAGCAATCAGGCTCGCATCTGTCCCTGGAGACACAGAGCAAATCATTCCTGGGTTTGGCGGAGTAGTACCATGAATTCATAAGGGAATTTGCAATCAAATCCACACAATTGAGGGTACTCCTGAAAAAGGGGACAATGTTTGAATGGCCAGGACAATGTGAGGAGACCTTTGTACAGATCAAAGTTGACATAGCCAAAGCACTTTCTTTGGGGATCTTCCAGTTGGGGCTCTGCCACACTTTGACAGTAGATGCCAGTGGTTTGGGGTTAGAGGCCACATTGCCGTAACATTCGAAGGAAGGGGGGATCATGTTCTGGCTTTTATTTTAAACCCACTAAAGGGGGCTGAGAAGAACTACTCAGTCATGGAGAGAGGCGTTGGCTGTATTTTTGTCTATTTTATACTTCAAGTTTTATCTGCAGGGACATCATAGTGAGGTCAGATCACAGACCTGTGGTTCACATGTATTCCAGCATGGGGTGGAGGAATGCCTCACCCAACATTTTCAGGTGTCTTTTGGGTTTGCAAGCATATGACTATCAAGTGGTGTACATACCTGGAAGGATACATGATGTGGCAGATTGCTTATTGTGTTTTCTAGTAGACACTGGGGCACATGATGAAGAAAGTTTGGATGATGATGTGGTAGTGGCAAATATAAGTTAAGAAGCCATCAGATTGCAGGAGTGGGGGTTGGTTGAGGAGAGTGATGAGGTAATGGGTTGTTCCAAGGAGTGACTATTAGTGGATGGCCTGAGAGTTCAACTTTAAGCAGAGAGTTTGATAGTTAAGTTGAAGTGAAGGATGAACTTACTTTTATCGAGGGAAGGTTAAGAAGGGGAACAGAGGCTGTACTGCCACAAGACCTAAGGCAGAAATGTGTGTATCTGGCTCATCAGTGGAATTAAGGTGTAAATGGCACTAAGAGAAGATTAAGACAAAGGTATTGCGGGCCTAACCTGGATGTGAGTGTGGCAAGATGAATTGGGCAATGTGGGAATGTGATAATAGTGATAAGAACAAAGGGATTTGAGAGACACCATTGTTGCCTGTTAAAGTACCATCCCAACCATGGACCCACTCAAAGGTTGGGGTGGGGGTGCAAGTACATATTTGTGTTAGTGGATTATCAATCCAAATGGATGGAATGGTAGGGAGTTACAGAAGCAACCTCAGTTGAAATGCTCAAACTCTTGGAAGCTGTGTTGTTCAGGGAGGGATTTCATAAAGAAATTGTGACTGACAACAGGGTGCAGTTTTGTTCAGAAATGATGTAGACATATTTGTCCAGCTTTGCAAGTAGACACACATGCATCGCATTATATCATCCCATAGTGAAGGTTGTGAATGGAGGGTAGCACAGTGGCAATGTGCTGGTCTTGGATGCAAGACCACGCAGAGCAACAGAGGTTAAAATCTTGGATCCGCGAACACAGGTACGGTATTGGGCACATTATGAAAAAAACAATAAAAATAATTTGAATAAATAGCTAATCTCCTGCTGGATTGTGTGAATCATTTCATATTAGAGCCTGGGTACCTTGAAGGGAAGTATTGAAGTACATGATAGAGCGTTGCTGTACCACTACTCATTCTGTTACTAAAGTGTCACCTTTTTCGTCTCTCAAAGGGCATGAACCGGGGACCATTCTTTGCCCAGGTTGGTTGTGTTTGTTAGTTGCTGTACCACTTGACAGGGTGCCGATTCTGAGAGTAATCAAGGACGGACAAGATTGTTATAAACATACGTTTGATCTCGAGAGAAAAGCCAAATAGAGAGACTGGCCAATAGGTGAGTCAGTGTGGATATCAAATCCTAGGATAGGACACAAATGTCAAGGTGATTCATTTTTGGAGACCAAGAAAATTACTGCTGTACGCAATGGAGTAGTAATTTTGGAAGTTGATGAAGTGTGCCCAAGTGAAGTAAAACAAGTGGGTGCAATGGAAATGTAAAAGAATAAATTAGTGAATCTCAAGTGAGTAAAAGTAAGTACGTTGTGTGAGGATGGGTTGAGGCAAATGAGTGCCAGGAAGAGATTTCAATGGAAATGGTGAAAGGACTATGCTAGCACTTGATACAGGATGAATGTGGATAAGTCATCCACATATATTATCTATCCACTCATGTTAATAGATCATTTTACCAGCATTTAGTCTTTACTTTAATGTTCATTAAGTGTTTTTCTTTTGTGTCTGTTTGTGTTGTAAAAGAGTTTATGTGAGGTGGGAGATATTTTATGATGTCATATAGTTCAGTTGGAATATGGAAGGCAGGGTGCTGGAATGTGTAGTTGTTGAATAGTGAAGAGGACAGTTGGAGTTGTTCCTTGGGGTTGTTTGTAAATGTAATAAAGGAGTTTCTACCACCCACCTATGGTGTTGAACCTCAATACCGATTCCTACATGTCACCTTTCCATCCACAACTGCCCCTTCACACCCAACTGGACCCTGGGGGTAATTTTAAAACATGAGCACTGGCTGGGACGGGGAATGTGCGGGCATGAGAACGAGAAGAGATGGAAAAAGAGGGTTTACGGTAGGGATTGGAGGAATGGGACAAGAAAAATCTGACTTGTCACCATCCTACATAAGGTCACATGTTGTTACTAACTTCTAATGCAGACCCAATGCCACCATTCACACTGCCAACCCTCTCTCAATGTGGACTCTGCATGGAAATGGAAAAAGGGAGCCTGTCAACTATGTTAGTGAGGTAGGGATACATGAGGAAGAAAGTGGAAAAGGGAGAAGAAGGCGAGTGGGTGTACAAGAGAAGGGGAAGGTGGGGAGTGTAAAGAGAGAGGGAGTCAGAGTAAAGGAGGGATTGGGCAATAACATAAAAAAGCTTCAGTATTTGTCCTCACCTTCTCTGCCCCTGGACCACTTGGTCATCCTCAATGTTCTAGGTGGTTCCTCTATTGTTCTTGATGATAAGGATTGCCACTGACCGAAGCATCAGCTGCCTCCTCCCCACAGCTAAGGCACAAAGCCTACTAATGACCCCTCACATCCTGGGATAGGTGGCCTGACATGACAATGCAGAGCCAGATCTATCACAGCAGTAGTGTGGCAGAGTTAAGGTGGACCCCTCTCCCCAGCTCTCTTATTTGCATGGTGCCACGTATGTACATTGGTGCCTTTGTGTCTGTCAAAATGCCTATGGACAAGACCTGTCCTGAAAAAGGAGGAACGAATTGGCTACCCCGGTAGGAATGAAATAGGCTCCTCCATTCAGGAGCCCAATGGGACACAAAACAACCACTACAGACTGCCCAGCCATGCTACAGGAAAGCAGGGGAGAAGCGGATGTGGAGCTTCCCGACACTGGAGAGACCAGGGAACCCACCTGAAAACCTTTGTCAATTACCTAACTTGATCCAGGTGGGGGATCAGAGAGAAGCCAGCCACAGTGACCCTATGTCAAAGAAGGAGGTTGAAAAGTAGGTGGCTGGTATTGGGAGCAATCTGAACATGTTCTTAACCACAAGGGTATAGCTCAGAAAGAGATTAGCCCAGGGCAGCAGCTGACTTAGGGATCAACTAGAGCAGAGGGGCACTTCTAGGTAGGAAGGGAAGGGCTATAAAAAGCCAGCAAAGTCAATTTGGTGTATGGGTGAGGTCAGTGAGAACGTGAAGACAAACCAAAAGACCAGCGAGGAGTATGTACAAGCTCAAGAAGGACTTGTAAGAGCCCTTGTGGTCTTTACAGAGAGAAGAGGTAAGGTGTTGAGAGTGAGAAAGGAGCCTCAATTGGGTGACAGTGGGAGAGGGATTGGAGATAATGTTGGTGGGAGAAGAGAGAGAGAGAGAGAGAGAGAGAGAGAGAGAGAGAGGAGGGAACTGTGACGCAGGTGGATGAAGGGGAGCAGAGTTAGGGTAGTGCTGGGAGGAGTGATATTCGGAGGAAAGCAGAAAATATCAAGAGGGAGCTGAAGAATAGACACATGCAGAGTGAGAGAGATAAGATCAGGTGATGGAGTGTAGCAAGTGGTGAGAGATCAGGAGGGTTCTGGAGAGTGTAGACGGGAGAAGAGAGGGATAGAGATACGACCAGGAAACAGAGTGGGGTTCACGGCAGAGAGGAGGGTGGGGAAGAGAAGAGACTCACATAGGTAGAGGAGAGTGAGGAAAATATTGAGAGATGGTCATCGGGAGGAAAGGGGCATCCAAACATTCAGACTACCCTGCTGGGACACCTGGGATATCCCTGCGGGAGCAGAGAGAACAGTTCACATCCTTTAAGCCCTCCCTAGGATAGGGATCAACATAACACTGCAATATGACCTTTTGAAGTAGGGAGACTGGGCTAGCGAGGTGGTACCTGCCTCAAAGGTTGAGCAAATGATGCACAGAGGGACCCCAACTGGACTGCGAACCATATTGCCTGTATTTGAAAAAAATATTTAGTACATTTGTGATTTATTGAGCACCTTCTCACACAAGCTGAATGAAGGATTATAGGCACCTGGTGCCACTACTTGTAATACTAGTGAACTATATGCTATGAGGAGCTATATGAGTTGGTCTTAGACATGTAGTGGTCAGCACCCACAATACTGAAGGTGCTGTTTATGCTGTCAATTTTTGTGCAGTTGATAGTGTACCATTCAATGCTGGGGTGGGCAAACGAGGTGCTTGTCTGAGTAGGGCTGATTGTGATTTTCTGGCATCTTTGCAGTGGCGGCTGTAGTTTTCTTGCAATGTTTGATTTGATTTGATTATTTACAATGCGCACAGATAGAACGGACTAAAACGCATAAAGGTGCAGCTGTTATTGACAAGGGATAACGACTCAAATAGCCAGAAAGACGGGCATCCAGGTGTGTTATAACAAGCAGCGTGGGAGAATCCGACCAGGAAACCCATTCTGCTATTGAACAGGAAGGTCTTAAGCGCCTTGCGAAACTGAAGAAGCATGTTGCATGCCCTGATCTCCAAAAAGATACCGTTCCAAAGTTTCAGACCTGCGACTGTGAATTGTCTATCCCCTCTGGAGACACATAGCGATTGAGGAACGCTCAGCAGGAGCTGGACCTTGAATCAGAGTGTCCTTGCCAGTTGGTGGTGACAGATTTTATTGATCAGATAAGCGGGGGCCAGATCGTCACGACATTTCAAAATTAAGCTTGCCACCTTGAATTTAATGCAATCTTTCACTGACAACCAATGTTGGTATTGGTTTGGTTGATGCTGGCCCAGCCAATGCTAATGCTCGAAAAGGAGGTGCTGGTCCAGTCACTGCTGGTCCTGTCTGTGCTGATAGCCATGCTGGTGGTGCTAGTTCAAGGAGGTGCTGGTGCACATGTGGGCAGTGAAGGTTCTGTTCTTGGTCATGGTTGGTGTTTTTCATTGAGGTGCAGCTATGGGCAGTGATGCTGCGCTAATCTGGGGTCAATACTGGTTCTTTATCGGTGGTGATGATAGTCCCACTTGCCGTCCCTTTTGTGATTTGCACTTGTGGGCAGTATTACTCAAGTCCTGGAGTGCTGTCTGTCTCCCAAGATGTTGAGTCAGTTGTTAACTGACCCTATGCCGGTTATGACGACAGCTGCTGAAGTGTGATTTTCCTTCCCCTGCACTGGTCAAGTTGCCCAAATGGCATCGTAAGGGCGTTAGTGTTCTCTTGCTTCTTCATGACATTCTCAATGATGGTCACTTCTTAATCCTTTTGGGGATAGAGCTGCGTCTGCAGCGACTTTGAGAACAGACACCACCTGTTCTATTGGTCTGCTGCTTGCGCTGCACATTGCTGAAGGAGATGGTTCCACAGAGGCTGAAGAAACGTATAGTTGAACAGCAAGTAAGTCGCAGCCCAAAATGGAGTAGCAAGGAACGATACAGAAGAGAAAAATGCAGCAAAAAATAAAAATGATACAGATGACAATGCATTTAAAAACAGAAGAGAGGATCGATGGACTGGAAGCTGCAGCAGGCTGGTACCTGCTGTACCACTTGGGGCTGATTGGGTTACTGGTTGGGGAACGGGGATTGGAGCACTAACTGGGCATAATTGGGTATGGTGGAGAGAATGGAGGAAAAATGAGGGTGGCCCTGGAAAAGCTTAAAATGGATAAGTATAAGTTGGGATAAAGAGAGGAGAAATGATGGAATGGGAAGCGGAAAGGGTCAAAAGGATCTGGTTGTTGCATGGGTAAGGCTCTCACTGTGGCCTCGTTGCTGCTGAGGCCTGACTGATGGTGTCCTTTAGGCTGGCTGGAAGCCTGGATGGGGCTGGGTACCTATGGCTGCATGGCTCCAGTTGTATCTGGCTGGGACTGAGAACCTGCGGCTGGCTGGGGATGGGCATGGATGGCTACTCCTTTTCCAAGTAGACCCCTGTCTGGTGAAGGTTCCTCCTGGCTCTGCACTCCACTGGCACTTGGAGGAGCACTGTGATCTGGGATATACATATATGCCAACAGAAATGTAACAATGTTTTTCATGGACAATACAGAACGTCTGTGTCACAGGTTTCGTTGGACGCAACATGTCAATTGCCTTCTCCCCAACCCCAACTACCAATCGCATTCAACTACATGTTTGTCTGCGAGTCCCGGATTTAACCCAACAGTGGATCTCTGCCTTTAGGAAATAATGCAAGGTTGTGCCAGATGCCAGCCAATCTGGGGCATGCCCGCTGTGGATTTCTATTGTCAGGAAACAAAAAGAACGAATATTCCACCCCAATGCTGCTCCAATGGAATTATATATGATTATGGTATTTATTGTGCATGGACCTAGCTTCGAGAAGCAATAGAGCACTTTACAAAGGTATACACCAGCACAGATGCATAACGGAGCACTTTTCAGAAGTAACAACAGAACGGATATACAGCGGTGGGTAGGATACAGAAGGGCACAGAGGAGGGGAACAGCTCTACCGGGTGACAGGAGGACAGGGGCGGGCAGCGTCTAGTGAGTCAGGTGGCACGAGAGGCAACAGGATGGCCTAGGTGTTGAGTAGGAGGAGTTGTGGAATGTCGCCATGATGATGAATTTTTATATAATTCTGCAAGTAGTTACACGAAGTCAAAAGCTTTAGCACCACCAACCCCATATACAACTACCTGCAGGATGAGACCTGCCAGTCTAGCATAATGACAGAGAAAAACCTCACACAACCAATGCTATGCAACACACTATAAAATGGCTTTCCACATTAAGTCTCACAATTAGTCAGCAGTTGTCTACAGTCAACAACTAATAAGCAAGTTCATGCAATGAAGGAACATACATTCCTCAATGCCACGATCAGACTAGTGTTGAAATGGCTTTGTAAAATGAATGCAATCACACAAACAGCATAACTGTACTGTAATACATTCCTTCTCCACCCTTCCAAGGCTTCCAAACAAAGGCCCATGTGAAACCTAAATAAATGTCTTGTGAGCACAACCATGGCCCTGGGACATGTTTATAGGGTTGAATTGGTCATTTGACCAAAAGGATTTTGACTGGTGAATTGGAGAGATGATAGTATCATCAGAGAAGGGAATGCTGGGGATAGGGTGTGCCCATAACTGATGATATAATAAGGTGATGTTCATAGCTCACACCTGCACTTACAACATTAAGAGAAATCGAGGAGGACATATTTTCGAGTGCGTGCCTCGGCCTGGCCTTGAGGTGGATGTTGTTTGTTATCTTCATGGCCTCTCCCTTCATCCACGTCCTCCTCTGGTGGCTTTGCAACACAACCGCTGACTTTGATGGTGGACAGCATGCAACAAAGCGTTACTATCTTCCCCACCGTCTCAGCACTGTAAATGCACTGCCAGTTCCATCTGGCTCTCTAGAGACACCTTTCATGCTCTACAAATTGATACCTCTGGATATGACCAGTGTTGCATCGCTGATCCTGGTGGCTTTCTACATGTTACACAGGAGTACCCTGAATTCCCTGAAAAATGTACACAAACCTGGCCACTAATATCAAATACATTTATGTACATGATGTCAAGCAAAATGGTTTATTCTGCAGTCTCAATATTGCTTTATGTGAATTGTGTCAACAATTGCATGCATCAGGTATGGTCACATGTTATACTGTTGATAGACATTGAACACCTCATACCGTGTGGAAAAAGGTACTTTTCAGATCCCTCATGTACCATCATCCCTATCTATGGCAGTTTTGGTGTAATGGAGTACTTTTGTTTGCCTGCATTTCCAAGATTTGTTTTTAAGCAGGTGACACAGTATGAGGCTATAGTGGTTGATCACACTCGTGGGTATCCGGGCAATAGTCTTGGTGCACAGCTGCATCAGAAGTTGGCCGGCATCCAGGCGGTGAATGCTTTGGGATACCGGCCAACGCTAAAAGCGTTACCGCCACTCGGACCGGTGCTATTAGCGCTGGATCCCGAGTTGTGGGGGGGTGTAAGACACCATCCCCATTAGGTCAGTTGGACCCAATGGGGCATGTCGGGCACTTTTAACGTGAAGCAAATTACGGCATGGTAATTGCACAGCAAATGGGTGGAAAGTGACAAGATTTGCCTCCAACTCAAAGCTGAAGATACATTTCCAACTTTCTGCCCAAACTCAGGATTGGGCGGAGCGGTAATGCCGCAATAATGCTATTACCGCCGCATTTTCACTGCTCCGCCTAACCACTATATTGTGTTACCATGATGTGGAATAGACAACTGTTCCTTGGAATCATTGAGTCATATGTGAATCCTAGGTCACGTTTGCAACAATTGTACATGAAGTAGTTGGCATCATATGCCATTTACACATTCACAGTGTGCTGCATTGTCCCATTGTCTATGGAGTGCCTGAAAAAATGGTACTCCTGAAAAAGAGGACAATGTTTGAATGGCCAGGACAATGTGAGGAGACCTTTGTACAGATCAAAGTTGACATAGCCAAAGCACTTTCTTTGGGGATCTTCCAGTTGGGGCTCTGCCACACTTTGACAGTAGATGCCAGTGGTTTGGGGTTAGAGGCCACATTGTCGTAACATTCGAAGGAAGGGGGGATCATGTTCTGGCTTTTGTTTTAAACCCACTAAAGGCGGCTGAGAAGAACTACTCAGTCATGGAGAGAGGCGTTGGCTGTATTTTTGTCTATTTTATACTTCAAGTTTTATCTGCAGGGACATCATAGTGAGGTCAGATCACAGACCTGTGGTTCACATGTATTCCAGCATGGGGTGGAGGAATGCCTCACCCAACATTTTCAGGTGTCTTTTGGGTTTGCAAGCATATGACTATCAAGTGGTGTACATACCTGGAAGGATACATGATGTGGCAGATTGCTTATTGTGTTTTCTAGTAGACACTGGGGCACATGATGAAGAAAGTTTGGATGATGATGTGGTAGTGGCAAATATAAGTTAAGAAGCCATCAGATTGCAGTAGTGGGGGTTGGTTGAGGAGAGTGATGAGGTAATGGGTTGTTCCAAGGAGTGACTATTAGTGGATGGCCTGAGAGTTCAACTTTAAGCAGAGAGTTTGATAGTTGGGTTGAAGTGAAGGATGAACTTACTTTTATCGAGGGAAGGTTAAGAAGGGGAACAGAGGCTGTACTGCCACAAGACCTAAGGCAGAAATGTGTGTATCTGGCTCATCAGTGGCATTAAGGTGGAAATGGCACTAAGAGAAGATTATGACAAAGGTATTGCGGGCCTAACCTGGATGTGAGTGTGGCAAGATGAATTGGGCAATGTGGGAATGTGATAATAGTGATAAGAACAAAGGGATTTGAGAGACACCATTGTTGCCTGTTAAAGTACCATCCCAACCATGGACCCACTCAAAGGTTGGGGTGGGGGTGCAAGTACATATTTGTGTTAGTGGATTATCAATCCAAATGGATGGAATGGTAGGGAGTTACAGAAGCAACCTCAGTTGAAATGCTCAAACTCTTGGAAGCTGTGTTGTTCAGGGAGGGATTTCCTAAAGAAATTGTGACTGATAACAGGGTGCAGTTTTGTTCAGAAATGATGAAGACATATTTGTCCAGCTTTGCCAGTAGACACACATGCATCGCATTATAGCATCCCATACTGAAGTTTGTGAATGGGGGGTAGCACAGGGGCAACGCGCTGGTCTTGGATGCAAGACCACGCAGAGCAACAGAGGTTAAAATCTTGGATCCGCGAACACAGGTACGGTATTGGGCACATTATGAAAAAACTGTGCGGGCATGAGAACGAGAAGAGATGGAAAAAGAGGGTTTACGGTAGGGATTGGAGGAATGGGACAAGAAAAACCTGACTTGTCACCATCCTACATAAGGTCACATGTTGTTACTAACTTCTAATGCAGACCCAATGCCACCATTCACACTGCCAACCCTCTCTCAATGTGGACTCTGCTTGGAAATGGAAAAAGGGAGCCTGTCAACTATGTTAGTGAGGTAGGGATACATGAGGAAGAAAGTGGAAAAGGGAGAAGAAGGCGAGTGGGTGTACAAGAGAAGGAAAAGGTGGGGAGTGTAAAAAGAGAGGGAGTCAGAGTAAAGGAGGGACTGGGCGATAACATTAAAAAGCTTCAGTACTTGTCCTCACCTTCTCTGCCCCTGGACCACTTGGTCATCCTCAATGTTCTAGGTGGTTCCTCTATTGTTCTTGATGATGAGGATTGCCACTGACCGAAGCATCAACTGCCTCCTCCCCGCAGCTAAGGCACAAAGCCTACTAATGACCCCTCACATCCTGGGATAGGTGGCCTGACATGACAATGCAGAGCCAGATCTATCACAGCAGTAGTGTGGCAGAGTTAAGGTGGACCCCTCTCCCCAGCTCTCTTATTTGCATGGTGCCACGTATGTACATTGGTGCCTTTGTGTCTGTCAAAATGCCTATGGACAAGACCTGTCCTGAAAAAGGAGGAACAAATTGGCTACCCCGATAGGAATGAAATAGGCTCCTCCATTCAGGAGCCCAATGGGACACAAAACACCCACTACAGACTACCCAGCCATGCTACAGGAAAGCAGGGGAGAAGCGGATGTGGAGCTTCCCGACACTGGAGAGACCAGGGAACCCACCTGAAAACCTTTGTCAAGGACCTAACTTGATCCAGGTGGGGGATCAGAGAGAAGCCAGCCACAGTGACCCTATGTCAAAGAAGGAGGTTGAAAAGTAGGTGGCTGGTATTGGGAGCAATCTGAACATGTTCTTAACCACAAGGGTATAGCTCAGAAAGAGATTAGCCCAGGGCAGCAGCTGACGTAGGGATCAACTAGAGCAGAGGGGCACTTCTAGGTAGGAAGGGAAGGGCTATAAAAAGCCAGCAAAGTCAATTTGGTGTATGGGTGAGGTCAGTGAGAACGTGAAGACAAACCAAAAGACCAGCGAGGAGTATGTACAAGCTCAAGAAGGACTTGTAAGAGCCCTTGTGGTCTTTACAGAGAGAGGAGGTAAGGTGTTGAGAGTGAGAAAGGAGCCTCAATTGGGTGACAGTGGGAGAGGGATTGGAGATAGTGTTGGTGGGAGAAGAGAGAGAGAGAGAGAGAGAGAGAGAGAGAGAGAGAGAGAGAGAGAGAGAGAGCGGGGAGGGAACTGTGACGCAGGTGGGTGAAGGGGAGCAGAGTTAGGGTAGTGCTGGGAGGAGTGATATTCGGAGGAAAGCAGAATATATCAAGAGGGAGCTGAAGAATAGACACATGCAGAGTGAGAGAGATAAGATCAGGTGATGGAGTGTAGCAAGTGGTGAGAGATCAGGAGGGTTCTGGAGAGTGTAGACGGGAGAAGAGGGGGATAGAGATACGACCAGGAAACAGAGTGGGGTGCACGGCAGAGAGGAGGGTGGGGAAGAGAAGAGACTCACATAGGTAAAGGAGAGTGAGGAAAATATTGAGAGATGGTCATCGGGAGGAAAGGGGCATCCAAACATTCAGACTACCCTGCTGGGATATCCCTGCAGGAGCAGAGAGATCAGTTCACATCCTTTAAGCCCTCCCTAGGATAGGGATCAACATAACACTGCAATATGACCTTTTGAAGTAGGGAGACTGGGCTAGCGAGGTGGTACCCCCCTCAAAGGTTGAGCAAATGATGCACAGAGGGACCCCAACTGGACTGCGAACCATATTGCCTGTATTTGAAAAAATTTTTTAGTACATTTGTGATTTATTGAGCACCTTCTCACACAAGCTGAATGAAGGATTATAGGCACCTGGTGCCACTACTTGTAATACTAGTGAACTATATGCTATGAGGAGCTATATGAGTTGGTCTTAGACATGTAGTGGTCAGCACCCACAATACTGAAGGTGCTGTTTATGCTGTCAATTTTTGTGCAGTTGATAGTGTACCATTCAATGCTGGGGTGGGCAATCCAGGTGCTTGTCTGAGTAGGGCTGATTGTGATTTTCTGGCATCTTTGCAGTGGCGGCTGTAGTTTTCTTGCAATGTTTGATTTGATTTGATTATTTACAATGCGCACAGATAGAACGGACTAAAACGCATAAAGGTGCAGCTGTTATTGACAAGGGATAACGACTCAAATAGCCAGAAAGACGGGCATCCAGGTGTGTTATAACAAGCAGCGTGGGAGAATCCGACCAGGAAACCCATTCTGCTATTGAACAGGAAGGTCTTAAGCGCCTTGCGAAACTGAAGAAGCATGTTGCATGCCCTGATCTCCAAAAAGATACCGTTCCAAAGTTTCAGACCTGCGACTGTGAATTGTCTATCCCCTCTGGAGACACATAGCGATTGAGGTACGCTCAGCAGGAGCTGGACCTTGAATCAGAGTGTCCTTGCCAGTTGGTGGTGACAGATTTTATTGATCAGATAAGCGGGGGCCAGATCGTCACGACATTTCAAAATTAAGCTTGCCACCTTGAATTTAATGCAATCTTTCACTGACAACCAATGTTGGTATTGGTTTGGTTGATGCTGGCCCAGCCAATGCTAATGCTCGAAAAGGAGGTGCTGGTGCAGTCACTGCTGGTCCTGTCTATGCTGATAGCCATGCTGGTGGTGCTAGTTCAAGGAGGTGCTGGTGCACATGTGGGCAGTGAAGGTTCTGTTCTTGGTCATGGTGTTTTTCATTGAGGTGCAGCTATGGGCAGTGATGCTGCGCTAATCTGGGGTCAATACTGGTTCTTTATCGGTGGTGATGATAGTCCCACTTGCCGTCCCTTTTGTGATTTGCACTTGTGTGCAGTATTACTCAAGTCCTGGAGTGCTGTCTGTCTCCCAAGATGTTGAGTCAGTTGTTAACTGACCCTATGCCGGTTATGACGACAGCTGCTGAAGTGTGATTTTCCTTCCCCTGCACTGGTCAAGTTGCCCAAATGGCATCGTAAGGGCGTTAGTGTTCTCTTGCTTCTTCATGACATTCTCAATGATGGTCACTTCTTAATCCTTTTGGGGATAGAGCTGCGTCTGCAGCGACATTGGGAACAGACTCCCCCTGTTCTATTGGTCTGCTGCTTGCGCTGCACATTGCTGAAGGAGATGGTTCCACAGAGGCTGAAGAAACGTATAGTTGAACAGCAAGTAAGTCGCAGCCCAAAATGGAGTAGCAAGGAACGATACAGAAGAGAAAAATGCAGCAAAAAATAAAAATGATACAGATGACAATGCATTTAAAAACAGAAGAGAGGATCGATGGACTGGAAGCTGCAGCAGGCTGGTACCTGCTGTACCACTTGGGGCTGATTGGGTTACTGGTTGGGGAACGGGGATTGGAGCACTAACTGGGCATAATTGGGTATGGTGGAGAGAATGGAGGAAAAATGAGGGTGGCGCTGGAAAAGCTTAAAATGGATAAGTATAAGTTGGGGTAAAGAGAGGAGAAATGATGGAATGGGAAGCGGAAAGGGTCAAAAGGATCTGGTTGTTGCATGGGTAAGGCTCTCACTGTGGCCTTGTTGCTGCTGAGGCCTGACTGATGGGTGGCCTTTAGGCTGGCTGGAAGCCTGGATGGGGCTGGGTACCTATGGCTGCATGGCTCCAGTTGTATCTGGCTGGGACTGAGAACCTGCGGCTGGCTGGGGATGGGCATGGATGGCTACTCCTTTTCCAAGTAGACCTGGGATATACATATATGCCAACAGAAATGTAACAATGTTTTTCATGGACAATACAGAACGTCTGTGTCACAGGTTTCGTTGGACGCAACATGTCTATTGCCTTCTCCCCAACCCCAACTACCAATTGCATTCAACTACATGTTTGTCTGCGAGTCCCGGATTTAACCCAACAGTGGATCTCTGCCTTTAGGAAATAATGCAAGGTTGTGCCAGATGCCAGCCAATCTGGGGCATGCCCGCTGTGGATTTCTATTGTCAGGAAACAAAAAGAACGAATATTCCACCCCAATGCTGCTCCAGTGGAATTATATATGATTATGGTATTTATTGAGCATGGACCTAGCTTCGAGAAGCAACAGAACACTTTACAAAGGTATACACCAGCACAGATGCATAACAGAGCACTTTTCAGAAGTAACAACAGAACGGATATACAGCGGTGGGTAGGATAGAGAAGGGCACAGAGGAGGGGAACAGCTCTACCGGGTGACAGGAGGAGAGGGGCGGGCAGCGTCTAGTGAGTCAGGTGGCACGAGAGGCGACGGGATGGCCTAGGTGTTGAGTAGGAGGAGTTGTGGAATGTCGACATGATGATGAATTTTTATATAATTCTGCAAGTAGTTACACGAAGTCAAAAGCTTTAGCACCACCAACCCCATATACAACTACCTGCAGGATGAGACCTGCCAGTCTAGCATAATGACAGAGAAAAACCTCACACAACCAATGCTATGCAACACACTATAAAATGGCTTTCCACATTAAGTCTCACAATTAGTCAGCAGTTGTCTACAGTCAACAACTAATAAGCAAGTTCATGCAATGAAGGAACATACATTCCTCAATGCCACGATCAGACTAGTGTTGACATGGCCTTGTAAGATGAATGCAATCACACAAACAGCATAACTGTACTGTAATACATTCCTTCTCCACTCTTCCAAGGCTTCCAAACAAAGGCCCATGTGAAACCTAAATAAATGTCTTGTGAGCACAACCATGGCCCTGGGACATGTTTATAGGGTTGAATTGGTCATTTGACCAAAATGATTTTGACTGGTGAATTAGAGAGATGATAGTATCATCAGAGAAGGGAATGCTGGGGATAGGGTGCGCCCATAACTGATGATATAATAAGGCGATGTTCATAGCTCACACCTGCACTTTCATCATTTAGAGAAATCGAGGAGGACATATTTTCTTGTGAGTTGGCCATCCAGTGCCTCGGCCTGGCCTTGAGGTGGATGTTGCTTGTTATCTTCATGGCCTCTCCCTTCATCCACGTCCTCCTCTGGTGGCTTTGCAACACAACCGCTGACTTTGATGGTGGACAACATGCAACAAAGCGTGACTATCTTCCCCACCGTCTCAGCACTGTAAATGCACTGCCAGTCCCATCTGGCTCTCTAGAGACACCTTTCATGCTCTACAAAGTGATACCTCTGGATATGACCAGTGTTGCATCGCTGATCCTGGTGGCTTTCTACATGTTACACAGGAGTACCCTGAATTCCCTGAAAAATGTACACAAACCTGGCCACTAATATCACATACATTTATGTACATGATGTCAAGCAAAATGGTTTATTCTGCAGTCTCAATATTGCTTTATGTGAATTGTGTCAACAATTGCATACATCAGGTATGGTCACATGTTATACTGTTGATAGACATTGAACACCTCATACCGTGTGGAAAAAGGTACTTTTCAGATCCCTCATGTACCATCATCCCTATCTATGGCAGTTTTGGTGTAATGGAGTACTTTTGTTTGCCTGCATTCCCAAGATTTGTTGTTAAGCAGGTGACACAGTATGAGGCTAAAGTGGTTGATCACACTCGTGGGTATCCGGGCAATAGTCTTGGTGCACAGCTGCATCAGAAGTTGGCCGGCATCCAGGCGGTGAATGCGTTGGGATACCGGCCAACGCTAAAAGCGTTAACGCCACTCGGTCCGGTGCTATTAGCGCTGGATCCCGAGTTGTGGGGGGATGTAAGTCACCATCCCCATTAGGTCAGTTGGACCCAATGGGGCATGTCGGGCGCTTTTAACGTGAAGCAAATTACGGCATGGTAATTGCACAGCAAATGGGTGGAAAGTGACAAGATTTGCCTCCAACTCAAAGCTGAAGATACATTTCCAACTTTCTGCCCAAACTCAGGATTGGGCGGAGCGGTAATGCCGCAATAATGCTATTACCGCCGCATTTTCACTGCTCCGCCTAACCACTATATTGTGTTACCATGATGTGGAATAGACAACTGTTCCTTGGGATCATTGAGTCATATGTGAATCCTAGGTCACGTTTGCAACAATTTTACATGAAGTAGTTGGCATCATATGCCATTTACACATTCACAGCGTGCTGCATTGTCCCATTGTCTATGGAGTGCCCAACAATACAGTTAGGATGTCTAGGGCCCCAACTATGAAAAATCAGGCAGCATAGACGTCTGCATTTACTGCATGCACTTTTAGATGATCAGTGAAAAAATGAATGGATGAAAGCCCATGCTGCCATATGCCATACAGTACCTTTGTTAGCGCCTGAGGAAGTATTGACTGTGGTGGGGCATACCATATAGTACAGTGTCCGCAGTTCATGGTTCCTGGGTGTCCTCTGTGAGATCGCTGTTTGCACAGAGCCTTCTCCTTCTCTGTGCCAGCTGTGTACTTACACCCTTTTTTAGATGGTGCCTCATCAGATTTGATCCCTCTGTGGGCAATAAATGCCCCCTCACACAGCCAGCATTATAGCACGCAGTGTGATTTTCAGACTTTGTGTACCTTTTGTTGGCTTTCCCTCTGGGTTGCGTTCACCTGCATTCAAATCTCTCTGCCAGTTTCCTGGTGGACGTTTTCAGCTTTAAATCTGTGCATTTTAGAAGGTGTTTTCTTTTTTTTTAGCTTTGTGATTTTAGATAGGTGCGATTTTATGCAAGCAGTATTTCTGTGGCCACCCTCTCTTATCTTGTTAGATGAAACACTTATGCATAGGCGCGTTATAAATGCTATATCATATCATATCATTTGTGTTGCACACACCTACAAACCAGACTGTGTGGTGGTGCATATTTAGTTTATTTTTGGGGGGATTTTTCTTTTTTTTTTTAACTTCATTTTAATAAGATCTGGTCATACTGAGGCACTCCGTTCCAGGGGGGAATTGGTCAAAGGGGAAACAACTAAGGCCTTTTCAAACTACTTTACTGCCCTGAATGGCCTTGCACGCCCTCTGCTGGCCCTTTGTATTGTCAAGGATGTAGACAGCCACATCCTTGCAAAACCAAGTGTAATTGTGGGTGTGACCATGGCAGAATATTCATGCAGCGTTAAAGTGATCGTTCGTTATTTAACTCTGTGTAATACGGATTCTATGGCATGACAGGAAGCTTCATATTATGCCTTTCAATCTTTACTCTGAAACCACAGCAGCAAAGAAAAAACTTTTGCAAACAATAAAAGTTTCAATAACATAACTAAATAGAGTTCAATGTCAATGCAAGGGGGACTTCCCAATCCATCATGGAGGACAGGTCATGCCCTGCAGGAGACCAATGAGCAGGGACCCTCCTCTATATATGTCATTTACTCTAAACCCAACTCCTCTTTCTTTGTTGCTGACACCACAGCTAAGTCACTCCTTTTAGTTGTGCCTTGCATGCTAGTCAGTAGGGGTATAATTGTAGCAGTGTTTACCTTAGTTACACTTTGCCATTTTCACTGCCACTAATTGGTATTGTTTGGTGTGAGGCTACCGCTTTATGTCTAGCGGTATCATTTATTATAATTTGTGGTATTTTATACAAGTAGGGGTGTTTACCTTAGTTACACTTTGCTATTTTCACTTTCGTGCCACTAATTAGTATTGTTTGGTGTGAGGCTACCGCTTTATGTCTAGCGGTATCGGGAGGAAGCAGATCCGCCTCTGTCAGGGTTTCATGGTTTTCTAAACACGATGTGCAGGGGCCTGCTGGAAGCTTAGCTTCAGGCCCGGCGCGCGTCGGCCTTTTAGTGCCGGTCGGCCCTTCCCACTCCGTTCTATGGAGTTGCTCCGGCGGCACCGTGGCACTTTCAAACATACACGTGCGGGTCTGACAGAAGCTTCGCTTCAGACCCGGCACGTGTAGGTCTTCCCATATTATGTGAGCTCGCGCCCGGGATGGAGTGCTGCAGGGGCTCATGCGCACTGTGCTTTCATAGTGGAGAGGGAAACTCACGACGGTTAGCGAGTCCCCCTCCCACGCTACATTCACCCTGAGGCAGGACTCACCGCGCAGGGTGGGGGGAGGGCAGTGGACAGTCTCTGTGGCAGTCAGTAAGGTTATGCGGGCTGCCTGCTGGCAAGCTGAGCAACGGTTTAGTATTAGCCGTTTTGTTTCAGACAAACACTGTTAGCTGCTGCGGTATTGACCTAAACACGGAGGTGATAGCCCTCTATCGCATCTCCAGTTATGTGCAACAACATCCCACTGTTACGTGCTGGAGTGCAGTGCGACGTGGTACTGGGTAGTCCGAAAAATTACATTTTTAATTACACGCTGAAGAAAAGGAACTTTTCGCGGATTTTAATATTTAGGTTAATTTATATTTATATTTATAAAAATGTTTGGTATAATATCTTAAATAATATCTTAAAATATTTTGGGGCACATATATATATATATATATATATATATATATATCAGAAAAAATCCCCGTACCGAGGTGCAGGGAGAATGGATGGCACTCCAGGAAGAAGTTTGGATTTAAGCAGTCCTTTCCAAACACAGAGTCAGGAAGTCAGGATGTTTCAGGCACGAAATAACTTTAATAATTACGATGTACAGGAAAGAGAAAAAACCACGAAAACAACGACGCGTTTCACGGCAACAAGCCGCTTGTTCACGTTGGGGGTAAGGAACACAGAAAGAGGACTATAAGCTTAACAGTTTCTCTATGGTTTCAGGATAGAGAGTAGTAATGTGTGACACGTAATCTCCTAGTCAAAAGCAGCCATTTACTAATCTCCTTTCTTTGGAGTTTTTCCAGTTCTCTAAGGAGTTTGATTTCTTTGTTGCATTGTGCATCCGGTGGTTTGTTACTGGGCTTACTTGTGGTGGCACTGGTTTGTTTTTCACAAAATAAAAACATTGCTTGCTCCTTACGTGCATTTTCTCTTTCCTTTTGTGTTGACATCTTTTGATTTAAAGTGTCTGACAATGGCTGCCTTTCTCTCCAGAGAATATAATTCTCACTTCCCAAGCAAAGTTTTCTTTAAACATAAAATGCTTTGAAAACAATCCATAAACGGATGCCCAGTTAGGGTGAAGCCTAATTCAATAAGAAACACAGTATTCCCGTAGCTACAGTTTTGGACTTACCACACTGAATGGATGTTCCTCCACCCTCCGATGGTAATGGTTCGTCCACTCACTTATGTGGCAAGTCCGTCTCTGCAAGCGGGTACTGAGGCTCCACTTTAGCGAATAATTTCTGGATCATCCGGAGCAAAAGCCGGCAGCTCTTTAAAGAGAAAAAGCAGATGCTGCGCTATGCTTTCAAAATCCGGGAGCGGGTGCGCGTTCCAACGCCGTTTCCTCCTCGGCGTGTTAGTATCAGAAAAAATCCCCGTACCGAGGTGCAGGGAGAATGGATGGCACTCCAGGAAGAAGTTTGGATTTAAGCAGTCCTTTCCAAACACAGAGTCAGGAAGTCAGGATGTTTCAGGCACGAAATAACTTTAATAATTACGATGTACAGGAAAGAGAAAAAACCACGAAAACAACGACGCGTTTCACGGCAACAAGCCGCTTGTTCACGTTGGGGGTAAGGAACACAGAAAGAGGACTATAAGCTTAACAGTTTCTCTATGGTTTTAGGATAGAGAGTAGTAATGTGTGACACGTAATCTCCTAGTCAAAAGCGGCGGCCATATTTGAAAATGCATGTGCTCTGCCGTTCATTGCATTTTAAGTCTGGAGTGGAACAAGTATGCACATTGCTCTGATTATAATTGCTTTTTTAGGCAAATTAATGTGGCATCTAAGACTTAACTATAGTGTCTAGATTACTGTATAATACAAAATTTGCATGCTAATACATTTGCTAACGTCCCGCAATTGTATTATACTTTATAGTAAATACCCATTTTCAAATTATGTCCGTTTTCAATTAACCGCTTTCTGACCTTTATCTAATTTCTACGGTTAGGATTTTTTGTGTGTATATAGATATGCTAAAATGTTAAAATGAAATGCTTAGTGCATCAATTAAAGTGCTAGTGCAATCGTAATAAATAACTGTGCAAATATGCAATGTTTAGCAGCCATTAATAAAGTGCCAGTGCCTTTTAACCGCCCACTAGGCCAACATATTATTGATAAAGTGCAATGTGCTTTAGCAGCTTCAAAAGTCAACCTCCCAGTACAAAGATAAATAAAGTGATTAGTGCTTTGCATTACTATCGTAATTAATGCTCGCTATTTGAAAAATAGCATTTTAGCTTTAAAAACACAATATTAAGATCATACGTAACGAGACGGAATTATTAACTGTTAGCTATTCTGTGTTTACCCATTAAAGAACAAGGAAGAGAGTTTAAAAAGCTGTTAAAATTGAAAAGATAGCAAAAAAGAAATAGAAAAAGAGAAAAAAATATATTTTTGGTCTAAAATTCATTAGAGTTTTTATATAGTATAGAAAAGTTTCTTAAATTGATAGACCTTCTATACTTAATGCTAGTAAAAAAACATCTCTCAATGACAACCACATGTAAACTTATATACGTTAAACAAAACTTGTCTGTGTGTAAGAAGAGACAGGGGGAAGAAAAAAGGGAGGAAAAGAAGAGGAAGAATTAGGCATGCTATAATAATTATCATTCTTAAATTCTTATCGATGAACAAGGCTATCCATTACATCCGGAGAGATTGCAGTCCTCTTTGAATAAAATAATTATTATTATGTGCCTAGAAAGGTGTGCAATTCTTCATCTAGGTTGTGGCCCTTAGGTTTCTTGGTCTCGAGGTCTAAGATGTATCTCGTTTCGGATTGTCTGAGGGAGAGTTCACGATTACCACCTCTGGCTGTTTTTGGAACTGTATATATGCCAAAATATTCAAAACCTTCCAATCTGCCTCCATGCTTCTCTTGGAAATGTAAAGCCATAGGGTATGTGGGATCGACATTTTTGATAGCTCTTATGTGTTGCAATATTCGAAGTTTCAATTTTCCAATTGTACTCCCCACATACCATTTGTCACATGAGCATGTGAGCACATACACAACATATTCTGTTTCACATGTGATCCTGGATTTTATGGGCACATATCTTTGTAGAACTGGATGTAGATAGTTTTTGATGTTTCTGGCAAATTTACAGGCTTTACACTTTGCACAATTTTGGAAGCCTCTTAGGTTGGCATGTAACCAGCTCGAGGTGCTTTGTGGGGTTTTCGGACTCATATAACTGGATACTAGGTTATCCTTTAATGAAGTTATATATATATATATTTATGATGTTATAGGTCGAATGAGCACTGGTGTGTCTCCCTCCCTGCCCCTCCTGCTTGGTTGTCAGAAGCATTTGCTTCAGGTGTTTGCGCTGGGGGGTCCCCATTAATATGGAAAAGTGATATACTAACTCAGTAGGTGGAGCACTTGCTGCTGCTTTGTGTGTGTGATCTGCAGGTTCTTTTCCGGCAAGGCCATCTCAGCCTTTAACCCTTTTTAGGTTGATGAATGAGTACCAACACAGGTTGGGGGATATTGTTTTAATTAAGAGAGTAAGTGCAAGCGCCATACAATATCGTATCTTCAGGTCTCTCTGGCACAGCTGATTAGCCTTACTATAGGCTTACCTTGGCCTGCTCGGCTTAAGGCTTTGCCTGATTTTTAGTGCGAGGTTACCCACTTGTGTGCTGCTGAGTGCCAAACCCAGATAGGGTGAGCAGCTTGAATGTGCGCTTGCACAGTATGTTTTTTCTTATGTTTCTCCTCTAATTGCAACAAAACTATGAGCTGTGTTGAACGAACATTAACCTTTACCTGCTGGGTTTGTGGTTATATATTAATTGCAAATAACATTTTTTCATTTTTTCTTCTAATAAAAGTGAGTTCAGCCATTGGTACCGCAGCCTGTGTTCATTAGACACTGTCAGTCAATCCTTGTGTTCCTCTCTAATCAGCCTTAGGTGCTTATGAAAGCGATTTTCTGATTTAAGCTCTATTTAGGTACATTAGTTAGACAATGTTGTTACAGGACAACTCAGTCCTTCCCGTATCATTTTTTCCCCCCTCTCCCCTCCGCCAACCCCCCTTCCCCTCCGTCACCACTCCTTCCCCTCTGCCATCCCCCACCCCCTCCCATGTTAAGCAGGGAAGTGAGTAGGAGTAATACTGACAGTTCCTGTCTGGCCCTTCTTGGATCTAATAGCTATTTCCAGCAGTTCCTTGTTCTTCTATGGTTAACATAGTGGCCTAGGGTTTGCCTCCAGAAAAGGACTGGTTAACTTAGATCTCCCATTTTTCCTCCACAAAAAGGGGGGGTAACATGGTTCATCCATTTTTTTCTTTATAAAGGTGACCCTCTTCCTGGATTCAACTGCTTCATAGCATCCTTTGGGCCCCAAATAAAGGAAAAGGGTGGTAAATAAGGCCTTGAGGATTGTCAAGGCAGGTTATCGGATGTGTTGGGTCAGACCACCCAGACTTTGGTACTGTCTTTGCCTGTTGTTGTGCGAGTCCTGTGGAACTGGACTTCAGGGACGGTTTGCATGCTCGGCATTACTAATGCCGTTTTTTCTATGGAATTGAGTAAGCCCCCCCCCCCTTTTATCTCTTGTGACTTCATCCTAATTGACCATTAGGTAAGGTTGCTTTCATTGGGATATTGCCCATCAGTGGAATAGAGCCCGCTCCTTTCACAGTTTTTCTCCCAAGGCTCTTCCCATCCTCTGCAAAGCGCATCAAGAAGTGTGCATTAATACTCTTCTGCTTGAGGGGTTTGAACACAATTATTTTTTTGGTTCCTTTGGTAAGGTTAGGCCGGCAGGGGTCCTGCTAGACCTAGGGTATCTCCTGTAATGCCTTATGTGCTGACCAGAGTGTTTTCTTGTAGGGTTTTGCAATAAGTTAAGGAGGGTTCATTTTGGTTTTTTCCTCTCTTTGTCCGTTTTCATGTGCCTCCTTCCCCAGAGTTCAGTAAGGCAAGCGGAATATGAGAGTGTGGAACTCAGTGACCTCATAGTTTTTCAATTGTGAACCCAATAACTATGATCCCGCTACACGGGGGGGGGGGTGGGGAAGTGTTTTTGTTTTTGCCCAATATTAATAACTTGCAAGTTCTAACATCTATTTGCTACATCTTCAAAATCAAAGGGTTTATTATACTTATGGGCACCCTTCTCTCGGCGGACTGTAGTTAGACCTCAGGAATGAGGGCTACGTGGTTCCTGTTTTTTCCTCATCATGAGTTTCATCTTTGGTTCCACTGATGGGTTTACACTTATCAATATCCCTCCCTTCAGTGTGGGTTTTTTCCCATCAGCCCTGGTGCTTCGACAGGTTAATGAGGCTGGCGATAACTCACCTCAGTTCCAAGGGAGGGTTTACGGATAATTTTTTCTTTGACGATAGTTAGGAACTGTCTGGAATTGTTAGCGGACTCTCTTGCAGTCAAGAGCTTTTCTCTACGTTCAATGCCAGACATCTCCAGGACAGGAGCAACATTGTGTTAGGCAGGACACTCTTTGCCAAGATCTTGTATGTTTGGGTTACAATTTAGCGGTTTTCTTTCCCTTGTCCCTTATATGCTAGGTTCCCCGGCTCTGCGGTTAGAATGTGGATCCCAGTACTCTACCTTCAGACCGTTTCCTCCAGGATCGGTCGGTTCCTTGTGGTATAGATTTTCTCCTTTGCCATGATAGCAAGAGTTTGTGGTTCAGCTGAGCATGCAGTTGACATAGCTGGTGTGGGCATTCTCAGGGGATGGTTCCCAACCTTATAGGATTCTATGGTGGATTTTGCTGGTATAGTTCCTCTCTACCCGTGGCCTATATCTGCTCCAATCATTTTTTCTCTTATGAGTGGTCCTTTGGGACCCCTCTCTCTCTCATTTATTAGAACTCTATCATCCCTTCCTGACACTTCCGAGCGCTGTCACAGGACACTAGTTGTGTCATCGAGGACTTCGGGGCAGCCTTAATTAGTGAGGGTACCTTTCAGCTTGCAACACCTGGGTAAGTAGGTGTGTAACTCAATATTTCCATTACATTACATGTCAATGAATATATTTAACTGCCATTATCTCAAAGGGACGCAGTGTCATTAAGGGGTAAACAGTAGATAGGCAGTGCTTTGTTTGCAGGGTCTTCAAGTCCATTGGCTTGGCGTTCCTCCTAGCTAAGTGTTTTTCTTCTAGGGGAAATGTTCATCGTTTTGGATTAGTGTTTTTTGTTTGTAAGGAAGGGGTGTCTGGCCGTCAACTGTTTTCCAAGTTATCCAGGTGGTATATTTCTTCCTGTTAAAATGTCTTCCGATATCAGTCCATTAGATATGGACAGTTTAGTATTTCTCCCGGGGGGGGGGGGCTTCTTCTTTGTTGCCAGAAGGGGTAGCGTAGGTTTCCCTCCTTCTATTATTCAGGTTTTTATAGAACTTTTAATGTATGAGTTACTAAGCGTTTTTAAATGTTCCAGTGGAATACAGAGGTCCTTAGTGTCTTAGTGCCTCTCAGCTGCTATTCCTGTAGGAACACTTTTGCGGGGTCCGTTGCCCCTTTGACCAAATGGATTAAGTAGGTTATGCAGAAAGGGGGAGTTATTACTCCTTTGGTTCTTCAGTAAAGTTCCTATGGTGTTTAGGACATTCTCCTGGGGGTGGCCTGGGGAAATAATTATCAAGCAACTGATTGGTCTAAGGAATAATCATTTAAAGCATTTTATTTTATCTCAAGTGTATGGTTTATGTTGGGGTTATTAGAATGCAAGGGCTTTGAACTTGCATAATATGAAGCCTCCTGTCATGCCATAGAATGGAAAATCCCCCTCACTAACGTGACAGGGGGTTTAGATTCTATTAAAGACTGTAGGCGAGTATTATCCCACCCACCCTTTGTTTTCTGTTTCTTATAATACCAACCCACCCGTGTTTTCTTTGCTGCTGTGGTTTCAGAGTAAAGGTTGAAATGCATAATACTCGCCTCCTGTCTTTAATAGAATCTAAACCCCCTGTCACGTTAGTGAGGGGGATTTTCCATTCCAATCTCTAGGTCCTTGTTTTGGAAAGCATTAGTTCCTAGCCATTCCTTTTGGAACCATTCCTTTTTCATGTCTGGTTTTCGTGTAATGTGTTTTTAGTCGTTCTGTAGAATGAATGAGTGACACGACTACTGTGTGGTGTTACCACACTTTCAATAAATGTACCTCTAGCCCATTTGCGCATGCTTGGTGTCCTTCGAGTCCAGTATGGCACCCTATTTTTACTTTGGTAAAGTCGAATGAGAGCAGCAAGTATTAAAAGAGGAATTTCAGAAATCACAGTAGAAGATGTGAGCGTTCAAAGGATAGGTGGAAAAGACAAAAAAATGATTGTGAGAGAAAAACACTGATTTGAAAAACGAGTGTAGACAATAATAACCGGATTTGTATTTAGTTCATTCAAAAACATAATTGTAACTTTGGTTTTGGCCAGCCCAGAAAAGACAAACTTTCTGCTACTTACACAACAGTTGAACCTTGTGCTTTTGTGGTCATCATACGACATATCTAAATGATTATAACAAAGCAATGTACATGGATGCACTAACACGAGCGAGCAATCACATTCAATTCATATTTATACCGCAACCCACCAAAAAGAGGCCTACATCAAAAAATTCAAGAGCTTGTTTATGTAATTGCATGTCTTTGATAAAGCTCAGAAAGAGCTGCTTTCCTGCCATCTCATAGCTCATCTCCCCCTGCCTTAATAGTGCGCACGTGTATGAAATGTCTTCTGACTTAAAAACACACTTATCGCTGTTTCTCTCCATGCTGCGTTCCGCTCACAAGCAGAAGCCAAGATCCCACCCGCATGCGCGGTTCACGTGTCGTGTGACTCTTTTACTGTGGCACTTTTCTGTGACCTGTTGTTTATTCTCTTTCAACGCTTCGCTCGAGCGCTCTCCTCGGACCACTGCACCACCTGCTCTTCAAAGGCGGTTTAGCATAACAACGCAGGTGATTGCGGAAGCAGGTTTATTTTTGGCTGACTGTTAAAAGAGCTCTGTTCAAAAGAGAGCCATAATGTGAATAAATGCAGGCCAAAAAAGAGAAGGAAACAAAAAAACATTGGTAAACCAGCTGGCGCTGTGCTCTTCAAGACTGTTCTCAGTGTTGCAATCAAAGCGCCTCTGCAAAGTCAGAACAAATTGACCAGTACTGCTTAAGTACCCAGTTGTTACGTAGCCCGTGGCACCAGTGGTCGACATGTTTTTTTAAGCAATGTTTGTGAAACAGAGGGCCAGGTGCAGAAAAACCTGGGCCTCTCTGCGCAGTGCAAATTTTGTTTCAAGCAGGAGAGCTATTTTACACTGCAGGAAGGCATTAGAGCGAGCGACAAGTCGCCCAGCCTCAACACATGCATGCAATCAGCATTTTTGTATTCGATGGCTTCCAACATCTGTTGCATTTTATTTAATGTCATCAAAGCACGGTGTAGTAAGAGAAAAGATTTTAGTTTCCGTGTAAAGCCTAGTAGCTCCTGCTCATGCGAAGAGAAGGTCCTCTGCTAGGGAAGACAGCCTGGATATGTGAGAAATTACCCATATCGCTTGAGGCTATGGCCAACTAGCAGCGCTTTGCAGGTTAGTGTTTACATCTTAAATGCAACTCTTGTCCTAATGGGAAACCAATGAAGTCCAGGAAAAATCACGTTGGGAGTGGCTGGGACTTTCCAAGCTGTGCCAGCCCCCAAGATGTGCAGGCGTTTAATGGTCCTCTCTGAGGCATCTGCAAACAGTATAATACTTGATATGATATGATAGGTTATATATACCCAGAGGTTTCTAAGCACAGACCCAGGGATCGAACCTGTGTTGCTCTGTGTCATCTTGCTTCCAAGGCGAGCACGTTGCCCCTGAGCTATCCTCCCGGACATTAGCTGTGATTATAGTGGAAGCAGGTAGCACACTGCGGTTCAGAAATAATCAGCTTAATATGATGCAGCAGTTTAAGGTGGCAATTGATACTGCTTATAACAGAGATAACATCAGCTTCCAATGATAGCATGCGGTCAAATTAGTCAGTGATCGGACGGCGGATTTAAGAAGAATTTGCAGCCATTATATGGATTTCATATTCGACTTCAAGAGGAGGGCATGGAGTGGTGAAGCTTGGCCCTGATAATGGCCCTGGCTCTGATGGGGAGATTTTCTATAGCGAGAAACAAGCACATTTGTTTCAGCATCACCAGATAGCAGTAAGAGGTACTGAAGACCGCATTAGCCAAGAGGAATCATGGGCATTCTGGGGTAAAGTTAGATGTCATGGGATTTGGCTTTGAGGGCCTTTTTAGAATACTCTTGTGTTAAATATGCTTGCTCATAGTCTGCTTTAATTTTCACTCTAACCTAGTCTGGAGGGACCAGCAGAAATTCTATTCGTTATTGTTTCAAATTAGTCAAATTTTCATTCATCCAGGATGTAGCCAGGTTAAAAACTGGATACCAGTCTGCTCCTTCTCAGAGGATTTCGATACTCTAAACGCAATCTGTGTGTCTTCTGCATAGTTACGGAACATAACTCTGGACTTGACTAACAGATTGTGCAAAGGCTTAATATTACAAATTGAACAGTACTAGCAACAGTCAAGAGCCCCGTGGAATGCTGCAGGACTGAGGAGAGGAGAACAATTCAAAATCCATGAATTTAACTATAGCAGATCTCTTCTTCAGGAATGAAGGGAACCCATTCTGTGTTGTTGGATCAAGCCCTAATTTTGCTGTAAGAAATTCCAAAAGAATATGATGTTCAATGGTATCAAAAGCTGCCAATGAGTCTAACAGCATCAGCATCAGCAATCCTGCGCCATTTGATTCCAGTAAACAAAATAAATTATGCTTAATGGGCACAAGGGTTTTCAGTACTATGTCCAGTTATAAATACCTGACTGGTATTTGTCCAGCCGCATCTTGCTCTCTATAACGGTCCCGATTCATGGAATTACGTGCAGAAATTGCGCAACGGCTGCATGCCAAAAAGCCCACTCCCCGTCAAGGCCCCTCTCATGGGTGGTTTTCCTCCGGGTCCTGGCTTGGTGGAGTTATTACAATGGAATTGTTGGATCAAGCGTGGTGCGTGGACAAACTCACTGGGTTCCCAGGTGCGATCTTGAGGCCCATAACCTTTCCAGTATATGAGGTAATACAATTTGGAACGTACTATTTTGGAGTCCAGAATAGTTTTGACTTCGTATTTGGGTTCTTCTTCCCAGATTTATGGCTTGGGTGGAGTTTTGATTTGTGTACCTGCTTCACTGGTTTCAGGAGTGAAACATGGAATACCGGGTGGATCCGCATACGAGATGGTAGTTACAATTTCATGTCAGAAGGGTTGATCACGGCCTTGATGAGATGGGGTCCTAGGTTCCTAGTTCGGAAGGCTTGTGGCCCTTTTAGAGAAATATTTTTTGATGGCAACCAAACCTTGTCCCTGACCAGATAATGCAGAGCATCCTTCCGGTGTTGATCTACAACCTGTTTCTGCTTTGCTTTGGCTTTGGTCAAATGTCCTGCTGCCTCTCTAAGAAACTGAGTGATGGTTTTATGTAAGGTCATTACAGCTGGCATTTCCAATGCATCAAGTGAATCAAAAACAGATATCCAAGGATATCGACCGTACATCATATAGAATGGAGTTTGCCCAGTACTAGTGTGGATGGAATTGTTGTAGGCATATTCAGTCAGCCAAAGTATGTCCTTCCAGGTATCTTTGGTTTGTTACAACATACACCCTAAGTGGTTGGTCCGTTCGGTCTGGCCATCGGTTTGGGGATGGTGACTTGTGGACAGGCCGAAGGTCGATCTTGGCGATTTTGAAACACCTTCTCCAAAGTGCTGAGACAAACTGAGTTCCACTCTCTGATATTAATACTGATGGGAATCCGTATAGTCGGATAATCTGTTCCAAGAACACAGTAGCTAGAGCAGAAGCAGTTGGGAGTCCCTTCAAAGGGATAACATGGGCCATTTTGGAGATAAATCTACAACAACCAAGATGGTGTTATATCCATTGCAGGGAGGAAGGTCGGTGATAAAGTCCATTGACCGTGAATGCCAAGGAGCTGGCAGTACCATCAAAGGACGCAGTAAACCGGTGGGGTTTTGCTTCTGAGACTTGTGTTGTGCACAGACGTCACAGGTTGTGATAAACTGAGCTATGTCTTTTCTTCAAGTTGGCCACCAGTAGTTTTTCCTTACTTTAGCCTGAGTCTTGGCGATTCCTGGATGACCTTCCACTCAAGAGTCATGATTGTTAGCTATAATTTGATTTTGCTGTTTTTTATCTGAGATGTACAGTCACCCTTGAAAGTACAGAAGATTGTTTTCAATGGTGTATTGGTCTCCCTTTGATAGCCATTGCTGTTGGGTTGATTGATTCATCTGAGATTGCAGATCGGATTTCAAGTC
Source organism: Ambystoma mexicanum (assembly GCF_040938575.1). Classification (NCBI taxonomy): domain Eukaryota; kingdom Metazoa; phylum Chordata; class Amphibia; order Caudata; family Ambystomatidae; genus Ambystoma; species Ambystoma mexicanum. The sequence continues at coordinate 1,184,738,557 of NC_090930.1, forward strand.
GTCCAAGCAGGTGGTTGCAATGATTCGATTTTGGATTTGTTCTTCTGGAATGATGGCCACGGGGTCAAATGTGGCAAAAGCTTTTTTTCCTTCACTCATGCGTGATAGGGCATCTGCCTTTCCATTGTGAACTCCGAGTCTATAGGTGATGATAAAATTGTATTCAGCAAAGAAGAGAGCCCAATGAAGTTGGCGCGAGGATTGGGTTTTAACGGTCTTTAAGTATTGTAAATTGCGGTGATCCGTGACGACAGTGACTGTATGTCTAGTCCTGTTTTGGGATCCAGTTACGATAATAACGCTCCCATGGCTACGTCGGAGGCGTCTGTTTCGACCACGTATCGTAGGTCTGGTCGAGGGTGGCAGAGAATTGGTGCTGAGGTAAATGCTAGTTTCAGTTTCTGGAAGGCCTCCTCAACTTCTGTGGACCAATGGAATTTCTTGTTCTTTCTCAGCAGAGATGTAATTGGGTGTAAAATCTGAGAGAATCCAGAATTAAATCTACGATAGAAGTTGGCGAATCCAAGCACACTTTCTACCCCTTTTGTGGATGTTGGAGAGGGCCATTGGAGTATAGTGTCTACTTTGCGTGTGTACATATGAACGCCTTGTAGTGTGAGCATAAAGCCAAGAAACTCTACCTCTGTCACATGGGAGAAACATTTCTCCAATTTAGCATACAGCTGATATTGTCGAAGCTTCTCTAAAAACGCTCGGACATGACCAACATGATCATCTATGTAAGTTGAGTAAATGAGAATGTCATCAATGTAGACAAGAGCGCATGCGTCCAATAATTCACAGAGTACGTCATTCATAAAAAATTGGAATGCTGCAGGGGCATTGCATAGCCCAAAGGGTATAACTTGGTATTCAAACAGGCCATATTTTGTGCGGAAGGCCGTCTTCCACTCGTCCCCTTTTTGACTCTTACAAGATGATAGGCCCCTCACAGATCCAGTTTTGTGTACATTTGAGCATTTTTTACTTGATCCAGGAGCTCCCGAATAAGCGGCAATGGATATCTGTTTTTTATCATGATCTGATTAAGTGCTCTATAGTCAATACAGGTTCTTAAGTCGCCTTCCTTTTCGGGCACAAAAAAGAGGGCCGAGGAGGCAGGAGACTTGGACGGACGAATGAAGCCATTAGCTAGATATTGATCCAGGTATGTTTTTAGATGTTGATTTTCTAGCTCGTTTAGGGCATAAATCCGACTGCAGGTAATCTGGGCTCCGGGTACAAGATCAATTAGACAGTCATAAGGCCTGTGCGGAGGCAGGGCATTTGCTTTCTCTTTTTGAAAAGCATCCTGATAATCCAGATATTCAGGTGGTAAGGAACCAGTGAGAATTAAAATTATTTCTTTCTTTGGTTTTGGATTTGTGACGTCTTTATTGTAACAGGTGTCAATGCAGTCTTGAGGAAAGGTCAGAACTCCTTTTCACCAGTCGATCCTAGGGTTGTGGGTCCCCAGCCAAGGCATTCCTAGTATCATCTGGAACTAAGAAGCACCGATGAGATCAAAGGTAATGCCTTCTTGATGACCGTCCTGACACAGAAGCATTACTTTTTCGGTATACTGCGTCACTGGGCCAGATGATAACTGCGATCCATCTACTGCTGTGATGTTTTTCCATTTCAACTTCTGGGGAGAGGAAGGCCCATTCGGATAGCCAGATTCTGCTCAATGTAATTTCCCACAGCTCTGCTGTCAATGTATGCCTCCAAGGCATGTGTTTTTGACGGTTGTTTGGGGTTTACCAAAAGTACCGGGATGACTAGATGTGAGGTCTGCACAGATTCCTTCTTTTCGCTCGACAAATGGACCCCTACGCTTCCTGGGGGTTGGAGTTTCCCGAGTGTTACTCACCGCTCCGTAAATAGGTCAGGAAGATAGATAGATGACCTTGGAGACGATATGTACACAGGAATCGATATTCAGCCTCCAATTCCAGCTCCCCTGAGTACAAGACTCAGGCTTCCTCAAGAGAGGGGCTCTTCTTTACAACATACCTCTCTGCTGTTTTTATTGGACAGGCAGAGATGTCAGTTGAATAAAAGAGCGGGGAGAACACACACCGCCAATACCAAAGCTGCAAAGGAATACACAGATATTAGACAGTGCTGAGAAAACAAGTAAGCAATCAAGCACAGTATGTGACAGGAAATACCTAGGCATGGATTGGAGTCGAACTTTCCCCGGAATGGACCTTCAAGTAAAGAAGTAAACCCAAATGAGTGAATTAATCTAATGGATTCTTCCTATAGAGAGTTTTAGCCAAAACTACAGACCTGAATTGTGGGACTCTCAAGGGTTAATGATTTCCAGGATTGGAGAAAACGACAGGAAAAAATAATAAACAGGGAAGTTAGTATAGGGAAGTAAACCCGGGCGGCACGAGGGTCACGCTAGAGCCGGATTGGTGCAGGATCAGGAGAGAGTCAATATGCACTTTGAAAATAAGTTTGTTTAGTGTTGTAGTTCAATGAATGTCCCAAATCCAGTAGAGAGGAATACCAACAGAGCAGTAGGTAAATAAGGAACAATAGTCAAAGATGGCGCTGGCAGAAAATAAACACAGTTAGTTACCTGAAACACAGGCTTCCCAAACGAGGGTTGGAGCAACTGAAGTGTTCCGAGTAACTGCTGACGAATGGGTTGCAAAGACAGCAGGAGCAGGGAAGGACAATCCAAGTAACGTTCTGTGTCAAATACCAGAAGATCACGACAATGATAAGGGCGTAGAGAAGGCAGTCCAGGGGCAGTCCGGGTCAATACCGTAGCTGTCTAAGAAGTGCCAATGGAATAGGAGAAGTAACAATCCAAAAGTTCGGGCGAGGGTCGGAACCAGGAGATCAAATTGGGATTTTGTGACAAGATTTCACGAAGGAAAATGGACGTAACCGCAAATAGTAAGAAACACTAATTAGCAGCAACAAGCCCTCTGGAAGACGGTAGTTTTAAACCAGTAAGGGGGGCGTACCTTGTTGTATGTCCTTCACGTACGAGACGTGTCAGCTGACACAGGTTTCGCCGTAGCTTGTACAGATGCCATGGCAACCTGTATCTGCTCCACAAAGGAGCCTGTGAATGGGACGTACACCGCAGGGAAGTTTTTTCTGCTGAAGTTTAACACCAGATCCTGTTCCTTTTCTTCTTTGTCCGTTGCTCCGACTAATCTCCTGGGTGGTTTTACCAGACATTCTCGGAGGAAGTCGCCTGCTTTACTACAGTATAAGCAGAGTTGTTGCTGTCTTCTTTTTTCCCTTTCAGTCTTGGTGAGGGGACTCCATAATCCCCCGATTTGCATTGGTTCCGGCTGTTCTTGTGATTTGGCTTGATTTTCATGGGGTCGCACAAAGACCGACCACCCTTCAGCCTTTGTTCAGTCCATCTTTCGATCCTGCAACTGGTGATCGAGCTGCACTGTCAATTTGATGTATTCTGCACATCCTTCCGGGGGATTCACTACTTGAGCCAAAATGTCCTTAAGTTTCCCACGCAACCCTCGATAGAAGAGCATAGTCCTCTTTTCTTCTGGCCGGTTTATTTGGGCTATGAGACGATTGAAAGTTGTAATGTAGGTTAACAGGTTCTGATTTCCCTGTCTGAGTGACAATAGTTCATTGCCCAGAGCTTGTCCTTGAGTATGCCGCGCAAATAATTTTTCCAATTCAAGTTGAAAACCTCCAAAGTGCCGAAGCAAAGGATCAACTTGGTTTATCAATGGTATTGACCAGTCCGCTGCGCTACCTCTTAGGTATGTTTATGTTTATTGAATTTATATAGCCCTTTACGCCAAAGCGCTTTACAGAGTAACAACAAGATACAACATTTTAAAGAAGCTTATATACAAACGTGAAACAAACCAGAAGTACAGTATATGGAACAATTTACTCAAGACGAGAGGAGGAGGAGGGAGAGGGGAGGAGGGGGAAGGTTAAGGGTATGAGAATCAGGTTCGATGGTTGCAGGGTGGGAGAAAGGTGGTGGGGGCATTAGGGGGAGGGGGAGTATCCCAGGTGGCCTCTTGCACCACTAGGTAGCAGTGTCCAGTGAGGTCAGAGGGAACAGAGGGAGGAGGGGGGTGAGTGGCTGGGGGTAGGGGTTTGAGGAGGGGAGAGTGGGGCGAGGAGAGAGTCAGGGAGGGGAGTGCAGAAGAAGGGATTTCAGTGAGGAGCAGAAGGGTGAGTAGGTGGAGGAGGAGCAGATGGAGAGAGGGAGGGAGTTCCAGTGGAGGGGGGCCAAGAGTTGGAAGGAGCGGAAGCGTGAGGCGGCGCAAGGGGCAGGGGGTACAATGAGAAGGTAGAGATCAGCAGACCGGAGAGGACAGGAGGGATGGTAAAATGAGAGGAGGGAAGAGAGATGGGGGGCAATGTCAAGGAGAGATTTGTAGACAAGACAGAGGAATTGAAATTTCAGTTGTGAGAGGAATGGAAGCCAGCCGAGTTGAGAGAGCGAGGTAGAGATAGAGTCACGAGGACCGAGAAGACATAGAGTACAGATGAGGAGTGGTAGATGGATTTTAGGGGAGTCAGGTGAGAGGCGGGGAGACCAAAAAAGAAGAGAGGAGCAGTGGAAAAGGCGGGAGAAAATAAGGGAGGAAATTAGGAATTTAGAAGCGTGGAAGGTGAGGGAGGAGCGGATCTTGCGGATGTTGAACAGGTGGTGCCGACAGGCGCGAGAGGTTAGGGAGATATGGTTTGAAAAGGAAAGAGAGGAGTCAAGGTGGAGGCCAAGGTTGCGGGTGTGGGGCGAGATGGGGAGATTGGAAGGGGGAAAGTAGATGAAAGGGGGGGATGGGGAGGTAGTGTTAGGAGGAAAGAAAAGTATTTCATTCTTGTCAGTGTTGAGGGAAAGAAAGTGGGAAGACGTCCAGTTTTTTATGGCCCTGAGACAGGAAGAAAGAGTGTGGTCGAGGTCAGCAGTGAAGGAAGAGAAGGAGAGGAAGAGTTGGGTGTCATCGGCGTATAAGTGGTGAGAGATGAGAGGGGCGAGAAGGGAGGTATAGAGAAAGAAAAGAAAGTGTCTAATTACAGAACCCTGACGGACACCGTAGCTCAGGGGGAAGCTGTCGGAGGTACGGCCACCCCAGGAGACCGTGAAAGATCAGTTGAGAGGTAGGAGGAGAGCCAGGAGAGGACAGTGCCTTTGAAGCCAAAGGAGGACAGAGTGCTGAGAAGTATGGTATGAAAGTTATGAAAGTATGGTATGCTAAGGTATGAAAGTACAAATGCAACCCTGGCTTGATCATCAGGGAAAGCCTAAGGCCTGCACAAAAAATGAAGGCGATTGGTTCATAAATACTGCATACTCATTAGGGTTGCCAGTAAAGCATTTGGGCGGGGCCAGTGCTACTGCCCCTGGAAGAACCACCTGGATTGGTGTTGATTGCTGTAGTGTGGGAGGATAGGCAAACCCAGGCAATAGAACTGAGCCAGCTTGTGCCTGAATCATCTGTTTCACCAAATTGTCAATTCGCACTCCAGTCACAATGAGGTCCCTCCTGAAAGCAATGGTTTCCTGTCTTGAGGCATGAACTTCAGCCCGAAGTTCTCCCAGTAATTGGGCCAACTGGTCTGTCTCTGAGGTTTCCATAACACCCTGGCAGAGATCTGTGGAGGCTTTGCGTTCTGTTATGCTTACCTGGTCCCTGCAGGGATGTTGGGGCACGGTTGCAGCCCTCCCAGGAACTGGATCACCCCTATCAGGCGTCTTCACCTGCGAATATGCTGTGGGCTGCTACAATTGGTGAAACTGTTCCTGCATGGATGTGAGAGAATGTGAGAATGCTGCTATATGACTGTTGTCTCTCTCGAACTCTTCTTCCCAAAGTGTGGTGAGCATGGTCCGACCCATATAGGCTCACCTGTTGATTCATGATGATGAGATCTCTGTCCTGCTTCTCACTGCAGGGGAGCTTCTTGATGTTACCGAGTTCCTTCACTGGCCCATTGTACGTGGCAGCCCAGACCCACTGTGGCTAAGCCACTCCTTATGGTGAGTGTCTTTCAGTTCTATTGTTTCTGCATATGGTTAAAATGTTTGTATTGTTAATGTCTTTCTTCTGCTTTCTTCCTATGGGTGGAATTACTTCCCAGCTGTGGTCTTGGAGCACGAGGCAAAGCCGGATGGAATAAGAGAGGTTCCGCGATGGTCCGACAACAGGTAAGTGGTGGTGTAAGGTTCAGCACAAGGTTCGATTGCGGCGCAACCTTAAATTGAATGTCTTTAATGTCTAACTTTGTCTTTCGTATCTCTTGCAGGTGCCGTCTTCGTGAATGAGGAGCGCGTTATGCTGTGGTGTCAAGGTCAAGATTTCGGCTTTCCGGGAGGCTGAAGATGGAATGCTGGATGCCAGGTTAGACGAAAGGTGCATGCAGACGAGAACAGATAGGTAAGTATGAAGCTGGAGTCCAAGAGGTGAGTCTGCGGTCAGGCGACGATGAGCGTTGCGCTTCATGCAAGTGCAGAATAACGTGAAGCGTTTGCAGGAAGGCTGGGTGGGCTTATATAGTCGAGTTCCCAGCCACACCCAATAGCTCTGATTTACCGGCCACACCCTGCCACTCCTAGAGGATGTTGCACGTGCAACCCAGCTCTTTATTCTTGGACAAGTTCCTGTGTCCAAGAATAAAGCAATCTTGCCCAAAATAAACGTCTTTGATTATATTTGTTCATGAGCCTGGCCCCAAAGGTGCGAGGACTGAGTCCAGCTAGCCCCCCGGTGCTTGATTGTCCCAAAGGGACGAACAAGAGCTGTGTTACACCTTGTGCCCATCCACTGATGGTGCAGGGTCTGTGTTCTAGGGCCAATGGTCATGAAAAATACAGAGGCTCCCCCATCAAGTGGGAGCATTTATTTTAATACAGTGTCTCCCCCTTCAAAGGGGAGAGTTTATTCTGGTACGGAACCTGACCCTGCCAGCTGGAGATTGTGTTCAGCTATAGAGTCTCCCCTACAAGGGGGAGTGTTTATTCTGCGACAGTCTCCCATTCAAAGGGGGAGAGTTTATTCTGAAATAGCGTATGCCATTCAAGTTTGAGAGTTTATTATTTTGCTACAGAGTTTTATTTTCAAGGGGAGAGTGTATTCTGATCCAGAGTCTCTACCTTCAAGGGGGGTATGTTTATTCTGCTACAGATTCTCCCATTCAAGTGAGAGAGTTTTGAAGAGGGCAGGTTGAAATCTGGCCTTGTTCACCCACGTGCAAGATACTCAAACCGGAAGAAAAACCAAAGTCAATATGGCTGCCGATCGTATGAGCTCACACCAATCCCCACTGTGCCTATGATGGAAAAGTACAGTGAAAGATACCCTCTCAGTCAACCTTACAACCCAAGAGCAGTACAAACATTATCCCAGGTGGACGAAGACCCACAGGATGAAACCAAAGACAACTCCATTGACAGTCTCGACTAAAAGCGCCAAGAAGCCATGCATTCAGTCGTTAAAGACAACAAGACATAGCAGCGTTAGACATGAAGCACACGTGCCATCCGCACATTGGGACACAATCACACACCCAAACACACAAAGAACACATGCGCACACTCCAATAAGTAGAGGACAGTAACATATACATACTGCCTACACATTTATTATTTTGTCATTTAGCTTGTCGCAGCAACACACAAACCGCAAGAAGCAGGAAGATCTCATGTACATGTTTGCAGATGCTCACATGCAAATAACCCTATAGAAATACAGGAACACCGAAGGGACTCAGCGGAGCCAGAACCCACTAACCTATGGATACTATGGAAAAGCACAATCAGTAGAAACTAGACTATAGTTCAAAAAATCAAAGTAGGCCCCATCGATCTCAGAAAGTTGAAGCTAAGCTGAATGCAGTGGGGACCAGAGAGCTGCCATGTGTGGAACAGGACCACTGCCAAGGTCGCATTGTTGCAAATGACATACATTCCCCTGAACTGAAGTAACACCAGCGTGCCAGACACAAATAATTCTCCTTAAATTCAGACTAACCCAGAGCTCTAGAAGCTCACAAACACTGTCTCTGAAGATGTGGTACAGCAGAGCTGACTTTGAGCCAAGAAACAATGGCAGGGACGAGCAGAGGTCTCACAAGCCGGACAGTGGCTTGCAACAACGTTGTTATAACCAGAGCCGAAGTTTTACGATGGGAAAGGAGCACTCTCATAATCATGGTGGTTCACATGCAATTATAATGCAGACACATAGTTGCACATGTCCCCTTGAACAGGTACATTCCAAGCTGAGAACCAACTTGAATCCCAGGCCTGGGGGCTAACAGCTCGACCAATCACAATTTTTGGCCCTAGGGGTCGGTAGCCAGGGCCATCAGCCAATCATCGGGTCAGCATACTGTAACATTTAGAAGTAGCATTTTTCGGGGATGGTCCAGGCCTGATACCTGACATGGGAGACCAGTGATTTAACCTCTATAGGGACCACTATGAGGGAACTACCACTCAAAATCCAATCATAGAAGGTGATACGTTTCTGGAGAAGGGCCCAGACTATGACGTTGTTGTGATGTAACTGCAATACAAAACTGGCCTGCGAGCCAGTGTTCGCCGAGCTGTGCCTGGAATTTTCCCCATGTACTATTCCTGATGGTTTGTTGGCTGTAATAAACCACAGTTGAACTTGCTACCTGTCTGGACCTGCGTTCCTTTTCGGAAAGGGAAGGAGTTAGGATTTCTATGAGTTCGGTGTTCGCAAATGCCTAGCAATCACCCAGCCTGCCTGGGAGTTCTCCCCTAACAAGTTGGTAGCAAAGGTGATGGTTCATGGAGTCAGTCCGGCAAGAAGCTGCCTCCTCCGCCACTGGACCTGAAATGCTGTGTGACGCTCGGGGCATTGCGAGACAACTGAGAAAGCACAAACCAGAAAAATGTCGTTGGCAGCCGTTTGCAAACCATCCCGCCCACAATCGGTGTAGGGTCCAAGACAGACCAGAAGGGCGAGGTGAGCGGTTGACGGGGAACCAGCAGCCGAGCAGCGTCAATGAGCACGGAACGTAAGTATTGGACCAGACAATAAGCAAACGTGGGCGTAAAAGAGGGTGTTGCGTCATTGTTGGAAGGTGGGAGTATTGTTGGCAGTGTTAATAGTGTGTTTTAGTAATATTGGTGGTGTTAGTGAGTAGGGACCTGAGTGGAGGTAGAAGTCCCTTGTTTATGTCTAGGGAGCATTCGGTCTTCGATGTAAAAGGTTCTGGTGAATAACAAGGACTATCAACTTTAACGGCTTGGATTACAGATGTATGTAAATATAGAATACCTTTGAATTGGTCGTTGGAGCTCGGGGCATAGATGACTGTATTCCCATAGGGGTTAGCTGGAACTATCCTAGATTGCGAAAGGTGAACTAGCTGGTTAAGTCTCCTGGAGAGAGGCATTTCACATGTTTGGTGATGCAACGGGTGCAGTTAGTCACAAGAAAATAGAAGTATACTCTGCCGTGGAGAGGTGGAAAGACAGATGTGGGGTTTGCAGGGTGTTGGGGAATTTTGTGTGGGAGTGGGAGCAACGGCTCATCATTTGGTGTGTGTAAATTGTCTATCTATCTGATTCGAAATTCAGCTTGGTGACATCACCCTTAGGTCGGTGCATAGGACGGAGAGTTTTGATGGTGAGGAGCTAGTGTTGTGGATTTGGGATTGGTAGAGAGATGAACAAGTGGTGGCGCCTGGAAGGCGCATGCGCAGGATTGCGGTGGTGTGCCGGAGAAGGCACTAATTGTGAAGCAGGGGCTGTACACGGAGTATGCTGTGTAAGGTGCAGAGCAAGTAAGGCTCGTAGTAATTGAAATATATATAAACATTGCAGTATAACCCTTTTACCTTGACAGCGGAATATATAAAACCTCCATTAGACACATAATGGGGGTCATTACGAGTATGGCGGTAGGGGATTAACGGCCCCGGTAAGGATGCCGGTGCCGTTAACCCCCTACTGCCGCATTCCGAGGTCCTTTAGCGGGTCCCACTAGGGCCGGCTGGTTTTACCAGCCGCCCTTAGCGGGACCCGTTAAGGGACCATGGAGCTAATAATGGGCCCGCAATTTGCGGGACCGTTATTAGCTCCTTCCCCATTCCCATTGAGCCCTATGGGGGCCCAAATGGGAATGGGGAATGGTTTTCGAAATGGGGACATACCGGGTCCGCATAAGTCCCCATTCCGACTACCCGGACCTGAGTTTGGAGGCAGCCATGGTGCTAATAGCACCATGGCTGCCTCCAAACTCGGAATGACCCCCTATGTACCCAATGTGTCAGGGAATGGTGGGGGGAGTAACCCCCATTCAACATCTTTGTAAAACGTGTCACCATACAAGGATAAAATCGTTAAATATTGTATACAGTGGTCCAAGAACACTGAAGGAAAGATAATGAAGGAATGGCCACCTAACAGCAGTTTCTCCAGGGACATGCAGCAATCACTATGGCAGACTTGCAGGACACCTACAAGGGAAAGAAATTGGCAAATCGCATGATCATATTCGAGTTATGGCGTATATTCGAGGAGGGGGCGTGAGACTGGTTATATATGATGAACCAGCAGGAGGTAAGGGAAGAGGGGTCTGACCCTTTTGCACCTCCCCCTGCCCCTACTAATGACCGATAACCCAGATGATGACCAGGGAATATATCCAATAAGGAAATTTAGGGTGGCAGAAGGGTACTCAAACCAAACATATAAACCACCACCATATACCCAGGAGGAGAAACAGCGAGGTATAGGGCAAGCCACCAGCAGCACCGAGGTATATGGGGAGGTGCTGCAGCACGCAGAGACAGAATTCGAGGGCATAGGTAAGGAGAAGTGGATAACAGCACAAATACTCTTGAAACTTAAAGGGAAGACCATGGGGGTTGAAGAAGGGGCAACACGGCCCATAGAGGGCTTGGAAATGGAGCAAGGAAGACTTGACTGGGCAGTGCATGTAGAGGAAGAGGAGCAATGAGACAGGGACAAGGAAGCAAAGCTAGAACGGGAAGAGAAGGAGAGGGAAAGGAAAGAGAAATTGGAACAGGAAGAAAGGAAACATAGAAGGGAGAAGGAGAAGGAGCTTATGAATGAGGAACAAGCAGAGAGAATGGAAAGGGAACTGAAAGAGAAAGAAAGGGAAGATAGGGAGAGAAGGGGCAGAGAGGAGAAGGAGGCACAAATGGTAAAGTGGAGAAGACAGATAATAGGGCAAGAAACACGCAAGTTTGTAGAGAGAAAACAGAGGAAGTTGCTACTAGAAAGGCTGGTGAGGGAACGAGCATGGAAGGAGAAGGATGAGCGATAAATACGGGCGGCTGGTGAGCAGGCTGCACTAGAATGGGAGTGGAAAAGAAGGGAGGGAGAGAGACAAATAGAACCGGATAGCGCAGATATACACGCGGACAACTCAGCAGGGCATGGTGCAGCATGACTAGGATTATGGAAAGGTGAGAACAAATATACTTTAGTGGACATTGATCTTTATTTAGAGCATAACGCCAACTCTGCTTCACGAAAGTTGAATTTCTTAGACAACTTTTGCAGTAACATGGACATAGGGTCTGACAGTGAAGACAGACACAGCAGAGATGAGAGGGGGGAGAAGAGTAAGCTCTACCTCAAGAGAACAGGTGAAGAGACATCATGGGAATGCAGGTCTCAGGGACAAAGGTAAGGAGGGGTGGATCTAGCCAAACAAAAACAGCACCTACCCGACAGGTGTGCCACACAAAACACGTGCATTAACAGACTAAGAATCTTCCAGGGTTGAAGAGGGAGGAGACAGCACTGGGTCATACCAAGGGACGACTGTCGAGAGCACATGAAGAAACTAAATCGGTGCCCATTCTAGACCCCACAGATATATGCACAGACATTGAGGATGAGAGAGGACCTATTCAGATCAGACAGTACCAAAGAACACCAGAGGAGTGGGCAGCATACTCACAGATGCCCCTATTAGAAAGAGGAAGGACAAGGCCTCAGTATGTACCCTGGAAACACACAGACAAAGAAAATGTTAAACGCAGATTACCCTCATTGAGTGCAGGAGCTGGTTAATGGATATATGAAATTGAGAAGTTGACAGCAGGCCACAGGCTGGCAGTGGGTGACATCAAGGGGCTATTGGTATCAAAATTGGGTGATGCTCTGAAGACATATGGAAGAGGGCGGGGTTCCCAGTGTGACCATAGAAAACACGGCACATGATGGGTCACCATTCGCAAATTGCAGAGCAGCAGTGTGGCAAGCATTACGGACACAATACCCAGACATGTCAGACATAGGGGCTATTACGTCACGCAAAATGCGTGACGACTAAGATCATGTTCAGTATATTCAAGAGATTCAAGAGCTTTGGTGCCTTGAAACTCGAGAGCTCTGGGGCAAAACAATAGCGATCTTTTATCGCATCTTAGTACAGGGTTTACCAGAACCTGTACAGAAGAGTTTGAAGAAATTGGTGGGGATGGAAGCAAAGGGATGGCCAGAAATGCAGCTTACAATAGTGCACCATTGCAGGCTCTGTCAGGAGAAGGTAAAAAAAAAGGCAGAAGAGAGAAAGGCTGATGAGGCTAAGTTAGTTGAAAAAGAAATTATTAAAATATGCCATGGAAGTGGCAGTAATAACTAGTCCCACACCACAGACACAAGCACCAGCACCACAGCAGCAGCATAAACAACTGCAACAATACACGCTGCCCATGGGAGGGGGGTACATGGAACGGGGTGGGTTCCAACAGGATTTCTGGGGGAGGGGAAGTTTCCAAAGGGGGCGTGGCTTCAGACCACAAACGTACCACAATCAAGGAGGGTTTTAGAGATATAATCAGCAAATGCCACCAGGACCGGCAGGTTTTTCAGTGGGTTTCCCAGGCCAAGGGAGGGCAGCTAGGACATATTTCAAGAGTGTACTGATTCAGAGGGGCACAGCAAGGGTGGGGAGATCAGGGACAGCAGAGCTATCAAGGAAGACAGGAGGATTATTCTTATGCCCAAGGTACACAACAACAAGGACAGGTACAGAACACACACCAGCAGATACCACATGAACACATACAGGTACCAACGTCATCACAGGTGCAGTCACCAGCTCCACAAATGCAAGCACCACAACCCCAATAGTTAGGCTGATGGGTGGGGTCACCATTTTGGGGAACAAGCCTTTCACAGAGAACTGGTTATCACTGTATCCTCAATAGGACAGCCACCAGACGAACTTGTTGTGTCCCATCCTGTCAGTTACACCCAATCCTGCGTAGGAACCTTGCCTAGGGGTGGTGATAGGTGACAAAATGTTTTCCTTTCCTGTTGACACTGGGCCAACTAGGGCATGCATTTGTGAAGGGAAGGGACATTTGCATTGTCAGACAATACCATGAACACTCAGGAATTCTCTGGGGGCTTGAGAAGTGGTTCCTTTCACTGATAACATCTCTCTATCTATAGGAGATCTCAATTTATCTTTACCTTTGCTCTACTCTAGACAAGCACCTGTAAACCTATTGGGATGTGACATCACGAGGAGACTAAACATGACCATCTCATTCAAAGCCAAAAGCATACTATACTCCACACCAGGCATACACATGTTGAATGTAAGACAGATTGTTCAGGCATATTGTGCGAGCACAGTTCAGAGGGGGGTGCCATTGGACCCAGAAATGTTCCAGTATGGGACAGACATAGCAATTGCGTGGATGTCAGACATTGCAGGGAAGGTATGGAGGGTGCCAGGGTAGTACCTATTCAGACCAGAAACACCAGTGGATGAGCCAGAAGGAACAATAGTGCCCATAGACTTTGAGGCATTTTTGGCAAGGGGGGATTGGATTGCAACACATGCAACAGATGAGAAAGGGAGGGTGCAGAGAGCAATATTTGCAGTTGCAGAAGGGTGCAGGTTAACAGCAGTGACGGATGAGGAACTCTTTGGGGAAGAGGGATTGGAGATGGAGATGATGTTCGAAATTAGTGTAAAGTTTTGGTTACAGATTAATTACAGATAGGTTGCACAAAGAATGGCAATGGCGCTGGAGGCACCGCCCATATTCTGGGAGGAGGACAAGGCCAAGGTACCCTGCATCTTATGGACCACAAGTCTCTATGATGTAGGGTGCATAAAGAGCATAGGAGAGGTGAAGATAAAATGAAAACCTGGAGCAACCTTACCACTGAAGAGGAAGTGTCAAGCATCATCCACACCCCAGCCACCCCCTTCGACATGCGAGGTAAGTTCACGCCAAAATATGTGACGTATGATGAACATATAAACCAGAAGAGAGCCGCAGCTGGGCTCTGCCCAGTGCCTATAAGAATAACAGCACCTATTGAAGTACCAAGACCTAAGAAAACCTGGAGAGTAAGGGAGTCATTGAGAAAACCATATCTACAGGCAAGACGAAATGACGGCTGTCAGAATGGGAGACCCGGGAAAGCCAAGGAGATAATAAAGAAAGATGAATGGTGACGACAAAAGAAATTGGACTGACGTACCTATAGAAGATATAATGACCTAAGAATACTGACAAGAATACGAGATACCATGAATAAGTGACGTCTTGAGCCTAAGATGAAGTAATTGATGTCAAGATGCAGAAACCTATGCCATATGCACGATGAAGATATTAAGATAGTTTAAACGTGTACAGATGCAAGAAACCACAAGAAGCAAAGAAATCGTGAAGTTTGCTTATGCTTAGAAGTACAATAGATTGCGACAAGTGCCAACAATACAGATATATACTTCAAAAGCACTTTATAGATGAATGTAAATCCACTATGCACATGTGCAGAGTTGAACAAAGGTTACTAAAGGTCTCAAGAGGAGAGTGCTGCAGCAAACAAATCGAGAATTACGATGGAGAGAAACCCAGCTGAAGGTAACCATGCCAAGAAGCCAAGGTCGTATTGGGCTGGGAAAGGCCAAAAGTGGATACAATTAAAGAGAAAAAGAACAGAGTATCCTGTTCAGAAAGGTCAAGATAAGCCACAGATGGTAGAAGACTGGCAGCATCAAATCAAATACACGAAAAATGCATGAAGAAGAGGCCCATTTCACAGTGTCTGAATCACGTGACAAGGCAGGCAGGAAGGCATGAGACCTTCACACCTACGCATGGATCCCTGCCATACCCATAATCCTTAATTTTCTCAGACCAAGAGCAGACTCAAGGCCAAACTACAAAGAAGTAATTGACACATGATCACTGAGGTGATGAATGATTGTAACATAATTGGGGAAGCTGGGGTGCAGACTAATTCCCTGAATCTGGCTGGTTATTCTGCATGCTGCTAGGTGCAAGTGGAAAAGTATGAGTGGGTTTGATGCCAACCCAATCATAGTGGACCGTGTAATCTAGGGTCCTATAGTGAGTAGAACCAATGAGATGTTGTACTTTTAGTGACATTTATAGTGGCCATTTTAAAAGAAGAGCTTAGTTGCCCCACCTGACATTGATTATCCAATCCCCTCTCCCCATTACCACATACAGTTATAGTACCTATGTTAAAGTTTCCTTCGTATAACTAATCATGTTGCATGTTAGGTTTTTAAGATTGCACATCAGTGATGACGAGCTTATGATATAAATACTGTGTTTTTTCTGAAATTAAGTGGAGTTGAAGCGAGAATGAAGATCGTGCAGTTGCTGATGTTCATTGAACTCCCGTTTTTTGTACTTGTCATTAATCGGACTCCCTTTGCCAAACTATTGAGTTGTCATAGTTATTTGGTGCAAGAGTACAAATCTGCATCCCCATCTATCTCAAGGGTGCTGCTACTCATCTTAAAGGGCTGTTTGGAGACCCCCAGTCAAATACGCCGGCTGGGGTCCATCCAGTTCACCACGAGTAAAGCAGTACCCCCTAACAAAGGAAGCAGACAAGGGCATTTATGAAACAATCAGCACCCTCATTGAGAGAGGCATCTTGGTGCCATCAGAATCTCCATGCAACAATGCAGTCTACCCCATACGCAAGGCGAACAGGGTGTCATGGCATTTTATTCAGGATTTACACCCTCTTAACCACATTGTAGGAGGAGAGTATCCAGTAGCAGTAAACCCAGCAACAATCCTGTGTGGAATTCCAGGGGAAGCCACCTGCTTCACGGTGCTAGATTTAAAAAAAGCCTTCTTTTCAGTGCCATTACACCCAGACTCACAAGATTTGACCAGTTTTATGTATCACAGCCAGAAGTGGAAACATACTAGGCTACCACAAGGGTACACCAGCCATCTTTAACAGGGTGATTCAGATGAATTTAGGTAACATTGAAACAGAGAGCATAGGGCTACAATACGTAGATGACATTCTGATTTGTAGCAAGACAGAAGACGAATGCAGGACAGACTCAGTACACATCTTGACAGTGTTAGCCGACAAGTGGTACAAGGTGACAAGGCCAAACTCCAGTACTGTCGAAAGGAAGTACTGTACATTGGACAGCTGATATCCAAAGACGGCAGGCATATTGCTGCAAAGAGAGCACAGACAATACACAACAAACCACAGCCTAAAACAGTGAGAGAAATGCAGCAATACCTGGGGTTGTGCAACTATTGCAGAGCATGGGTTTTCGATTATAGCACATACACCAGACCACTCTTCACAGCACTGAAAGATGCACAGAGAGGAGCAAAGTCACTGTCCTAGACACAAGACATGACTGAAGCATTCAATGAGCTGAAGGAAGCGATATGTACAGCTCCAGTGCTAGGGACCCCAGACTATAAAAGGGAATTCTTCTTATTCTCACACACTGACAGTGTAGTAATGAAGGCAGTTAAGACACACATGGGCCATAAGCCAATTGCTTTCTATAGTGGGAAACTTGACCCAGTAATGAGAGGACACCACGCATGCGACTGAGCTCTGGCAGCTGCAGCATTTGCAGTAGAAAGAGCATCTGCTAATAACAATGGGGTGCACCACCACCCTTTACGTGGAACACACCCTGTTTGCTATACTGCACAAGCCAAAGAGCACATTGACCCCACAGAGAGCATCAGGATATGAGATAATACTATCCAAGGCAGAATTAAGGATAGTAAGATGCAAGACTGTAAACCCAGCACTATTCATGGCAGATGTCTATCAACCAGTGGATTGGGCTTATGACTGCACCAAGAACATAGAGCAATTCAGTGAGACACACAAGGTGGAGGAAGATTCGCTTGAGGTGAGTGACGTGCTGTACATTGATGTTTCTTCAAAGATTGATCAAGCTGATGGGATCAGGAGGACTGGGGCTGCTGTAGTGAGGTTGAAGGAGGATGGGACAAGTGAGGCAGTTGCAAGTGCCCGCAAGTAGCAGAACTAGAGGCCCTCATACCGGCCCTACAACACAGCGTGGGTAAGAGTGTGACAATTTACTCTGATAGTGCTTACATAACATTACCGGAACATTCCGGATTGGCAAAATGGCTCAGGAAAGGGTACAGGAGAGCTGATGGGACCACAGTACAGCATGCGCTGCTGTTAAGTGAACTGACTGATGTAATAACATACCCATAGGAGTTGGCATTGGTGAAGTGCCAGGGCACACCAAAGGGGCAGACGCCATCTTGAGGGGAAACGAAGCAGCTGATTATGAGGAAAAATGTGCATCATATTTTGGAGAATTGTGGGAACTGAAGTAGAGGCCCAAAGTCCCGGGAGGGGTGCGAAACATTGTGTTAAAAGAAGGGTACAATTTCCTGCCAGAGACTCAAATTATGGAATTACAAGGTGCTGCACCCAAGGAGAAAAAGGAATTATGGGTAAGAAGGGGGTGTTCCATGTCTCCCAAAGATGCCCTCTGGTAACAGAACAACACAGGGAAAGTGGTCATGCCACTTGCACTACTGAAAAAAGCATTCACGCAGTTGCATCATCCAACGCACACAGGGAAAGAGGTAATTGCTGCACACATTGGAGAATCATGGTTTTGTCCAAACCTGAATGAACATGTGGAAAATGTCATTAGTATTGGCTTAACCTGTCAGCAATTCACTGCTGTGCACACCCTGAGAGTTGTGAGAGGATCCAAACCCGGACCAGAAGGCTCATTTTTGCACCTCCATGTTGACTACGTGGACATGATCCAGGTATGTCAAGGATACTGCTATATGATAGTGGTTGTCTGCCCATTCTCAAGGTGGATAGAGGCTGGACCCTGTTCACATGTTGACGCAATACGGGCAGCCAAATTCCTGGTCCAGGAAGTATTCCCAAGATGGGGCGTGTGCGAGGTCCTGCGGTCTGACAATGGCCCTCACTTTGCCAAGGAAATGTTCCAACACATCACTACCCTGCTAGGAATAAAACACAAATTTGCATGTGCATACCACCCACAAGCAAACAGAACTTTTGTGTGAACACCTCAATGCCTCTTGAAGGAGAGCATTGCCAAAACTCAGCAGAGCGCCAAGAAAAACTGGCTTCACTGTTTGCCATTGGTACTTTTTTTTTATTGCACAACAAGCCAGGGTCCAGCCACCATTTAATGCCCCACGAGGTGGTGACGGGACAGCGCATGCATCTCCCACTGGCTCCTCCCACTAAAAGACTGTGAAAATACTGCTGAAATGTTGGGTCAAGAAATTTATGACTATGTCACTTCAGTGGTTTCTAGCACTTCTTTTATATCTCGTCAGATACAATGGACACAGGGCAGGCTTCAAGATGATGAGCAAGACAAATCTAATGACACAGAACAAGAGACACCCAAGGAACCTTTATTGCAAGTGGGAGACCTAGTTCCCCTCAAGAACTTTTTGAGGCGCTAGAATAAGCCCAGATTCACAGGACCTCATGTAGTGGAGGCTGTGACTGATCAAGCTATTCGCTTAGAATGTTAAAACTGCCTGGAACCACTTCCAGGACGTCAAGCCCTAAAAATCATCGGCCTCACCCAGAAGCACAACTGCAGAGATCAACAGGGCCAATGCTGCGACTACCGACGATCTGCAAGAAAGTGCAAATGCCAATGAATTAGAGACTATTGACCAATCAATGGCCATGAAGCAGTTATAGCAACACTGGTGCAACCTGACCAGTGAAAAACATTGTTCATTGTCTCTTCTCCAACACCTGCATGTTATAAAGTTTCTACTAGAACAATTTTCACACACTTGACAACTGAAACACAATTTATGCTTTTCCTTTCTCGCACTCTCTGGATTCATGCAAATGTTGGTAGAATTGTTAGGGAAATAGCTTGATGTTGCCTCCCGTTGAATAGCCTGACGCATTGTCCAACCAATCTGTACACTCTTTAAGGATGCCCAGACATTTTAGAGCCTGAACTCCTGAAGTGTATTTCCTGATATTCATTGAGTACTTGACCCAAATTTATCTACAACTTGAACACAGCTCATACCCTATTCTACCCACATTAAGAGACTCATCAACAAGAAAAGTCTGGGAGTAAGTATTTGCCTTTGCTATAAATGATTATTTAGCTTGCAGAGCTTGAAGATACTGACAACTACTAAAACAATAACGCTTTTCTTACGATTTTCAGGTGGGCACATTTATCATCACATCAGCTGCTCGGACTAAGCAGCGTAAGTGGTCACAATGGTTAAAATAAACTTTATATTGACTGTTCGGTGTTTTCTGGTTCCCACTCGGATAATGGGTGCCGTCTTGTGGCAGTTGTATTTTGCAATGAATGCTACCACTGTGACTCCTAATAAAGTTTCCCCGACCCAAGCAGCAGGAACTACCAAGTCAGGTGGAAGAGAAGACACAGCTGATAAGGTAAGGAGAGGTAAGCGCAGTGTTGATGTCGACATGAAGGGAGTTGACACGTATCTCACGGACACACCATGAGTAAAAAAAAACATGTGGTACAAGTACATGTCCAACTTTGGTAGGGATACCACTGGGGAGAGCTGTTATGTCTGCTCTTTAATGCCCTACGCCATGAGTGCCTCCAGAACCTTTATCGCAACAGAAATACCCATAGCGAGAGCACAATGTCTGATGTACCTCACAATGTTCCAAACGCGAGGCAGGTTCAAAGGGAAAATGGCAACATTGAGGTGGATGTTCAAGGGGACCTTCCCTTATGAAGATAATTAATTCAAGACATTAGACATGATGAACAATTACTGGCAGCTTGAGGAAGGGCTGCAATACATAACGGATGGACCAGAAAAGGGAGACACCAAGACGATCACATGGAAAGACTTGCAATGTCCATGGACAAGAGTGGAGGAAATAGGAAGAGAGCCCGGCTGCTGGGAGAGACCACAAATATTGATCTATGGACAAGTATATACTAACAATGGTTGGGAAGATGGAGTGGTGGGAAGCAAGGCACTGATGACTGCCCAAAAATGGAAAACAACAAAAGAAGGAAGAGGTCACTAGATGCAGTACCTCTGCCCAAGCCAATAATGCAAACACGCAGAAGGGTCTGAGCAGAGTAATAAAGAGGGGGGAATACTTCTCCGACAATTCAGAAGCTACATTGGATGAAGTACCAGCATCACACAGACTGTTAAGTAGAACACAAATGTTCTTTGCATCACTGATCCCTGGAATACAGACGTACACTAATGCCAAATGGTTACAGAGCACTTGCTGGGAGTTGGTGGTAACTATAAACTCAACTGTAAATGGGCTCATCGCCATAAAAGAAGAACTCAGGGCAATAAGATTGGTGGCGCTCCAGAATAGATACGTCCTGGATCTTCTCACAGCAATGGAAGGAGGAGTTTTTGCAAAGATAGGGAGTTCATGTTGCACATTCATACCTGCCAACAATGAAGACAATGAAACACTCTGAGACGCAGTTGCACAGTTGGCCCAGATGCATGCGAAGATGGAGGATGAAGCATGTGGAACAGGGAAGGATAAAAGCTGGCTAGCATATCTCTGGTCATGGATGCCATCCTGGCTGGCGAATGGACTGAAGTTGATCGTTGTAGTTCTGGCACTAGGAGCAGCATCCCTGTGTGGGATCAAGATTTGTATTGGAAGGTGCAAGAAAACAGCAGAAGAGGCATTAGGAATGCACATTCCCATGGATATAAACATTGAAGGAGCAATGGATGATATTGTGAAAGAAAGAGAGTGACTAAGAGAGCGGATAACGACATGTGGCCTATTTTTGGCTGGAATAGAGGGGGACAATCCACGTAACCAAAGGAAATATGAAGCTAGTGGGTTTGGTGAAAGCCTCAAAGTGGATGCACCCACATGTGCTGGTCATTCGCCGATTATGTGAACTACTATGGACACCTCGCAGGGATCACAAAGATTTGGCGATTGATAGACAATCCCCGGTTTTATCGTGATGTGGTTGACAAGTCAACTAGAGGGGGGACTGAAGAGGGAATGTTGAAATCAGGCCTTGTTCCCCCACCCGCAAGATACTCGAATCGGAGGAAAAACCAAAGACAATATGTC
This sequence comes from Ambystoma mexicanum, assembly GCF_040938575.1. NCBI lineage: Eukaryota > Metazoa > Chordata > Amphibia > Caudata > Ambystomatidae > Ambystoma > Ambystoma mexicanum. The sequence goes on from NC_090930.1 coordinate 1,184,759,945, forward strand.
CGCCGATCGTACAAGCTCGCACCAATCCTCACTGTGTCTACAATTCTATAATGGATAAGTACAGTGACAGATACCCTCTCAGTCAACCTTACAACCAACAGCAGTACTGGCACGCACTACAAATAAAGAAACAAACAAATAAACTCTGTCCACTAATGAACGACTTAACCATGTAACCCTAAGCTGAAAATATTAATGTTTCCTATGCTCTGATACCCTCGAGTCTGGCGCGCATGAAAAATCAAGAAAGAAAGAAAGAAAGAAAAAAGAAAGAAAAAAGATAGATAGAAAGAAAGAAACAAACAAACAAAAAAACAGTACAAACATTGCCCAAGGTAGACGAAGACCCACAGGATGGAACCAAAGACAACTCCATCGACATATCGACTAAAAGTGCCAAGAAGCCATGCAGTCAGTCGTTAGAGACAACACTACATAGCAGCGTTAGACATGAAGCGCATGTGCCATCCGCCCAACGGGACACTATCATGCACCCAAACACACAAGGAACACATGCACACAGTCCTATAAGTAGAGGGTGGTAACATGTACATACTGCCTTCACGTTTATTATTTTGTCATTTAGCTTGTCGCAACAAAACAGAAACCGCAAAAAGCAAGAAGATCTTGTGAAAATACTTGCAGAAGCTTGCATGCAAATAACCCTACAGAAATACAGGAACACTCGCGGGACCCATCAGAGCCAGAACCCAATAACCTATGGATACTATGGAAAAGCACATACAGTAGAAACCAGACTGTGGCTCAGAAAATCACAGTAGGCCACAACGATCTCAGAAAGTTGAAGCTAAGCTGAATGCACTGCAAACCAGAGAGCTGCCATGTGTGGAACAGGACCATTGCCAAGGTCGTATTGTTGCAAATGACATTCATTCCCCTGAATTTAAGTAACACCAGCACGGCATACACAAATAATTCTCCTTAAATTCAGACTAACTCAGAGCTCTAGAAGCTCACAAACACAGTGTCTGAACACATGGTACAGCAGAGCTGACGATGAAGCAAGAACGAACGGCTGGGAAGAGCAGAGGTCTCACGAGCCAGGCAGTGGCTGGCAACAAAGTTGTAACAACCAGAGCCGAAGTTGTTGGATGGGAAAGGAGCACTCTGACAATCATGGTGGTTCACATGCAGTTATAAAGCAGAAACATAGTTGCACATATCGCCTTGAATAGGTACACTCCCAGCTGAGAACCAACTTCAGTCTTAGGCCTGCGGGCTAGCAGCTCGACCAATCACAGTTTTTGGCCCTAGGGGTGGGTAACCGGGGCAATCAGCCAATCATTGGGTCTGCATACTGTAGCATTTAGAAGTAGCATTTTTTGGGGATTGTGCAGTCCTGACACCTGACATGGGAGGACCAGTGATTTAACCTCTATAGGGACCGCTATAAGGGAATTACCACTCAACACCCAATCATAGAAAGTGATTTGGTTCTGGAGAAGGGCACAGACTACGACATTGTTGTGAGGTAACTGCAATACAAAACTAGCCTGCGAGCCAGTGTTCACCGAGCTGTGCCTGGAATTTTCTCCATGTACTATTCCCTGATGGTTTGTTGGCTGCAATAAACCACAGTTGAACTTGCTACCTGTCTAGACTGGCGTTCCTTTTGGAAAAGGGAAGGAGTTAGGCCTTCAATGAGTTTGGTGTTCACAAACTCCTAACAACCACCCTGGTTGCCTCGTTGTTCTCCCCTAACAAGGTATTCTGCTACTGAATATCCCCCATCCAGTGGGAGAGATATTCTGATACAGTGTTTCCCCTACAAGTGGGATGATTTATTCTGATACAGAGTCTCCCCTTCAATTTATTCTGTTATAGAATCTCCCCGCAAAACAGGGAGTGGGGTTATTCGGCTTCAGAATCTCCCCTTCAAAGGGGAAATTTTATTCTGATACAGTGTCTCCCCTTCAAGGGGGAGTGCCTATTTTGAAATAGAGTCTCCCCCATAAACGGGTGAGTTTATTCTGCTACAGAGTCTACCATTCATGGAGGAGAGTTTATTCTGATACAGAGTCTCCCCTTCAAGGGTAGGAGTTTATTCTGATACAGTGTCTCCCCATTGAAGGGGGATAGCTTATTTTGAAACAGTGTGTACCCCATCAACAGAGAGGTTTTATTCTGCTACAGAGTTTAGCTTTCTAGGGGGAGAGATTATTCTGATACAGTGTTTCCCCCTTCAAGGGGGAGAGTGTATTCTGAAACAGAGTCTCACCTATCAAGGGGGTGAGTTTATTCTGCTACAGAGACTCACATTCCAGGGGGAGGGTTTATTCTGCTACAGAGTCTTCCATTGAAGGTGGAGAGTGTTTTCTGATACAGAGTCTAGGACTTCAAGGAGAAGAGTTTATTCTGATACTGAGTCTCCCATTCAAGGGGGAGGGTTTGTTCAGATACAGCGGCTATCCTTTCAAAGGGCAGAGCTTATTTTGAAACTGTGTCTACCCCATCAAATGGGAGGTTGTATTCTGCTACAAAGTTTCCATTTCAAGGGGGAGAGGTTATTCTGATACAGAGTCGCCACCTCAAGGGGGAAAGTGTATTCTGTTACAGAGTCTCCCCTACAAGGGGGGTTATTGTTTTACAGAGCATCCCCCATCAATGGGGAGAGTTTATTCATATGCAGAGTCTCCCACATCAAGGGGTGAGTTTATTCTGCTATAGAGTCTCCCCTACAAGGGGGTCATTCGTTTACAGAGTCTCCCCATCAATGGGGAGAGTTTATTCAGATGCAGTCTCCTCGTCAAAGTGTGTGTTTATTCTGCTACACAGTCTCCCCTACAAGGGGGGTTATTCTTTTACAGAGTCTCCCCCATCAAGGGGAGGGTTTATTCTGCTTCAGAGTCTCAACCTTCAAGGGGGAGTTTATTCAGTGACAGCGTCTCCCATTCAAGGGGGCGTGGGGTTGTTCTGATACAGAGTCTCCCCCCAGCAAGGGTGAGAATGTATTCTGTGACAGAGTCACCTATTCAAGGGGGATAGTTCATTTTGATACAGTGTCTCCCCTTCAAGGAGGAGAGTTCATTATGATACAGTGTCTCCCCCTTCAACGGGGATAGCTCATTTTGAAACAGTATTCACCCCATCAAATGAGAGGTTTTATTCTGCTACAGTGTTTAATTTTCAAGGGAAGAGTTTGTTCTGATAAATAATCTCTACCTTCAAGGGGGAGAGTGCTTTCTGATACAGAGACTCCCCGTCAACAAGGATAGTTTATTCTGATAAAGAGTTTCCCATTCAGGGGGGAGAGTTTATTATGCTACAGAGTCTCCCATATTCAAGGGGGTATTAATTCTGATACATAGTCTCCCCTTTCAAAGGGGGGGGGCGTTATTCTGTGTACAGAGTCTCTCCCCATCAAGTTGAAGGCTCAACAATATTTCAAAACAGAGACTTCCCTCGCCTGACTCAATTATAAAAAATGCCAGATGGTGAAGATTTCAAAATGAGCAATGAGAAAGACAGGTGCCCAGCAAGAAGTACACGGCGATGGGATTACTTGCAATACAGATCCACAGGGCTCAGAGAGAAGGTAAAAAAGTGACTATGAGAGAAGACATCACCCTCGTTCAAGGTGCCCTAGCAGTAGGTGTTATAATGATATATAGGACCATAACAGAGAACACACTTCTGCTTCCTCCAACCCCGCTGGTACACTGCACCCAAGCTACTGTGATCACAGTCACTAAGAGCCAACTTGAGAGAATGCTGGTGGCCAAAATTACCAGGGTGCTTCACAGGTATCTCCCGAAGCAAACACATGCTCAAAGCCCCTCGATGCCCTGTAATCCATATGTTTTTGCTCAGCCCAGACGTACAGCCTGACACAGACCCACAGGTGGCTGATTGGGAGAAACCAGGAAACTACTTTTGCTGAAAAGTGATTGAGGATTTGATGAGTACCCAAACTCCAATGTGGAGATGGTGATTGATCTACCACCAACATTCAATTACAGGATGAATACATCTAAAACAGATATGTCCCAAACACAAAGCATGTCCCTCCTCCATTGCAGTACATCAGCAACAGGACTATAATGACTCTGAAAAGGGTGTGATACTAAGAAACTGGGCAAAGATGTGCCAAGAATCTAAAAGTGGACTCCATCCTTACAAACCATGCTGAGAAGATGATGATGCCCTCCAAACTGTTCCGATAGATTAAGTGGACAGGGTATTGGAGACCGCTCTCAAAAAGTCCCATGTTTCCTTACAACTTTCTTCTGATGGCAAGTACCTACACTGACTATGTCTCTCAGTCCCACCTGAGGAACCTCCTGCTCTGCTTCCCTCTCTAGAGACGGGTAAAACCCTCACCCTGGTATTGGACATGAAGTTGAAGCATTTACAGCCTGCATCAAACTTCTTAGATTTGTTGGTAGTAATAGCCATAAGAACATGCCATACAGTCGCAGGATAGAAGTCATTCTAGCTGGGGAAGCCTCTCGGAGGGCGCTTCTTCCCAAAGTGCCTTTTTAGGGGCAGAAATTGCTCGAACACAGTCCAGGCATGCTGATGAAACAGGAGGCAGAGTACAGCAAGATCTTCAGTTTTATAAACCTCTCTAAAACAACATAGGCTGCCCTAAACTACCCCCTCCAAATATAGGGGTAAGAGGACCTTCCCAACTCCAGCATGCAGCTTACAAGAGGAAACAGTGGGAGAGGGGACACTCCCTCAAAAGGCAAGAGCAATAGCTATGAGCCTCAGCCCCTCTTAATCTGGTGGGAACATCAAGGTGGAGTGGAGGTGTCCAACCCTCCCCAGGAAAGAGGAGGTTTTCATACATTAATTTAGGTATGAGCATCTCAGTTTTTAGATGCATAGCTACATGATTTGCTAGGAGAAGTCTATGCAAAAGTGTTCCTCAGCACATAGCCAGTTCAATACTTACTCCTTGGCCAAGGTCCAAGAAAAAGAGGCGTGCTGCTGACTTGAGTGTATGTGAACTAATCCACAAGATACCAAAAAGGAACTAAGCTAATGAGTATTTTTGTTACTCTTCCAGGACAGAAAAAATTGGGGAAGTTTAGACCGCTCATTCACCTTACATTGCACAACAAATGTATCGAGACCATCCCATTTAAGATGGAGACGCTTCAGAGCATTTTCACCAAAATAATCTAAGGACAATTACTTTCTTCCCTAGACATGGAAGAAACCGATGTTTATAGCCTTATGAGGTTATTCCAACAAAGGTTCCTTTGGTTTACCCAGAGTATGAATTCCAGTTCATAGACCTTCCCGTCAGTCTGAAATCAGCAGCAAGACTATTTACCTAGGTTCTTTATCCCATAATATAGCTCCACGATGCAGAGTTAATTCTTGTCTACCCGCAAGGCCGGCAAAACCACCATCTGATCTAAGTACTGGCCTAGAGGCGCACTGTGGAGGGGGGACAAAATTGGATAAGGAAATGCCAACTTCTTCAGGCTTCCACAAAAAGGGGACATTGTGCTGGCATTCAATGGAAAGTCATGAACTGTTGCTAAGCAGCATGGGGGTGGAATTGCAGTTTCAAACCAAATGTACAGGACCTGAAGAACCGGAGCAGATTCAAAGGGCCAGCAAAAAAACGGTAAGAAATAAATGTATCTGGGTGCATGCATGTTTGTATGTGTGATAGTGTGAATTCATGTTTCTGTGCGTCTGTGTGCATGAGCATGTGTGTGTGTGTGTAGGGGAGGGGGCAGGTGGAAATTAATGGACGCACTGCCCCAGGGGGAAGGAGAGTTATAGCTGACATGTTGCAGGGGTTTATGTTCAAATAATACACTGTTAATTCCCTTTGACAACTGTCTGTAGCCAGAGAAACCCTTCTGTGCTGAGCTCTTAAAGTTTCACCATTGGCTCATGCGACTGAAAGAAGGAGTCCCATCCAGTTTATGTTTGTTACAAATACCAAATCTGTGTTTGGAACTATTAACTAATTTTGTTTCAAAAGCACAGATGTCTTGGCCTAGTTCATACTTAATACTTGTGAAAGGTACACTTAGCCACTCTAACCGCTCGATCTGCTGTCAAACACTCTTCTGATATCTGCCTCCTTCTTGAAGCTTGGATCTCAACGTCCTCGCTCTCACTGAGACATGGCTCAATGCCAGCTCAGCCACTGCTTTTGACTCTCTCCTCCCTGACGTCTACAAGATCCTCTCCATGCCTTGGCCCGTCCTACCTGGTGGCAGTGTAGCCCTGATCTTCCCCGAGTGGGTCCCCACCTCTCTCATACCCACCCAGTCCTAATCCTCCTTTGAAAGCCTTGTCTGTAAGCTTGGTGTCTCCCCTATTCTCTCTCTCACCCTTGCCACCATCAACAGCCCTGTCACTTTCTTCTTCTCGGAATGGGCCGACTTTACCGCCCCCCTTCTGACTTCTCAACTCACCAGTTCATGCTGTCTGTCCCCCGCTCTCAGCGTGCTCGAGTAGGTGGCAGATCCTTCTCTGTGCTTGCCCCATCTCTGTGGAATGCCCTTCCTATTCATATACATGGCACCCCAGTTTTGCCACTTTTGGCAAACAGCTTAAAACCCTGCTGTTCTAAATGCTTGTTGCTGCCTCGTTCACTCGGATTAGTGCCTTGATGCCACCAGGTCTTTGCTGCACTTTATAAATCCAAATACAATACAATACAATACCGCCACACTCTTCTGTGATCTCTGTACTTCTGTACTCCTCACTCTTCTCCCTTCCGGCCCTACCCACTCTGCCGGAAATACTCTTGATGCCCTCATTCATGCTGATTTTCCATTCTCCAACCCTCTCTCTACCCCTCTTTCTTGGTCTGACCATTCCCTCATCTCTTCCCACCTTGGACCTCTGGGTACCCTGACCAAGTCTCCCCCAGCATTGGCAGCCTCCTTCCTGGTCATCCTACTGATGAAGGATGTGTCAGTTGCTGCGTTTTCCTCTACCTTCATCCTCCCTCCTTCCTCCCCTATTGACTCTCCCCCTGACTTCATCTCACTATTACTAACATTCTTGCCATTATTGCCCCTGTCATGAGGATCCACTTGAAACCTGCCTCCAAGCGTAATAGTTGGTAAAACTCCAATCTAGGCACTCTGAAACGTAAGTGTAGAGTTGCTGAATGGAAGTGGCCGACCTCAGGCTCATCCTCTGATAAACTGGCCTGTCGCCTGCTCCAAAGGCAATACTGTCTCTCCATCCGCTCAAAAAAAGAGAGTCCACATCCAGCCCTGCATTTCTGGAGCCACTAACAAGACAGCAGAACTCTTCAAAATCTGCAAGGAACTAACCAATCCATCTGCAGTCTCTACTACCTCGCCTCTTCCTTCTCAGGCCATCTGTACTACTCTGGCCACCCACTTTACCTCTAAAACTCATTCTGACCTCTCTCTCTCTCTTCCTTCCCTCTGCCCCCCCCCACCTCCCTTGGCCTCTCCCTCTCCATGAGGTCACTAGAGTAGTATGATTTATGGTGGTCTCATCCAAAGAGGTATCTCCCTGCTTGTCTGGAACCATCAAGGGCAATATCTCCTCCATCACACTGACTTTTGCTGACTTCTGCAACAACGCTCTATCCTGAGGCTCTTTCCCCTCCTCTCTCAAGCACTCCCTTGTGCACCCCCTTCTAATAAAATCACTCTGCCAACCCCTTGTGTAAAGCCAACTACCAATCTATCTCTACCACACCCTTCCTTGGGAAGCTCCTGGAGGAGTTGGTCTTCCCCCAACTGACCCTACACACTGAGCTTGTTGGTTGTTTACATGAAAATCAATCTGGATTTCAAGCATCCTGAACACCAATGAGGAATTGCCCACAAATCTTGACTCTAACTCTCCCACTGTTCTCATTCTCCTTGACCTCTCTTCCGCCTTTGAGACGGTCAAACACTCTATCCTCATAAAGTGGCTCAAAGATACCCTTGGTATCTCAGACTGGGCACTGGATTGGTTGACCTTCTTCCTCACTGATCCTGGGCACTTTCTCCTCTTCAACCTCTTTCTCAACTTGTGGTGTTCCCCAGGGCTTTATACTCTCAAGTTGGCTTTTCAACATCTATCTTGCTCCTCTTGCTCACCTGATCTCTGCCTTCTCTCCTCACTTCCAGTGTTACGCAAATGACACTCAACCCTTCTTAAAGCTCCCCTCCTCTTCTTCTTCCCCCTCGAGCATCCCTGACTGGCTGTCTACCAGCCAGTCATACTGCACTTCCAATGATCTATGTCGCAATGCCGGTAAGACTGAGATTCTTCCTATCAGAACACCTGTTACCCACTTCCCCCTTGCACTCTGGCCATCTTCTCTGGGTCCTCCTCCTTCTACCTCCACTGAAGCCAGAAATCTCGGGGTCATCTTCCACTCCTCCCTATCCTACATTTGTCACATTCTGGACCCTGCCAAGAAGGCCCACGTTCAACTTTACCTACCCAGAGGCATTCTCCCTTTCCTCACCTTTCCCCAGAAGCTCAATGTCTCTAGAGCCCTTGTCCTCTCCCGGCTGGACTACTGCAACAGCCTCTTCCTTGACCTACCTCTTTCTTGCCTCCATACTCTTCAACCAATCCAGAAAAAGGCTGCCTAAAGGCCGTATCTCTCCAGCCATAATATATCTCCACTGGCTCTCGGTTGCTGCAAGGATACAATTCAAGTCCATCTGCATCATCCATAAGGCTTTCTGGGCTCTCTGCAGCTCTCTCTTAATAAATACTCTCCTTTAAGATTCCTTCGATTCTCCTGCTCCAATGCTTTTCTGGTCAAACGCTTTACCAAGCAGGGAGCTGGGGGCAGATCTTGTTCCTCGGCTGTCTTCCTCCTCTGGAACAGTCTCCCTCTCTCTCTCTCCATCTTGAATAAGATCTCCTAAAGTTCTGCAAACAACTCAATACTATTCTCTTCTCCTCCTCCTTCCCTCTCTCCCTCCCTTGCTAACCATCCCCACAGTCGCTGAGATTGGCGGCATGGGCCCTCAAGCGTCCAATAGGGTCCTAGCCATCTGCCCAACTGCCCCAGCATCTGCCCCCCACCCCTGCACTGGCCATGGGCATACACATGCCTGGGTGTTACCTCAGGTATGCACTTACCTGATGGGTGGTTGACCTCCTCCTTCACTTGGGACGTCTCCGCCCTTGTACTTACTCGTTTCCTCTGCATCTGAAACTTATGGCACTTCACCCCTGGGGGACCCTCCAGCACTTACCCCTTGCCCCCCTTCTCTTTCACAGCACTTGCATTCTCTGAATGTCACAAGGCCTAGTAGGACCGCTGTTGTGTTATGATTTATTCTTTGTCACTTTATTGATTATTTGTTCCCTTGCTCCCTTTCCCTTGTGCCATGTGGCGCTTTGAAACACTGTCTTGTTGTATAGGCGCCTTATAAATGACCAATAAAATAAATAAATAAAAATGAATGCAAATAAAAACACATCCTTCTGACCCCAAAAATGAAGAATGAAACACCACCTTACCTGTTCTTATCAATGTTCAAAAAATAAACCTAGTGAACATCAATACCTCTAAGATACCATTCATTCTATGGCCCTTGAAATACTGCAAGAAAGGCAGCAGGCGTATTCAATTGTATTCAGATTTGCAGAGCAAACTATCAAACAAACTTAACCTCCGTTTGAATCATTGCATCTGTTTTCAAGAGAAAGTCCGATTACACATGGCGTCCAGGCTTAGCCATGGAAGTCCCATTCACATTGTGTTTGTTTTGCTTGTTAAAAATAAACCATACACCAACTCCCTCTGAACTGCAGAGACTGCTGATTGGTGACTCTACTGGCATTTTCATTTAACCCCCACTTCCTCTACAGCAAAATGATAAGTAGGCCATCACTGGCATACATTGTGGTCACCTATCTCGTAATGCACATTGGGCTCAAGCAGCATGACAAGCGGGCCATCACTGGCATACATTGTGGTCACCTGTCTCGTAATGCTCAGCAGCATGATAAGCGGGACATCACTGGAATATACTGTGGTCACCTGCCTCGTACTGTTCATTGGGCACAAGCAGCATGATAAGCGGGACATCACTGGCATATACTGTGGTCACCTGCCTCGTACTGTTCATTTGGCACAAGCAGCATGATAAGCGGGACATCACTGTCATACACAGTGGTCACTTGCCTCGTAATGCTCATTGGGCACCAGCAGCATGCATGATAAGCGGGACATCACTGGCATACACTCTGGTCACTTGCCTCGTACTGCTCATTGGGCACAAGCAGCATGATAAGGTGTCCCACATTGTGGCCACCGGGCCATCACTGGCATACAGTGTGGTCACCTGCCTCGTAATGCTCAGCAGCATGATAAGCGGGACATCACTGGCATATACTGTGGTCACCTGCCTCGTACTGCTCATTGGGCACAAGCAGCATGATAAGCGCGACATCACTGGCATACACTGTGGTCACTTGCCTCGTACTGCTCATTGGGCACAAGCAGCATGATAAGCGGGACATCACTGGCATATACTGTGGTCACCTGCCTCGTACTGTTCATTTGGCACAAGCAGCATGATAAGCGGGACATCACTGTCATACACAGTGGTCACTTGCCTCGTAATGCTCATTGGGCACCAGCAGCATGCATGATAAGCGGGACATCACTGGCATATACTGTGGTCACCTGCCTCGTACTGTTCATTTGGCACAAGCAGCATGATAAGCGGGACATCACTGGCATACACTGTGGTCACTTGCCTCGTACAGCTCATTGGGCACAAGCAGCATGATAAGCGGGACATCACTGTTATACACAGTGGTCACTTGCCTCGTAATGCTCATTGGGCACCAGCAGCATGCATGATAAGCGGGACATCACTGGCATACAGTGTGGTCACCTGCCTCGTAATGCTCAGCAGCATGATAAGCGGGACATCACTGGCATATACTGTGGTCACCTGCCTCGTACTGCGCATTGGGCACAAGCAGCATGATAAGCGGGACATCACTGGCATACACTGTAGTCACTTGCCTCGTACTGCTCATTGGGCACAAGCAGCATGATAAGCGGGACATCACTGGCATACACTGTGGTCACCTGCCTCGTAATGCTCATTGGGCACAAGCAGCATGATAAGGTGTCCCACATTGTGGCCACCGGGCCATCACTGGCATACAGTGTGGTCACCTGCCTCGTAACGCTCAGCAGCATGATAAGCGGGACATCACTGGCACATACTGTGGTCACCTGCCTCGTACTGCTCATTGGGCACAAGCAGCATGATAAGCGGGACATCACTGGCATACACTGTGGTCACTTGCCTCGTACTGCTCATTGGGCACAAGCAGCATGATAAGCGGGACATCACTGGCATACACTGTGGTCACCTGCCTCGTAATGCTCATTGGGCACAAGCAGCATGATAAGTGAGGGCAGAGCTGGCAGATGTTGTTGTGGCAGGCCTCATGATCTTCTTCAAGCAGTAGCAGGATACACATTTGTTTTACAGTGGCAAAGCTGGCAACTACTGATGAATCATTCCTGGTGATTTTTGTTGGACATGAAAATCTGCTGGACTGTGCCAGTTCTTGCTCATATTGTGAAAGCAGCTCGTGGTTTTCTTTGGGCACAGCCAGCATGCACACGTGTTCCAAAATGTTCCCGTGAACTGTCAGCCTCATGGCTTTCATCGGAAAATGCCATGTGTCCCGCCAGAGAAATGATTGAAAATGAAATGTCTTTTCCCCCAATTTATCTGCAATCCCTGCCGTAAAATGTAATATTCCAATACATTTCTATAATAAACATATTTGGGGAAAACATTCCCGTCTCCCAAATGCCCTGTTTTAGTTTCGGCTGGCGTGATGCACTCGCGCTGATCCAGAAAAACATGTCACCCACTTTGAAGGTTTACTAGCCACCACTATGCGTACTTGTTCTACGTGTGAGGGGAAGCAGCAGTGGGGCCGCCGATCCCGTGGCTGTTCCTTTGATGTGGGTGAACAGTGCTGCGCTGCTGCTCGTGCTGTGTCCATTCTGTGTGTACGAGAGACCTAGTGTCAGTGCTGTTTCTGTTCCCAGCGAGGAAAGCCTGCAGAGCTGCAGCAAGTTGGTGCGACATCCAGGTGAGAAGAACACTTGCGCTGCTGGGCCCATCCTCTCCTTTTTACATATTAGGCCAATTTGCAGTGCTGCTCTTTTGCAGAAACTGTCTGCGCCTGCGGAAAGCTTATTACCCTGCTGCCCATCCTCACCCTGTTCTCTTAGTGAGGGTGAAGGTTGCCGTGCTGCTGTCCATGCTATTCGCCTGGGCGTTTATGGTGAGGATGGTCATTCCTGACTGCTTTTTGTTTCTGATCCTATTTGATATGTTACAAGGGTGACCATGCCAAAGTGTGAAAGAATTTACGTGTATAAGATAGTGATACAATTTTACGCTTATACAAGTGCAGCTCGTTGTTGTTTTTTTATACTGTAAACACGGATTCTTGCATAGATTATACCATTATAATACTTGACAGCTTGCAATACCCTTTTAAAAGCCCATCTATAACTGTCTTATTACAGGGTAAGTGTGACATCACTATTCACCTGTTAAAAGAAAAGGACATCACTTTTGTTCAGGAATAAGTAATTACACTTTAGGGACATCATACTGGGGTTCATTTTTCATTAAAAAAACGTAATTTGACGGTGGGGTGCCATTACGTTTAAACTGTTATGTAAGCGGCTCCCTGCCGCCAAATTTTCATCATGTGCACGACGGAGTACCGATATAAAGGACGAAAGACGGCCTACAAGCGTGTACGCGCCATTTGCCCTTCACATTTGGACTCCGCAGTGCAAAGTGAGTAAACACTGCTTGGCCTGCTGGCATGCCAGGCAGCGTTTACTTTTGTTTGAGAGCGTCACTTGTCATGCTCACGTGACAAGCAGTGCTCACAAATGAATTGAAACCCTCCCCGACATGCTCGCACCTCGGGAAGGTTTAATTTCAATTAGGATCACTGCTTAGCATGCACGCGGTGCTAAGCAGTGTTCCCAATTGAAATGAAAACCTCCCTGACATGCGATCCTGTCAGGGAGCGTTTAATTTCAATTGTACATGCTGCCTGTCATGCTCGCATATACAATGGATCCCTACGCATAAAGCAGGCGGGCTTCATAGGGATCTCCAGAATTTGTCCCGTCATTAAAATCCGTGCCGGAGAAGATGCTGGAGCAATTGTTCTGCTTCTCCTCTCAGCCATACAAATGCTGGAAAATGATTGCTTTTTACGCCTTTCAATCACGTTATGGCTCTGATTCACATGAGCCCCGATGCCTGCAGCTTGAGCCAGAACAGAGCAGAATTCCAGCTGTCACTGCAGCACATAACTAAAGCTGTGAACATCTTTTCAAATTCCTTTCTTGTAAAATAGCTTTCTGTGACTCGTTACAAGTATTGATTGATACAGAACTGTTTATGGTAGTATGCATATTTTGAGCTCTGCGGGAGTTTAGCACATTGGATCAAGAATCTGCATGGCATTGTTTCTTTTAAACACAAAAGAAAATAAACGGTTTGTAGATGCATTTAAATAAACTGTGCTAAATATGTTTTTCTGCAAAACATTCTGTATTGATTGTATATATTAGCAACTGGAAGATATCTTACATTACATTAAGGCCAGGGCTTAAAATGGGTGGCAGTGTATGGTTATTTATAATGCGCTTAATAGCATACCGGGGGGATCAAACCTGTCTTGCTGCATGTCTTGCTTCCAAGGCGAGCATGTTGCCCCTGAGCTATCCTCCCTATTGCAAGTCACTTCAGAGTAACATAACCTTATGAAGGAACTTGGCCTTCGTGCTCGTTCCTCTAGTGGCAGAACTCCTTGGTGACTTGCAATATCCTTACAATATACAGAAGGGGGCATTATTTAACCCGTAGGATAAGGTAACTCATATGTGTATCTGCTCGTGCTCAAAACGATAGCTAGTAGACGCAAATATGAGTTAACCTAATAAGGATATCATCTCTGTAAGATACTCTGCTGTTTTTTGCTGATAGTAACAAAATAAAAAATTAAACAAGCTGCACTCTGTCTAGCTAACACAGTATTGCAACCACCACAATAAAAAGACAGGCATAATGTGAAATGTGGTGATCATTCACACCACATGTGCGGGGCACTGATGCACTTGATGTGGCAGAGCATGCGGTGGCTAGTGTACAGAAGGGCGGAAAAATGACATTTCACCTAGGATGGCAAAACCACTTCAGCCGGCCCTGTCCACCCATGCCTGGCTGTTTGGCTTCTTTATGCACATACCTTCACCCAGGGAGTGTCGGACACGCATGCATCGCTCCTGAGCTATAGAGTTAAGGGCCTCATCATGATTTGGGCTGTATCCCGGCTGTAATACCGCCCAACTGTAATAGCCCTACCAGCGACCAGTCCGGCGGTATTACTGCCGGATCACGGGTTGGGTGTTAACGGTAAATCCACATTTGCCAATGGGTCCATTGGATTCAATGGGGCATTTTCAGAGCTAATTATGCGGGCTAATACAGTCGGCGGTAATAGGGCCGAAAACAGGGGATTTTCACCTCCAGAGAAAGGCTGGAGTTAAAATAGCCCATTTAGCGCCCAATTCGTGAAAGGGCCAGCTCATAAATGCAGCGGTAATAGTGTTACCGCCACATTTAAGGGCTACCACCAAACTCGTGATGAGGCCCTTAGTGTCTATCCAGTGATTGGAATAGATAGGCACTGTTCGATGCGGCCATGGGGACGGTCTTCCTGCTCAGTCAAAAGGTCAGGTGCAGGGAAAACATTTGTATTGGTTCTTTGCGTTTAAAACATGCACACCTTTTAATGTTTTCGAAAACACTATTTTACTATTTTTGATTGTTATAGTTGTGTTTAGTTCAAAGAACTTATACAACTGATACAATTATCTTTTTTATAAAGCAAACACAATTTGTATCACATAACAATTAAATAACAATTAAATAAGACATGAACACAAATTTAAGTACATTTACAATCCAATACAACCAATTAATCTTAATTAAACAGTGATTAATTCATACAATTTCTAAACACAGTAATTTTTAAAATACCATTAGATCACAATTAAAAAATAGCAGTATTATCTTATAAGTCTTCCAATCAATCGACAGACATAAAATCGACACAGTTCTTAGACAATGTTGCAGTTTACGATTATAGTACCGTTCCAACGAAACCAAATATACACTACATCACGATAGTTCAAAGTCTATTACATCTTTAGTCCAGATTCTGTAAAGTGCAATGTGCATCATTTTGGGGGAAGTATTCAGGCAGTAATGCCAAAAATGGTCGGCTTGAATCGACATATAATCATGCACATAACGCCCATAATGGATAATATATTGATCAGATAATTTCGGACAACAAGTCAGCACATGCCTGAGTGTTTCAAGATTGTCAGACATTTTACATCTATGACAATAGCGTTGAGTTTGAGGTAATTTCCATTGCGACCCATAGATTGAATAATCAGAATTTCCATGCCAATGGGTCGGGATAGCGTATCAAAGACGTTTGTGGCCAAAAGAACTTGTGCACCATGCCTCAAATATGCCTGTAATAATGGAGTTCATTCAAGCGCTCGAAATTATCCTCCCAATCTTTTCTCATCTGTTTTTTTACAAAGGCAAATTTAGCAGATTGCTACTTGCCACAGCGGGCAAGATCTATTGACCAATCTAACTCAGTATATAACTCTCGACAGGCTATGTTGTACATGTTTAGGCAGTCAAACCTCTTCAATTTGATTACATTGGCTCCGATAATTCAGAGCAGATGACTTTCCGGGTGACCAATAGCTTTCAGTGGCAACAAACCTCTTTGTTTTAAAACAAAGGATTTTAATGATTATAGCCCAAATTCAACCCTAATGTATTGAATCAGGCAGGAAGGATGTAATCTTATAATGTTACGCCATAAGAATCCCTCTATTTTATCAAGCCAAGAAAGATTTTTAATTGATAACGCATCTAAACCATATGCAACCAAAGGAACCAGCCACTGTCTATAAAGCATCACAATTCCCTTAAATGAGTACCCAGCATAATTGGATCAAAACACCGCACAAGCATAGTAATTTGCTTAGCATGGCAAGTTTTGCTTTCAATGTGTGCTTTGTAGTCAGATTTACTATCAACAATCACACTAAGGCACTTATAACTTTCTGTATATTCGATGTTCCCCCAGGAAAGATCCATTCTGGGTTTGTTGACTTTTTTGCCGAAAACAACATTAATTGGGTCTTTTTTAAATTAATGCTTAAAGAATGTTCTTTGACAAACTGTCCTAGTTCTTCCAGTAGCCTTTTCATGATGTTAAATGTGTGGTCAACAATAACTAGATCGCCCGCATAAAGTAATGCAGTGACCATAGTGTTCCTGAATCTGACTGGTCAATTTGCATTGTTTTCTAATCGTTTTATCATTTTGGCTAAATAAAGATTAAACAACGGGGCTGCCAACAAGAAGCCCTGTTTAACACCCTTGTTCATTTGAATCGGTTTGTACAAACGTCCTTCTTTGTCCAAACGTACTTGACCGCTATTATTAGAATGCAGCAGTATCAAAATGCCTAACAGCCAACTTGGACAGTTCATATCAGCTAATAATTCCCAAAGGTTCCGGAGACTCAGGCTGTAAAAAGGCAGATCTGAAGTCTACGAACGTAGCATAGACAGATGGATTATTTCTGCCCTTGGTTCTTGTTATAATTGCGTCCAACAAACGTATGTTATGGGTTGTGCTAGTCCCTGCTCTAAAGCCTGATTGAAAGGGATGTAGCAGCTGGTTAACTTTAGCCCAACTTTGTAAATGATTGAGCGCAATAGCCGAAAATACTTTTCTAGTAGAATCAAGTATTGAGAGCAGACGATCATTTTCGGTCATTTCTCTTGACCCAGCTTCAAAAACAGGTATCAAAATAGATGATTCCCATGTGGCTGGTATTTGATTATCAGCACATACCTTCTTGCAAAGAGTAACAATTATTTCAGCCCATGTGTCTGGATCCTGTTTTATGACGATAGATGCTAGGCCATTAGGGCCACGGGCTCTAGAGTTCTTAAGTTTACTAATTATTTCAAGTATACCTTTCTTAGAGAATTTTAGTGGCCACACAGCCATGGTGTTAATTGTTTTGGTTTCGGTGCAGTCTTCGTACATTGTCTTAGAGATGTATGATATCCATTTAACTTCCTCAATTGAATTAAAGGGTTGCTGCTTGGAATTTGTCCTAACTTTATTCAGCATATTCCAAACAGAACTAGTATCATTTTTAACCGGAACACCCATCAATGCCTGCCACTTAGAGTTTAACTTTGCCGCCATTCTATGTTTACACCAGTTGTGATAGGTGTTATCCAATTCTTTTATATTCTAATGTATTCATCAAAGTCAAGAGTCTGCTTTTTTTATTTTTCGAAGATCCTTCTGATGGAGGCGTTTCACTGCCAACAGCTAACCATAGTATGATCTATCAAGTATCTTCCCAGTGGCAATGTTAGGGGTACCATGTACAGTGGCTACTTCGAAAGTGGTCATTTGAACTAACCCTTCAATCTCCTCACTATTCATAGCATTGATATCTATCTTTAGCGTCTCAATCAATAGCCAAATTCGTTGTGACATGTTCTTACTTTTAGTAACATTCCATTTAATTCTATTGCCCCCGTTATTAGTATTGATATTCTTCGGGCCTCTGATATTCACACTGGGAGGTACTATGTTCAACTTGGATCTTATCATAGAATGATCACTATTACCTATTTGACACACTTCGAAATCACAAATGTAGTTAAGTACATAAACATTACTCCAAATATAATCTAAAGTGGCTGATGTGTTACCACAGAACCGTGTGCATTTTCCGGGGGAGTCGCTTTTGGTTCTCCCATTCACCGACCATAGTGTCCATTCGGACATAAAGGATCTCCATTTCATCCCCTTTGCATTGCACTTCGGTTTCTCCAACACATTTGTTGTAGCTAGGTTATCAAAACCTTCAGGCATTGGCATAATCACACATTGAGCGTTACAATCTCCCGTAAGGATTATCATGTTGTTATCGGTAATCAAAAGTCAATCACTAATGATGGCATCAATCGTATCAAATATAAATTCTGTACATTCACCACTATTAGAAGAAAATATCCCCTCTTGGTTTTGTGTGTGTGTTGATTTTATTAAAGGCAAATGGCATTGTCCTGTGCAATTTGGTGGTTATGCAAAGGCAATTTAATTAAGCGTCCATATTTCACCTTGATATGCTAATTTCTGGCAACGTCACATCCCATTGCGTTTGTTGATGAGTTCCCCCCACTTAAATTGGTATGGAATCATATGGAAAAGGGGGCCTGCCACAAGGAGGATCTCCTGGTGGTGCCTGATAAACCTGTGCATAGCCGTGGGTCCAGGCATCCTTTCCCACTGCTGACATGCAACCCGTGTAACAAACTGCTGTCGGCTTCCATCCCGTGGAGCGGAATTCCCATAGAGCACCTAGAATCTTCAGCGTACCACAGGTGATAAGTGCACCTCTACACAGAAAACAGTGTTTTCAACTTTCAAGGCAGGAGTTGTACAGAACAGCCTTGGAACAGACCTTTGGGAGTTATCACTGGACACGAATATGATTTCTTTACACTACACAGAACATAATTTATCCAGTCCTCATGAAACCTCCCCTATTTAAGGGAAATGGTGGAAACTAGTGTAGGGCTGATTCAATAAGGACCCCACAAGAGCTAATTCCAGAAGACAAATGTGTATGCTGTCTCTTCTCGTACACTGATGTTTGGATTGCAAGATTTGGAAACCATTTCTTGTTGCATCGATGTTATGGACCTACAACTTTAAAAATTATTGAGTTGTTTGAGTACCTGTTATTAATTTTGGATGAAATAAATCCAGGATTCAATTATATGTTTGTTACCTATTTTTATATTTCTCTGTGTTACCTTTCCTATTAGATAAGGGCAGCACATTGGCAGGGATGTCATTCAGGGGTCACAACTGCGACCCGTGAGGTCTCCCTTGCTACCCCTAAAAAACAATTTAAAAAAAACTTATTTTTTTAATGCAAGCTCCTGGGCTGGATTTCTTCTTCAGGCCTCTTAAAAAATTAAAAAATAAAAAATAAAAAAGAGCAGGGTTTCCACAAGTCTAACACTTTCAGCACGGACACTAAATAAGAAAGAAAAGGAATACCAAATAATGTGTCTTTCTGGAAATCTACACAATAATTGCTAGACTCAATAAAGGTTCATTTCAGGCACACTTCGGGGGTGAGTCACTGATTTAGTCTGTTCTGAAACAACTCAACTCAGGCTTTCATCCTTCTGAGGTCGATAAATGAGTACCAACACATGTTGGGTGATATTGTATGTATATTGTTTCTATATAAAGCGCTTAAGTGTAAGTGCTATATAATAACACATCATTATCATTTGGCCGTAGACGTCTTCTTTGATTCACAGTAATTTGACGATATGGGCCTCTACACTCTGATCTTAATGATACATAGGGTGATCCATTCTTGTATGGAATGCATATCACATTATAGTGATATCGTAACCATATTTTTCGTAGTGCATGTAGGAACAATACCATGTGATGCCACTTCCTGTTTTGTCAAGGGGTGAAAGGTTGTGCTCCATCGCTTCCTGCAATATCACTTCTGGGTGGGGTTAAATAACACTTTCTGTGATGTCATCAGAGGAGAAGGGTCATGTGATGCCACTTCCACTTCCCCTGGCATTTTGGTGAAATGACGTCCCTACACAGTGGGTTTAACAAATTGCCATATATACTTTTGGATTAAAACTATTTGTATTATGATTATTTGCAAATCTATGAAATTGTTGTTTGGGGAATTGCCACATGTTGGATACAATGAAAAGTTTTTGACCTATAGTTTGATGTGTATTTTTCTCCAATCTTAGACATGCGGTTTGTTATACTTCATGATTTCCAGACCTAGTGTTTAAGGTTGTTAATAGGGCAAACCCACCTTTGGGTTTTACATTGAATTCACCATCCACGGCAACATTGAGCTTCTTGATATAAGCACACATTTCATTTTGCTTACTAGGCCCTACTGTTTGACCTCTAACCTCTGGCCCACAGGGTATGTTGCCTCGTGAGTTGCCAGATCAGTTGTTTGCAGGATGGTCACGTGGGCTTCCCTTACACTTTAGTCAAGCATTACATGCTGCATGTCTGTTCTCTAATCTGCATTTGGAGCGGTTGTCTTGAGCACTATGCCTGTGTGATATGCCAGGATAAAATACCCCACAGGGGTTTTGCACTAACCTCTCCCTGTGTTTTGATGCTCCCTGCATTTCTCCTCTTGCTAGTTACATAATCACTGATTGGGACTGCCAAAAGGAAGATTAATGAGAGTTATGGACCTGATTACTCTCAACTAACCTCCATTACATCAAGTTCAATCTTTCTTGTCGGACTCATGTGCCAGAGCCTGAGGAGATGGTAATTTAAGAGGACATCTTGCTATCGGGCCGTCTTTGGACATATCAGGTTTATAAGGGCCATGTATACCCTCGCATTGAAGGGGAGGAGCCAGTAGTTTCTTTTTTTTTATTAAGTGAATAGAGAAAATTCAATTATGGTTAGAAACATGCAAGGCTAGGGTGTCTAGTTCAACAAGGGGATGTGGTGTAGTGAACATTATTGGTTATGCTGCATGCATTTACTGTGTTGCCGGGGAAGATTACGGTGGCAAAGAGATTGTGGAAGATTCTCGAAAAGGCTTATCTCACTGAGATGTGCAACAGCGCAAAGTTGCACTTGTACCATTGTACATGTTACTGTGCACCCCAAATTTTCTAAAAAAATGCTTGGCACAAGAAAGCTCAAGTAATAGCGCAAAACATGCACAAATACAGGTGCATGTAATGGCGCATTTTAGCCTATACACATGCTCCTGACACATCCGTCATATAGGCCTATTTCCCATACAAATGACTAATGGCACATGTCCTTGAATCAAAAACATGTGCATTGCAACACAGGCAGAAAAAGCGTTAATAAATGACATTAAAAAGTGGAGGAAAGCAGGAAGTGTTCAACATCACTTCAGAGAATGAATATTCTCCAAAGTGGGTTTGGGCATGACATCTATAATCCAGGAACATCTAGACATCATCAGGGCATCTAAAAAAACAGGGATGGAAAAGATGGAGATAAAGAGTAGCAGACCAAAAACTTTATGGACACAGAAGTGGATGTGATAGTTAACTATATGACGGACCAGGGGCGTGGCTAACCGCCATGTAGGAAGGACGTGTTCGGCGCAGCTCCGCTCGATACGATTATGGATCCGCCACCAACTACCGCTTAAACTTGACTGCAGCCACTTGAAAACAGAATATAGGTCGTGTGAAGGAGTGTTCCGCCTGTTGACGAAGTTTGGGGGCCTCACGACCCTCTGGGGGCCCGCACCATCGAAAAGAAACGGAACGTCGTACGAGGACAGAAAATGGCGGCCATGATGATGCCCAGCCTGACGCGGTAGCGGAGCCCTGTGACCGACCGGGAGGAACCCGCAAGGGGCCAGCCTTTACGGAACTCGATCTGAAGTGGCAGAGATTGCCTAAGCTGAGACTTGTGCTCCTGTGTCCCGAAGAAGAGCAGCGAGGAGACGGAGGGGGGAGCGCCTGATGCGGCCTTAACTACACCCTCACCGGGCCCTGCTGAGCGGCCCACTGGCGTAGCCCGGCGGGCGGCCGACGCACAACCCCCCCCGCGAAGTATCCCCAGCACGGCGCCATCGGACACAGACTGTGTAGTGCCTGCCGAGGCCTGACATGACCACTAAAGGCGCCCGAAGCAGACACCGCCAAACTACCATGGAGTCCTTCGCGGCCGCTGGAGCGATCAGACCCGCGGAGGCTTCTGCCCCTGTGGAGGTGCCGGGCGCTGCGAGACCCGAGCCAGCCAACTCCCAACTGCTAGAGGCCATCAGGACACTCCAGAAAACCATGGAGGACAAGATTGATGCGGTTGCGATCGACCTGAATTTACTGAGGCAGGATGTGCGCTCTATCACCGGCAGAACGGACGCTCTCGAGATCCAAGTCCGAGACAATACCGATGCCAAAACTCAACTTTTAAAGGATGTAGACATTTTGGCGCAGAAAGTGAAGAACCTAGAGGACAGGGCTGAGGAGGCCGAAGGAAGGGCCCGCAGAAACAATATCAGAATTATCGGCCTGCCCGAGGGCATCGAGGGCAACGACCCTACTAACTACGTCGAGAACCTGCTCATACAGGAAATTGGGGCCGGGAAACTGTCGCAGGGCTTCACTATCGAAAGAGCCCATCGCTCCTTAGCTAGGAGGCCCCCACCGGGGACCCCACCAAGACCCGTGATAGCCAAAGTCCTCAACTATAGGGACAGGGAATCCATTTTGGCCTTCACCAGGATGGGCGGATCCATACAGAGGGACGCCGCAAAGATAGCAATCTACCCTGACTACACCCTGCAGGTTCAAAGGAGCAGGGCCCAGTTCCACCACACCAAGGCGAGACTCAAGGAAGCAGGCCTGCGCTATCTACTCCTCTACCCGGCTAGACTCAAGGTCCTGCGCAACAACAAGGCCCACTTATTTGATAACCCAGCAGAGGCCTGCGAATGGATGGACAGAGAACAGATCCCGGACATCGAACGGAAGCAGCGCGGGCCCTAGCCGCCCGCAACAAAGGAACTTCTCCACTCATTGACTGCAGTCGCCGATCGTACATTCATATGACAATAGACGTGGCGACACTGATGGAACCGGAGCCGCGCCGGTCGTGGCACACCTCCTGACAACACCTTCGGAGGCAGCCCCTTTCCTATTCCCAGGATACTTTGGGTGAGTTCACCCGCCCGTAGGGCACCGGAAGACCCTGGTCTGATGGGGCAGAAACGGGGATGTCAGAGCAAGGGCAACCTCGCTAGACGTGTTATGTTTGAAGTTGTGTTTTTTGTTAAGTTAGACGTTGTTGTTTGTGGGGGTTTGAACCCCAAGTTGGGATCGCAGTTTGAATTGGACACAAACCGGACCGGGACTAAGCGCAGCGGAATTGCAACCAGGACGACCAAGTTCGTCAAACCCCTCAACCTCACGCTTCCCACAGCCGCACGACCACACACAGACCATGGCTGAGAGGATCAGAGTCATGTCCTGGAACGTCAGGGGGCTAAACAGCTATATCAAACAGCGCCGCATCCACGCCTACATGAAACGCCACAGGGTCGGAATCGCCCTCCTTCAGGAGACCCACTTATGTGGCCCTAAGCTTGCAGCGTTGGCCAAGGTCTGGCGGGGCACTCTAGTGGGCTCCCCCTACTCCACCTACGCCAGAGGCGTCTTGATATGGATCGCCCCCTCTGTCCCAGTCAAGCTGACCCACACCAAAACGGACAATGAAGGTAGGATGGCCCTGGTTCAGGGCACCATAGAGGGGCGGGACGTCCGCCTGATTTGCACCTATGCCCCGAACCATGATGCCACTGTTTTCTTTCGCTCGCTGTACGCTCGGCTGACCCCGAGTAATGAATGCATAACGATATGGGGAGGTGACAACAACTGTACCCTGAACCCTCGTATAGACAGGTCGGATGGTAAACATGGGGACCCCTCCCCACCCGCCAAGATATTGAACGCCCTCACGCAGCAATATGCCCTGAAAGACCTGTGGAGAGTGCAAAACCCCGAAACCAGAGGCTACTCCTTTTACTCCCCCCCACATAAGGTCCATACCAGGATAGATTGCCTGTTCATTAGCGAAGAGCACGTGGCGGGATTTGAGGACACGCAGTACCTAGCCAGGGTACTTTCAGACCACTCCCCTTTGATGACCTCGTGGGTGACCACGACGCCCAGGCCCCCCATCCCCACGTGGAAATTGAGGAGCGAAGCGCTGTTAGACAAAGCCTTCAGCGAACAAATCAGGGAGGGTTCCACACATTACTGGCAGACCAACATTGATAGCGTCAGATACTTAGGCACAGCCTGGGAAGCCTACAAGGTGGTAACTAGGGGGGAAATGATAGCCGCGGCTGGAGGGGCCCTAAAATCCGTCACGTCCCTGCTAGCGCACGCTGAGACTGAACTCCAAGATCTCGAAGCCACCCCGTCCCCTGATCCCGCCCACCTGCAAAAGATGATTGATCTTAAACAAACATGCCTAACACACTGGGAGACGCTGGGGAAGTTGAGCTATACGAAATTCACGGAGAGGAATCATGCCCTGGGCGATAAACCCGGGAAGCTTCTTGCATGGCTTTATAAACGAGAAACCCCCAAATACCCCATTTGCTCCATTCGTAATACAGACGGCCTGACCCTCCACACGCAAGTGGGTATCAACGCAGTGTTCAAACAATATTACCAAACCCTTTACTCCGATCCAGCCCCGCCCCCTGACCACGCGATCGAAGACGCCCTAGACGCCATCTGGCTCCCACGCCTGGAGGACCACTTGGCAGATCCCCTCGGAGCCCCCGTCACCCCCGACGAGGTCACAGCCACCATTAGGTCATTGCCCTCGGGTAAAACGCCGGGACCGGACGGTCTCCCGAGCGAATTTTATAAGGCCTATAAGGACATACTGGCCCCCCTGTTGTCCAAAGTATATAACGAGGCGTATGACATAGGCCACCTCCCCGACACCATGACTGAAGCCACCATCATCCCCTTACTTAAGCCCGACAAGGACAGCTCTGACTGCGGCTCATACCGCCCACTATCCATGTTGAATGTAGACAACAAAATCCTCACCGCATTACTGGCCAGAAGGCTTCGTGCAGCCGTCCCGTACCTCATACACCAGGATCAGACGGGCTACATGCAGGGTCGCTCTATGTCCGAGAACCTGAGAAGGCTGCACCACGTGATACACAGCACAAACGGCATGCCCGGTAAATATGCAGTTGTGTCCCTCGACGCCTCTAAGGCCTTTGATTCGGTCCGATGGACATGGCTTTATGCCACCTTAGCAAAGATGGGGATCGGAACGGCTTTCTTGAACTGGGTCAAACTCATTTACACCAACCCCACCGCCAGAGTGCGTACCAACAACACCTTTTCTGAAAAATGGAGCCTGGCCAGGGGCACTCGGCAAGGGTGCCCCCTATCCCCTCTACTTTACATCTTAGCGATTGAACCAGTGGCAGCATACCTTAGGCAGGAATACGGTGACGGGGGAATAACGATAAATGGTGTGAACCACCTTGTCTCCATGTATGCGGATGACATGCTCCTCTACCTGAGGGATCCCGAACACCTTCTCCCCTACATCCTGGAAACCCTAGACGGGTTCCACAGATGCACAGGGGTCCAGATTAACCACAGCAAGTCTTGCTTATTCCCCCTGGCTGCACTTAGTGGAACCAAGGAAGAACACCTCCCCCCTCTGGCCCTTAAATGGGAACCCACTACGTTCAAATATCTGGGCGTCGTGATCCACCGGGACCCTGAGACCGAACATGTTCTGAACACGGGCAGGGCTAAGGAGGGACTGGCTAAATCAATCGACCTATGGTGCAAATTGCCCCTTTCGATGGCTGGTAGGGCGGGACTCCTTAAAATGGTAGCACTCCCCCGTCTCCTTCATTTCTTCACCAACGTCCCCTACAACATCCCCCAGCGTTTTTTCAAAGACCTGGCCATGCTATGTAGGAAACTCTTATGGCGGGAGGGGAGGCACAGGGTTGCCCTAGACATTACTCAAAGACCGTACGAGAGGGGAGGCCTGAACACCCCTAACTTTGAGCTCTACTACATAGCGGCCCAGCTTAAGCACGTGATCCAGTGGATGGCTGATGATGCCATGACGGATACACGCCTATTGCAGCCCCCAGACGCACCATGGCTGCTCAGGGACCTCCTCTGGATCGGACCAATGCCCAAAACGCTGGACGCGCACCTCATCCGCCTAGGCACTCAAATTTGGAGTCGGGCCTGCAAGTTGGTCAAGCTGTCCGACCCCTACTCCCCACAGATCCCTATAGCCGCCATCATGTCCACTAGGCCGGAAGACCGGAAGGCGATCCGGAACATATGGGAACCCTCCGGCGTCGCCACTCTGGGCGATCTGGTGGACGACCAGGGCATCCACACATTTCCCGAGCTGCACGAATTGACTGGGGTCCCACTGGGTCAGTTCCTTCTATACGGGGCGGTGCTGGACAGACTTAGGAGGCGATGGCCGGATGCAGAATCCCAATGCGCCGGACACGAGGCCATAGAGAACCTGATAGGTGTGGCAGAAGGGGGACACGAAACCTCTAGGCTTTATGAGATCCTAATTGACAGCACCACACATAGCGAACTCACATGCAAGCGCAAATGGGAGGCCGAGCTGAACACACTATTCGGCGACACGGAATGGGAAACAATAACACACTATCACAAAAAGGTTTCTAGGAATGCCCGATTCCAGCTTATCCAATTTTACATCATCCATAGGGCCTACCTTACCCCAGCTGTCATCTCGAGATTCAATGGCGCTGGTGTGGTGCGGTGCCCCAAGTGCCAAGAACCTGCGGCCTCCCTGACCCACATGTTTTGGGCCTGCCCGAACATACGAACCTTCTGGTCGCAAATTCAGACCAAGGTAGCAGAGGAGGACATAACGCTAGACGTGCAATCCCCCAAGGCATGTCTATTGGGCTCGTACCCACGAGGGAAAAAAAACAAACCTCTCAACAGGCTCAAAGACTTGATGTACATCCTCGCAAAAAGGCGCATCGCAATGGCCTGGAAGTGTCCCAGGGCCCCTAAACTTGTAACATGGTGGGAGGACCTTCGCAGATGGACTGTGGCTGAAACCGGGGCCTGGGAGCTGGCGCAAAGACAGCAAAAAATAAATGACTCGGAGGACCTCCTGCAGTGGATTGCCCTCACGACGGCCCTGTTCAGTCCTAAGGAAGCCAGCACCTCAGGCGAGGACCCGGACAGCCCGGGCTCACCCTAATGCCAGCAGCAGACTGCGCAACCCCGGTCCGGGTTCACTTGGGGAGGGAGGGAATGGGAAATTATTGTGGATATTTAATTGATTGTCGTGTTGATGATACTGGTTGTATGTTTTCTTGGAAAAAACAATAAAAATATATTAAAAAAAAAAAAAACTATATGACGGACCACAAATACATCGCGCATCATTACAAGTACAGCGGCTGCAGGAAAAAACTGCAGTAATGCATTGGCAACTGTGTTACAGCTGCATTACAGCACTGCTGTACTACAACTCTGGTGGTGAGGTGGAGGAAAACCCTCCAGCAAAATGCTGGAGGTAATTCCACCACCTTAATGCCAAATAATTGCCAAATTGGCAGAATTACTGTCAGTGGTAATTCCACCGAAATCCCCATGTAGTCATATGGATTCATAAATGGGGACTAACACTGCAATACCACCTCTTGTAATCTGCTGGACCAAGTGGCTGTAACAGTCGTACTTTTTGGCAGTATTCTGGAAGATTTACCACCATAATACCACCAAACCTGTAAGGAGGCCCATCCTCTGCAACAATGAAGGCCAACAGACCAGCATCACAGTCAGGAACACACTCTGGGCTGAAATGACCAGCACTGTGAACATCGTATGTGTTGCCCACAGAACCATGGAGGTTATATTATGTTATGTTATTTGATATTTGTGTAGCGCCTACTGGCACTGGAATGGCCACAAAGTGCTGCGATGGATGAACACTGTTCAGAAGACAGTAGTCTGAGCAGACATGTAAATGGAAGGAGCGATACAAATTGCGCAAACCTTTATTGCCAAATCGGTGATAAGCACAGATGACTGGTTTAATGCAATTGTTTTTAGTCATGCTGAGCATATTGCAAAGGCATAAGGGAGAGTTCTGTGTCAGTGGCTATGTAACAGCTGGGCTGAACTTTATGTGGGACTCCGCTGTATTCTATGGTTTGCAGCGCAAGAGAGGGTGATGTAAGAAGCCTGTCAGTTCACAGGGCAACTGTCTACAGTTAAAGCCTGTGTTATACGTTATATGCAGGATCTCTGCTTTGATGGCAAACATGCAACTGACATGCACATTACATACACAAGTGTAAGATAAGACACAGATCCCAACTGTGTAAGTCCTCTTGTCTGTTCCTTCTTTTTTTGTTGAGTAAAAATTACTAAGTTGCCTTCAAGCATGGTGGTGACAATGTATAGTCACCTACGGAAAATGGAGCACACTGTCCGAGCCACTGCCAGTTTCCTGCCACTAGAGAGAAATCACTTGCTATTGCCCTCGTTCATGCACCTACAGGATTCCCGTGGGTGTCCGATTCTGACTGGCTAGTTCATATTGCTTGACGAGTTTGGGGAAAACCAGATAGAGGGGCTGAGTACCAACGGGTGCATACATGGGAGGGGCAGGTCGTGGAAAGGTTTCAAAGTCAGGGGGGGTACATCTGAGGGAAGAAATGATTGTGTTTGGGAGAGCCTACTTTATAAAATATCGGAGCGAGAGGGCTTGGTGAGTTGCTAGGACAGCTTGAATTAAGAGATCATAGAGTAGTCAGCTAACAGGAGGGCTATGTGGAGGGAGAGGGTTATTCTGGGGGTGCCTGATTCCATTCAGTGTCATTAGCCTGCTCTTGTCGATTGGCGGGTTTCAAATAACTAGGTAGGCAGGCTGATGAATGGGTTGTGTCGGTTGTATAAGGGGGGCTGAGAGTTAGTAGGATGGATGCGGCTGATGAGGGGGTCGTTTGCCGGGGCAGGTGGTCCAGATTACATATACAAGGGTGCAGAGGAGAAGAGCCAGATTTTGAATGATTTCATGAAGGTGAGGTGCTCCTCTATCCAGCGGATGGTTGCAGGAACAGAGTTCCAAATTATGGGTGCTTGTGCTGAGATGGAGGTGCACCCCATGCAAGTTGGTTTGGTCACTGGAATAACGAGTAGCAGTGTTAAGTCAGATCTGATATTTTTGTTTGTCCTGTAGTGAGCAAATCTTTGCTACAGGTATACTGGTCCTTTGTTTTAGCACGCTCGATGAGTGATACACATTGCCTTGAAGGAAGCTCGCCAACGTATCGGAAGCCAGTGGAGAACTCAGAGGGGGCAGAGATGTGTTCTCTAGGACCTAAAGATTGGCCATCATCCAGTGTTCGATCTCGGAGAGGCAGGTAGTAAAGATGTGCTGGGGGCTATGTAGTGTCAGACAATGGGAAACTCACATACATGCGCACCCATGCCAGTGGCACAGGAGGCACAGGTGGGGCTGCAACACTATGAATCCAGCAGAGGAAGCAAATTCAGGCATGCTGCACCCACTTGCAGTGGAATGGATTGTTGGACCAGATACAGCTGCAACGCAGCCAGGTGAGCTATCCCAACACAATACTAACCTGTGTGTGGGCATATAAATGTGATGTTTATGGTCATGGTGTAGCTGTTTCCACTGCCACACAGTATATATTGCACACCCCCACATCATAACCTGTAGAGCAGAATGCCACGCCTATTTAATTTATGTGCTGGCCCACATGCACCATGTACACCCTCACACATGCCAGCACTGTGCATGTATGAGCATCATGATAAAACATGTGCCGTGTAGGTGACTGGAAAGCACAGAGTACATGGAGACATCAGGGTTCCACCTCAAAATCATTATCAATAATAGAAACCATGTGCCTGCCCCACCACTATACCTGATAGCATGAAAGCATCAATGAACATGTGCATGATGACAAGTTGACACAGTATCTGCATGTGTTGTTAAAAGTGGTCATGCCCAAGTGGTAAAATGTCACCAGAAGGTGATCAGATAAGTGAAGCAGCCAGGGAGGCATGCTCAATGTTCTAGGATTCCTAATTTGTTGACCAGTATGACATGTACACAATGATTGTATCCCAGATCTGGGACCATTTCCTTTTCCACAGATGCAAATTCACTGCATGACTCTGACTCCTATGTCAATCCTAACATGTGATCTCTGAAGGTGGATGTGACGGAAGTTCCAGGAGCAAAGGATGACTTTGCCATACTGGCTGGCACATAGGAAGAGCCCTTTGCAGGGATGGGTTCATTTTATGAAGTGTGTGGCCCAGCAACGCCTAGAAGTACTGCTAACTGCACATTCCTCAGGCTCTGAAGGCAATATTCCTACCCAGGGTGGGATCGAGCCATCGGCCAATCGGCTCGTGGCCGATACAAAATCATGGAGTAGACCTGGGGGCCGGTTCCTTAAACCCACGCTTGGCCAGTCTCTGGCCCAGGTATGGGCTTCACTGTGCCTTCACACTTCAGGACCGGCCCCCAGGGCCTCCGCCTCGCGGCCACCGGACGGACGCAAGTTGAAAAGGATCTGTAAGTAAGTAACTTACAGATCCTTTGCATTTGCAGCCCCATCGCCGCCTTTCTTTGATAAATGCGCCATGGCACCAGCAGCAGTCAGTGTTTCAAAACACTGGCGGGGAGCGGCAGGGTTGGGCGGGGCCGGCCTGCTCCCTCCCAGTGACTTGTTACAGACTCTGCTCTCTGCCTGCAGCAGTGGGCTGCTTTCGTCGGCAGCGTGGGCCAGGATTTCTGTGTCCAAATACAGCTCAGAACGTTAGGTAAGTTGCTGCAATGTTGCATGTTTATACCTTCCTGTATAAAGCCTATGGCTTTTTTCAAATGCCTACTGCAAAATGGGTTGTATTAAAATGTGTTGTTTCGAGATGGGCATAGGTATGGCTCTTCGCTCCTCTCTGTGTAGGAATGTCTGCTCCCTTAGCGAACATCAAAGGTTGGCACCCGTGTTGCTGAGCCCCATGTCGTTGCCCTGAGCATGTTTTTAACGTTTATTTTTTATGTTGACAATGACCATTTAGTGTCAGCTTCGTTCTGCATAACTGGTGTTGGTGTTAATGATCATCGACTGATTTGGGCTTACATGGCACAAATACAAGTGCATAAAAGTGCTGCTGCTGGTCGAGGCAGGCTGGGTGGTACAACGCCACTCTAGAGGCCCTGGTCGGGCATGTGAATTGTAAAGGGCCTAGTCACAGGGTTGAGAATTAAGTTTAGCTTTGTGGCGCCAGGAGAGACGGCATTCCAACAGCTTTCCTCTGCTTGCCACGAGTTTGTGAATTAAATGGGCAAAGAATAAGAATGTATGTACTTTTAGAACTCACTGGGAAGCAGCTTGCCTAACTATGGCAAAGCATGAAAGGAGGCGTCAAGGTGCCAAAACTGAAGCTTTTCACTGCCCTTCTGTCATTGGGCTATTTCATGGATGTAGGCATGCCAGGAAAGAGACCCTGCAAGCCTTTATCAAAGCGTGGCTTTAATATCTGGGAGTGCAGTATTGCTACCCTGGAATACCCTTGCTACAGTTTTGGTAGAGCAGCGTGAGTGACAAGAATTTCATTGTATAATGTGAGACGTGTCTTGACATTCCCAGACTGAGGCTGGATGGACTTTAATGGTGATGTGTCCAGCATCAAAGAGTGAGCTGAACAAGTGGGCACTCGTGGGTGCATGGTCTTCCCTTCCACGGTCCAAGCCCACCCGCAGGTACCATAACCATCACTTGAGCTATTAGGGTGGATGAGAGCCTGTGCTCCTATGTCTTAGTCTACCCCACTCTGGCCACTACATTGGATTATCTTGCCAAATGTCACAGCAGATTTTATTTCTCTGCTTTTGTCTGTAAAGCTACGTTTAAACCGTTTGCCATCACAGCCTCATCATTTAGTACCGTTCCTACTTGAAGTGCATGCTTTTCACATCCTCGTAGTTGTGGCCATTTGCTTGTTGTACAGAACAATTACACAATAATACAAAATAATTGCTCTACAGAATAATTGCTCATTTTACTATAGCCGATATGATAGCTCAGGGGGTTGAGCGCTTGCTGCTGCGATGAGTGTGTGATCTGCAGGTTGCAGGTTCGAACCATCTCAGCCTTTCATCCTTCTGAGGTCGATAAATGAGTACCAGCACAGGTTGGGTGATATTGTATGCATATTTGTTCTATAAAAAAAGAGCTTATGCATAAGTGCTATACAATAACATGTTATCATTTGGCCTTGGACGTCTGCTTGCGTTTACAGTAATTTGACAATATGGATCTATACACACAGATATTAATGATACATATGGTGATCCCTTCTTGTATGAAATGTATATCACATTAGTGAAATCATAACCATATTTTTCGTAGTGTACTTTGTTCATGCCAATCCTGCACCTCGGAGCTGTGGACCCTGTCACAGAACTGTATGCAAAGTATGTTATTTTATGAGTTGTGTTGTAATGTAACAGACACATGACCCCTCCATAAGTAGCATTTTGAATTGACGCGATTCACAGATGATGGATTGAGGGCCACTTTTTAAGAGGCGCAGGGTGTGCCACTTTTTTGAGGCGAGGTGTGGGACATTTTTTCCAGGGACATCTTAAACACTTTTGGGGCCCGGGGCACGGACCCCTTTGGGGCCCCCGTCCACTGAACCAAAGGAATGAAAAGATCCAAAATATCTGGTCGTGCCCCACTCGTCGTACTCACAACCCATAGCTTGATGTGCTGCTTTGCAGCGATCAAAATAATCATGGGTACTTCCTGTCTGTCCCACTACCCTGTTAATTCTTTCTGTAATCTGATTGATAAACAAGTAGCATTGCAAGGCCAACATTAGAAGTCAACGACAAGGGGACTTGGGTTCTAGCATAGGTAGAGCACACTTTTCATCAATACTAGTCATGAGGAAAGTAGAGCGGCCATGGTCTAAATGCAGAACACAGACCGTATGAAAAAGGGCACATAATCTAGAATAGACAGATGACTCCAATTAGGTGCCTAAAAGAATGCAAAAGTGCTTGCGCATGCATACGGGAAACCAATTGAAAGCAAGTAGAAAGATACAGATACCATAGCATAGCTAGTGGATGAAGATTAGAAACTAACAGGAACGAGTCCATATTCATGCATGCAGAGATTAGAAGAGCGACATCGATACGCATAAGTGTTGACATTAGAGAGAAAAATAGCTCTGGTGTGCAATATATCAAACCTCACTAATATTATAGCGGAAGCAACAGTAGAGCCAGTGAAACCATGAGTGAGACTTTTTTGAAGATGACACACTGAGATCAAAATCCCTCTGAAGAGAGACAATTTCCAAAGTTTTAGGGACAGGTCAATTTGACAGGTTAGGCAATACGAGATTAAATGATATGACCAGGATCACACATTGGTTAAGAGGTGACACTGGGATCCGCACCCACTCTGCAATGTATGCACTTTACCATTTTCTTTTCCAGTTTTTACCATGAACTAAAATAGTCTCATTTAACAATGCAGCTCCCTCGCAGAGAGTATAGTCAAAAAAACCTTGTCCCGTCCCTCCAGAGTTTCCTACTCCCACTGCCTACAGATAGCTAGATTTA
This sequence comes from Ambystoma mexicanum, assembly GCF_040938575.1. Classification (NCBI taxonomy): domain Eukaryota; kingdom Metazoa; phylum Chordata; class Amphibia; order Caudata; family Ambystomatidae; genus Ambystoma; species Ambystoma mexicanum. Next base: position 1,184,793,352 of record NC_090930.1, read on the forward strand.
GGCAAAAAAAAACAAGTGGATGTAGCTTCCCAGTCAAGGCAGCCCAGTATTGCAACTCACTCCCACTGGACCTCAGGACAGAGCAATCCTATTATAGCTTTAGGCAAAATATTCTCAAATGGCTACACTCTAACGACCTCCACGACTACTGACACACCCTTACCAGATAGCCGCCAAATCCATACTGGCTAACTATCAGTTAGCCTTCCACGTGCTTGCACCTAGCCCTTTTGTATGTATATATTCTTTACTAGATGTGTCAAATGTATATGTAAATATATAATGTCATTTTCGTATGCATACTTCTGTAACTCTGTAAACTTCTAATACAATTCTCATATGTTTGCCTCTGTAACTAAGCTTGAAGTAACCTTACAATAAACAAACAAACATTTGATAGAACTGACCTGCAAAGTACACAATTCACATAATCCACCATGACAATTTCTAAAAACAAAAAAGTTATGGAAGCATATTATGCAAAATGGGAATTATTTTAGCTTTATTTATTTTAATTGATGTGATCTAATAGATTTTATCCGGGTTTCTATTTTGCATTTAAAAGCTTTAAATACACCCAAAACACAGGCTTGTGTAACTGCTATTTATAGACGTGCAGAAAAACCTTTAAATTGTACAAAAGGACAACCCATTTTACGTGTCAAATAAGAAAAATATGCTTGCCAGAGGCCTGCAACGTCTGGTCCAGTGTCTTCTCTCTAGAACCCCTTCCACTACAGGAGGAATTCTAGAGGAGTTGTACTGCAGTGACTGCTCACACTATTACTGCCACAGTGAACACAGAAAGCAGAGCAGAATGTACCTGTACACAACAAATGCAAAATAGGTTTAGAGTCTCAGCAGCATGTCATAAAAGGTGCCTTAAGTCTGGAGAACAATGTAAGTTACTTCTTTAGATACAGCAGGCTCATGCTATTAAACAGACCCTCTGAAGTTGTGCCACTAGTGAGGTACATTAACTGTAACTCTTGTTAGGAAGAAAACGCCAAATTCTAGGACTGGGCATTTGGGGTGAAAATAAATCCCCAGAGCAAGATTCAATTTGCAACCGCAGCTTTAGCAGCCGCAAGTTATCAAACGTGGGTGCTCATGGCTAAAGGAAAATATACAAAAAGAAAACCTCAGTCCCGCAACAGCTCTCTTCTGTAACTGGGAGACGGCTTTCAGTGTTGATGATATCATCATAATGAACACTGAAAACGGACTCCCTCTCCCAGAGGCAGTTTTGCCGCACTCAAGGTAAGCCCATTTTTCTTTTTTTAAATGTACTTTAGCACAGAGGTGTTCTTAATCGTGGATGATACGGAAGAGAAACACCTCTGCTTTGGCCTGGCTCTGCCGGTAATGGCACCGCCACCTGCGTTTAGGGACCTTCACTTCACTTGGGCCCTTAATTTGCACAATGAGCCATTTCCGTCAAGTTTGGCTTGCATATTGCCTCATTCTCTATGTTCGTCGCAGTTGAAAGGGATCACCGCGCACTTTGCCGAAGCCAAGACATAGAGGTCCAGCATGACCTATAATTCCCCACATCATGAACTATTGAGACATAGACCTTGCACTAAGAAGATCAAGGGAAATTGGGGAATTGAGTAATGAATCATCTACAATATTTCAATATACAGAATTCTCCATGTAATTTGAGAACTCCCGGAAATCGTTTGATGCAGTCAAATAGATGCTACATGAAAGGCACATTCCCTATGCTATGCAGTTCCCAGCTAAACTACTCATTTAACATGAAGGATGATTCCAGTCTTTACATCCTTGGAAGAAGTTGTGTTTTACATTGAAGCTAACACTCCAACCAGATCCTCAACCTCAGATGCTCCTTTACTTGTTCACACTGCGGAATTATCTAATTAACTTGGACCTGAGGACTGAGTATACCGCCTCAAATTACAGGAAATATGTGTTGGAATGTGCTATTAAAGAGATGATGTACCCAGAAATACCGATGCGCTGTAATTTATGCTATACTACTGGTTAGGTTGGACCAGGTTACAGGATTGCATTCTTTTACTCACTGCTTCTAATTATTATCTCCCCGTTGAATGTGCTGCTCGCAGTTGCCGCTTGTCATGCTATGCCATTCGATGTTTGCCGGGGAAACACTGTCATTGTTGCGAGGGCAGTGAAGGTGTGGGTGGAGTAGAGGTTCGAGGGGAGTTCAGAAAGCCTTGCTTGTTTATTATGATGGTCACCTTTATTTTAACAAATCAGACACTATTAACTATTTACTAAGCAGAATGGCAGAACTAGATAAGAGTAATAATGTGACAGTGGTATCTTCTAACTTGGCCTTGGTCAGCTGGAATGACAGGGGAATTGATAAACATATTAAGGCCAGGACAGTAGTGGCTTATTTAGAACTGCATTCAATGAAAATTGGGCTTCTTCAGTAAACTCATATTATGCCCCCCGACATACACTGGTATTATTTATTTTATTTTTATTTTCTTGTTCATTTATGATGATAATACCAGCGTGTGGTTTCTAAGCATGGGATCGGGATTCAAACCTGTGTTGCACTGCGTTGTGTTGCTTCCAAGACAAACACGTTGCCCCTGAGTTACAACTACTTACAGTCAAGAGGTTTCTGAGATTGATCCAGGGATCGCTTGGGTTCTGGGTGAACAAATCCACCATAGAACCCTTTGGTAGACAGTAAAATAGTACATTGTATGTTTTATCGTTTGAGCATACTCTGAATAATACGTGTGGCCCCAATATTGATGACCTGCTTTTTATTTAAAAGTTTCTTGAATACTGCAAATACCAAGTAATATATGTGTTGTATGCGGGGGTGACTTCGACACAATCTTGAATATTACATTGGATGGAAGTTGTAGGGCACCCAGCTCATTAACACATGAAGCTAGGATTATCACCCAGCAGAAGATGACAGCTGAACTAATAAATGTCTGGAAAACGTTGCACTCTGACATTAGAGACTTTACTTACTATTCTACAGTCCATGCTATGTCCTTCTTCTTTGACCTATGGCTACTCTCAACATCACATAACAATAAAGTTGAAACATGTGACATTCTTCCATAAACGTTATCTGACCAATTGCCTTTATCACTGGCATTGCCAATTGGGGCTCTGTGTTTAGGAAACCTGCTCTCTGGAATTTTTCCTCCCCCTTTTTGTTGGACCTAGTGTATAGGAGTACTACCTCTTATAAAGTGACTAGCTATTTTTACATTTTCGAGGGGTCAGTCACATCCTGAGCAGCATTGTGGGATGCATTGAAGTTCTATATATATGTCATTGCTCTATCTTCTACATGTGGCTACCTTAAGTCAAATAGGTCAACAAGAGGGGCTACTGAAAAGGACTTGCACAAATCTGGAACAACGATATGATGCCTCCCACTCCGACCAAGCAAGTTGAGCACCATCAATGCAAGACTCCAAGAGTTTGGAGTGCTGGTGGATCAATAAACTAAGCAATTGACTAGGATGCAAGCATGCAAATACTGTGAAGCTGACAGAACGGGCCGAATGTCTGCTTCATTGATAATAACAGAATTAGGCTGTACCTTTACCCACTCATTGCAAGCATCAGATGGACCTCATGTGCATCGCTCCAGCGATATGAATGCAACCTTGTATAGGGTGACCAGACGTCCGTGTTTTCCCGGGACAGTCCGGGGAAATCACCCTCTGTCCCGGGGTCCCGGGAGTTTTTGCCGGGGTTTGCATGTTTGGGGGGGGTACGGTCATAAAAACCGTAATTATTTTTCACACTTTCAGCATTTTGAAGGTGGAGTTTTGGTTCGAACCCCCAACCTCTCAGGTACAAGTCAGAACACTTACTGACTGTGCGGCGGAGACTGGCTTACAAATGGTTGTCCAGCAGGCGATGTAATATCAATTAGAGCTAACGCTCGTCTTGAATTAACATGCCACGATTCAGAGACAAAACTGCACAAATGAGATTATAAACAGTTTATAGAAAGCAGAAGTGCTGAAAATATGGTTGGGGGTGGTTGTGGGGCGTGTTGGGGGAGGGGCGGTAATTGGTGGGCTGCGATGGGGTAGTCCCTCTTTTATGTTGTTGGCCGAACCGGTTTTTGGTTTTGAAAATCTGGTCACCCTAACCTTGTATCTTTGTTATACAACATTATATGCCAGTCATGAGGATAAGACCCCTGAATAAATGGTGCTAGAATAAGATACTACACCATTACCATATCTCTCTAGGGAAGAAATAATATTAATAGATTTACCCTTTAGCTAAAATCCATCAATTCCCTTCCTCATAATAAGGCAGCTGGTTCTGACAGACTCACTGAGGAATTTTATAAAGAGTTTACAGCAACATTAGCCCCTTAATTACTGAAAGTATAGCAAGAATTCCTGAAACGAGGGCACCTCCCAGAGACCTTATGAGAGGCGGTAATAACTATAATACTTAATCCAAACTCCATCATTATGTGGCTCCTACCGCCCATTATCACAAATAAATATAGATAATACCATTTTTGCTTCTCCCTTTCAGATTGCTGCCTTATATGCCAGCTCTTATACCCCCAGATAAAGGTGTATTCATCACACATGCATTAAATCTGAGCCGATTTGTTGGCATATTATCCCAGATAGACACAAAAACCTAGTCTGTATTTTCCATACTGGATGCTGAGAAAACATTTGATTCCATAGTTCCGACGTGTACAAATATTATACATGTCCCCAGCAGCTCAGGTTTTTGATGGGGTCATGATTATATTGAGTATCTTGGGGTTTAAATTTCTATAAATCATAAACAACCGTCCATCTTGGACTTAGTTGTATATCTTGAGCACTTCATAATCAATTTTAATGCCTGGGCCAATCTCCTGATTCGTATTTCTCTTTTAAAGATGGCAGTTTTACCTAAACTCATATATTATTTTACAAATATACCTATTTGGCCTGGTAAAGTCTTCTTTAATACTTTGAAGTGCGTGTGATATGTTATGTTTGGGATAGTAGTCACCCACGCATGAAATGCGAGAACATAATGAGACCTTCTTGTCTGGCCTGGCAAAAGAGCACCTGATTTTAATCTTAATTATTCAGTCATCCAAACTCAGTTGGTGACTGAATCGGATATCCTGCATGATAAAATAGTGAACATTGGAGCTTCACCAAAAGACATTCGATCCGTATTACTAGTGCCTACCTATGAAGATGCATGTACTTTTGAACCAGTGCGCACTACGGTGAGTGCCTGGGCTATACTATTTTGATGGCTAGATGTGGCTGTACATATGCTTGTGCAGTTAATAATAATAATTTCATTTATATAGTGCTACGAACCCTCAGGCATCTGAGCGCTGCTTATTATTACCCACAGTGTGTGGTGCTCATTTATCAACCTCAGAAGGATGTAAGGCTGAGTTTGGCCCTTCCCGGGATTCAAACCTACATCAGCAGGCTCTGCACAGATGACAAAATGAGATTTATATTCGCTGTGCGATCTGACCAGATTCATTATGGAACTTATTATGGAACTTTTCAAGTTTAGCACCGACATTAGATATAGATAAATGCACAAAGTGGGATGCGGACAACATGCTCCCAGATTGATCCTTTGTCTCCCTGAAACATTTCAAGCTAAAAGAGGGAATGATATGCTTGTTCAATTACAATGCTATTGGAGCTGCATTTCGTGTACATTGGCCATCGTACCCAGATGAACCCAGTATTCACCAGGGACGTAATTACACTAAAATGCCAGGTGTAGCCGTTAGTGACATCACATGACCCTTGACCTCTGATAACATCACAGGAAGTGATGTCATTTGACCCAACCCCAAGTGATATCACAGGAAGTGATGGCACACGACTTTCAGAAGCATCTATCACCCGTGTTTCCAGGCACTCTGATTTCAGTCAGATATAACGACCAAGACAAAGAGGGAGGGAGGATTTGTCCACAATCAGGGAATATAATTTTCCAGACTCGACGTGGGACCTATATGTAAAACATACATAATGAAGTGCTTATAACAGGGTAACAGACATCTCTAACTGAAGCTACAGCTAGTGCATGATACATCTATAGATCAATGGACGCAGAAATACTTGTTATTTGTGGCATTAATGTGTTAAACAAGTCAAAAAAGCAAAGACTTGGGGAGGTGTGCGCTGTCTGTTTACGCAGGAGCAAAATGCTGCCCGAACAGGGCCTGAAAATTAAATCATTACCAGGATTTAGAATCAACAAAATTCCCTGGTTATAAATGTATCTATGAGTCAGCTACCACTACGATAGAAGAAACCTATTATGCGGTTGTAAGATAAGGCCATTTGTCTCTGGGTGCATTTATCTTTATTTATGTGACAAGCAACCACATGTTGTCCCTAGATCCCAGGGCCCGACATAACACCTCAATGTCCTAGGCTTTGATACATGACTCTTCTTCAATCTTTTTTAATGGGGTGAGGTGTGGGGAGGAGGGGCTGCACTTACCTCAAGAATGGGGCTCAATACATCTACGATTTTCAGAGCTCTATGTGTGAGGTGCGTTATTCAATGACAAACCCAGGACAGGCCCATGAAGGAAGCTTCCACAAAGCCCTTTCCAAGAAGGAGCTTGAGTGGGCAAGGGTGACTCACTCGATGGCTCTCTCACTTCTGAAACTCCATTTACAGCGCTTATTTTAATAAACATTGTTGCACCAGAGCAGGGTCCTGGTCGAGTTTGCGGTCCCTCTCAAACATTCACATCGCACTTGAATGCGTTCAAGGTGAGCAGAGCCCAATCAGTGGTGTAGACAGAACAAAATATGCCCACCCCCACCCAAGCTCCTTAGCAAAGCGCAGAGCAGGCCACACCCCAGGCCCAGGCTGGAGCACCACATGTGTGCAATGTCCATGAAGACTATGCCGCTGCAGGGGCATGTGCCACTACAAGTGAAAGCAGTAAATATGTTTTTTAATCCAAGCTTAAATGTTTCACCTAGTGTAGAAAGAAGGAGGCAGTGCCTAGTCTGCAAATATACCAGCCACCGGTGCTGGTTGGTGAGTTGCTTTATTGGAGGGTGTAAATATTTGCCACAAGTATGCAATTGCAACCCAGCGTAGTGAGGGAGACCGAAGAAACAGAAATGGGTTTGGGTGCTTCGGGGGGATTCTTCCCCCTCTCATGAGAAACTGTTTTGAATAATGCGTTTAAATTGTGCATTACACAGCACACTTTCTGTGAAAATGTAGGTAAAAGGCCAGACAGTTTGCAGTCGGATTTGTAGGGTGTTAGGTAACTCAAGAAAAAAGTACAATAGATGCAAGTCATCAAAGTTCACAAGAACATTTCCCTTTAATATATGCCAGTATAAAAAAATGTTCATGCTGGCTGTGCCCATACATTTCCATTGGCTCCACCAACATATGCTAATTTTACTATATTAGAACATACTCCTGTTCACTTTGAGATTTTTTTTATAGTATCATTACTGGCAGTAGGCACAAAGCTGGCTCTGACAATATATGCCAGTACCCCTATGTAAGAAAATACTCACATTGGCTTGCCCATTAAAAGTGAAATGTCACAATAAGAAAACATGTCCAAACTGGTTCCAATATATGCCAGATTAGACCCATAAGAACACTTATCATCCTTGCTTCATCATAGATGCTAAGTTAATAAAATGCCATGCTACAGTAAGAAATATACAGGCCGCTACCCCAAAACGCCAGTCTAATGAGGTAATAGTACTTATCATGCTTGGTTTGTCAAAGATACCAAGTAATAAATGTCATGCTGCAGTAAGCAATGGCTAGACTGGCTCTAGAAAAACGCCAGTCTAGTCACGTAATCACACACAAGAACTTGGTTTTGCTCGAAAATACTAGTAAAATATTCAAAGTCAATAAAGGATGTGTTAAAAATGCTCTAGTGATCCCCAGTCTCCTAGGTCATTACACACACACACACACACACGCAGGCAGCCCCTTTCACTCACCCATACATTTCCCCTCATATTCATTCACACAGCATTCACCACACATGCATGCACCCACCCACCCAGAATGTTCACCCACTCATTGACATTAACACCCATTCACCCACCAGTCACTCACCCATTTACCTTCTCTCACATACACTCACACTGCACCCATCCACCCAGGACATTTGCACACACTCACATTCCTACTCACTCACCAACCATGTATTCACAGATAAACCTCTCACGTCCACTTGCACTGCATTCTCCACACAGGAACGCACCCACCCAGTACATTCAAGCACACACTATCACATTCCTATTCATTCACCCACCACTCACTGACTCATACACCTTCTCTCACGTCTACTCACACTGCATTCTCCACCGAGACACGTATCCATCAAGAACATTGAAACACCCTATCACATTCATACTCATTCACCCACCAGTGACTTACTCATACACCCTCTCCTACATCCACTCACCCTGCATTTTCTATATAGGCACACACCCACCCATCCACCCAGAGCATTCAAACACACACTAAAACATTCCTACTGATTCACCACCACTCACTGACCCATACAGAACATTGAAACACAATATCACATTTATACTCATTCACCCACCATTCACTCACTCATACACTTTCTCTTACATCCACTCTCACTGCATTATCTACACAGGCACACATCCACACACCCAGAACATTAAAAAAAACACTACCACATTCCCCCTCAGTCACCCACTAGTCACTCACTCATACACATTTTCTTATATCCACTCTCACTGCATTCTCCACACAGGCACACACCCACCCAGAAAATTCAAACACCCACGCTATCACATTTCTTCTCATTCACCCACCACTCACTGACCCATAGCACATACATACATCTGATATGCACTTCACACATGCAAAATACACATCACATTTTTTTAAGTAAGCTTCTTACCTGTTTTTCCAGCTTCGGTCAATCACTCCAGGCCATCCTGGGCTCCTCCGTGCTGCTCACAAACAGGAGCCAGGAAGCTGACAGAGGTTCCTAATTCCTGTATATGAGCCACAAGGAAGGCAGAGGAGAAGGGGCTGGAGCTGAGTGTGGCATATGGCACGTTCCACATGTCATGGTCAGCTCCAACCCCTACTGGGTGCTTCCTTCTCGCCCTCAAGCCCCAGCCCAGCCTTCACTGTGATGAGTGAGGACTGGGCTGGCACCCCCCAGACATGGTGTGGTGATCCCTCACACTACAGTAGCTGCGGGAGCCCCTACTACTCCAGTACCCAAGAGCTACTGTTTAAAACAAAAAAAGGAAATCATGTTTTTTATACAGGGGTAGCAAGGGAGACTGCAGAGGTAGCAAGGGAGACCCCATGGGTCGTGGCTGCTATCACTGGCAACCCCCAAATGACGTCCCTGGTATGCACCTTTGCTTGCAGTTCATTATGCATGTGAGTAGTAGCAGATGCTTGAGCTCATCATTATATAACTGTGTGCAATTAAACTCTACAGCTAAAGAAACAAATAATGGGAGACAGATATTTGAGGTGCTATACCTGATGAGACCTGGGGACATGAGACATGGAGACATCATTGCCTATTGACACAAGAGGAATCTCACAATACTCAATGTCAATTATTACAATGGCTATACACTCTAAATTTGACACCAGCCGCACCGTCAGAAATGCCTCCGTCCTGCTGCTGGTTTGCTAAACTTGCTATGGTCTGCTCCTATCTGTTGGGACTCAGTAGCAAACACTGTAAAGCTTTTCAGACGATACAAATACTCTATGACTAGCAGAATATCTTTCTGGTGACATAGGTAAAGTTCTAAATGTACCCGAAGACTGTTCAATTACTAAGCGATGAACCTTGAAATATTAGTCATCAGCAAATGTACCTACACATAGTGAGTAGATCAAGGATGTATCCTATTTCAATGATATGGGAAAAATTTCTATAGGCACATTGCATCCTGCGCAACACCCACTCCACATTTAGACAAGGTTTGTGGAGTATTTGCAAATACTGGGATATAATACACACATGTTTGGAATAGTTACACTGAAGAGTCTGGTGCAAGGGGTCATCCAACTTTTCGTACTTAGTGGATTATCTCACTCTGAAGTATGTTCCTGAAAATGGTGTAATGTAATACGCTTCGAGTATAATGATGTATCTTTTTGTGCTTGAGTCCCTTTCCTTAGCTAGCATAAATAAAATGAGTGTTTAAAAGAGTAATTACTAATGACAGTCTTTATTTAAGCAATTCGCCCCGAGCTGAGGGGGCATTATTGTTTCAGGTAATGCCCTGGGGACCCATAGTTACAGGCCTCAGTTCAACGAGGGCCTTAACGTAGGCCCAGGGGCATTACCTGAAGCGGTAATGCTCCCCCAATGAGGGCCTTATTGCATTAGTACTGCGGCCCGCAGGACCGAAGTATTTATGGTATCTTTTTTCAGTTGTGAGACGCTCCAATGTTTCTCAGCCAAAAAAAAAAAAGATTGCCACCATGGAACGGGAGAAGGGACTACAGATAATCCCTTCTCTCTTTACATGGCGGCAATTGAAAAGACAGAAACAAAAAAATAAACAAAGAAAATGGCCACCATGGAAAAGAGAAGGGACTACGCGTAATCCCGTATCCCTTTCCATGGTGGCCAGCCGGAAGGAGCCTGAAGGACGGGGCAGCGAGGGGGAACCTTGTCAGTCGGGTAAGGACCGGGCGAGGGCCAATCAGATTGTTTGTAACCATCTGATTGTCCCTCGCCGGGTACTTACACAATATGGTGACTAATTGTCTAAACTTAACAATAGAATGTATATTTAGTTATGAAAGACACGCATGACTGACACAACCCTATCCCTTCATGCCTCTTTGATTGTAGCCTAGCAGTGTTGCTTTCTCTTGCCTGCTTGCATGTTATTTTCAGTGCCCCACTTAGATCTTTGTCAATGCAATGCACTGGGAACCCAGGGACGTCATTTAGGGGTCACCAGAGGTCGCAACTGCTTTTTAATGCAAGCTCCTGGGCTGTGGCCAGCACCATGTGGCTCTTTACTTCTGGAGTGGCTGGCTTTCTTGTTCGGGACCTTAAAAAAATAAGAAAAATAAGAACAGGAGTGCCACAAGCCTAACACTTTAAGCACTGACCTTTAATAAGAAAGATTAGGAATACCAAATAATGTGTCTTTCTGGAATTCTATACAATAATTTCTAGACTCATTAAAGGTTTATTTCAGGCACACTTCAGGGGGTGAGTCACTGATTTAGTCTGTTCTCAAACACCTCAACTCAGCCTTTCATCCTTCTGATGTCGATAAATGAGTACCAACACAGGTTGGGTGATATTCTGTGTATAGGTTTTCTATATAAAGCGCTTAAGCGTAAGTGCTATATAATAACACATTATCATTTGGTCATGGACGTCTGCTTACATTCACAGTAATTTGGTAATATGGGCATATACACACTGATCTTAACGATACATATGGCGATCCATTCTTGTATGAAATGTACATCACATTATAGTGATATCGTAACCATATTTTTCGTAGTGTACAATGCTATCTGATGCTACTTCCTGTTTTGTCAACAGCTGAAAGGATGTGTTTCATCGATTCCCGCGATTACATCACTTCCTGTGATGTCATCAGGGGGTCAAGGGTCGTGTGATGTCACTTCCGCTACCCCTGGTATACTCGTGAAATGACGTCCCTGTGGGAACCTCTGAAATGTAAGGCTCTTTGTGAAGGAAAGAAACCAGAAACAGACACAAACAGATCAGACATTGCAGACGTGAATCCTTGAGCTGTCCAAGAGCCCCACTCTTCCTATGCCCAATGAAGTAATCTGAAGTTTACGAAAGCTTGCAAATAAATTACTTTGCTAGCCTAACAAAAGTATCATCTTGTGGTCTTTTACACACACATGCTGGGCTAACATAAAACAAATCTGCATTGTGCCTGTTTCCTTGCCTATATAAGACGCACCCCGAATCGGATCAGGATTTCTGTGTGTTGGGGCGGTAGAATAGTTAGATTTTGTGAGGTTTTTGTGTGGGGTGCGGGATCCTGCATCAAGCCTTCCTCTCTGGCAACATCTCGCATGATTTATATTTACTCCTTAGCAGGCACTATTTTCAGCCGCATCTCCCTGCGGAGTTGCGCGGAGTTATGTGGCGCAGCCTGCAATAGAACAGTGTCATCAGTGACATTGTTTGGTCCCGCTTTAGCAGGAATGCATAATGCTGCGGGTGCGGCGCAGTGACAGCTTTAGTGCAACTCTCCGTGGCCTGAGATTGATTGGAAAGGTTAGACTAGATCAGTGTAATGCCTCTTCTCATGAAATACATTTTTTTCTTAATTGAATTCATCGCGGCAGCCCCATAATCCCCAATTCACTTTGGGCGAAATGACAAGTTCTCATCCGGAATTATGCGCACAGACCTCCCTATGATTTGTTTCATTGCAATGTAATGGGAGTGGTGGGGGGGGGGGGGCGATACATTATTCGCACCATTCCCTAATGCCGAGCCATCCAGCTGCCTGCAGAGGCGTTCAGGAGTGGGATGGAGGCCGCCAGGAGGATTGTTTAATTGGATGAGAGCTTGGATTGAAAAAAGAAGCATGGAACTGATATTTGAAGTATTTCCAGAAAAGCATGAGCTGTATATAGTGATGTGAAGTCGTTTATAAGAAAAAGTGCAATAAGACATATCATAGCGCGTAAACGTGGCAAGAATGCAGCATTGGACTGCTACTTAAAAATATATAATTATTATTATGATTATTAGTATTAATTAACCCCTTAAGTGCCAGGCTATTATGCAAATAACAGAGACAGATAAGATCCATTTAATTCTCATGTTATGATCCCACATTATTAACCAACACGAATCCCTAGGTTAGCACAGTTCAGCACTGCGCCAAGATACTTCTCACTTCCAGCCCCATACCACTATAAATACCTATCCAACGACTCACTCATAAACAAACCCCAGTGCCATCCCATCTGGCTTTTCTGCAAGCCTACAGCCCTAGGTGCGCTCAGTGGAAACCAAAGGATGATACATGTTAGGCCAGGCACAGCCTAGCCTTGTACATCTTCGTTAGACAAGTCCAGGTTGCTTTATGGCTCCAGTTACTCTTGCACGGGCTACAGTAAAGACCACCCAACGGCCATCGTCGTGCACGCCACCTCGCCCTCTAGGGGGCACATTGAGAACACTGGCCCGCAAGCACTCATCAACATTCTCCTGGGCTGTCTGTCACTTGCCAGCATTCATGGATGGCCAGCAGGACAGGACAACATTACGCCAGGCACTACACTTATTCGTATCCTGAATCTGTTCAGTGTTGCATCCAAGGAAAGCCTAATTCCAATCTCCCTCATCACATGCCTGCCTTCAGAAAAACTCCCTCCTATTTTTCTCATTAAGCCGCTCTGAAGTGAAAGCTATCGAGGTGATGGGTGAAGCTCTCAGAGCTACACGCATAACAGACCAATGTCTACTAGCTCTGTTTAGATTTGACACTTATTTTCAATATTGTAAATTCCCCAGCACCTGTCTGTGCCCTTCATGGGCAATTTATACTGTGTAATTGAATTGAATTATGTTCATTTCATGTTGGACCTATGGGTCTACAAAATAAATACATTACCAGTTGTATATGCTGATGTAATGTCAATCAGATACATTTTGATTCAACACACTATAGGCACCCTCCATTGAGACTACTTGGCCATATTAATTAGATATTGAATTGGTTCATTCTGGGAACCACTCCTGCTTCATTTAGACTATTAACTTCATGGGCACTGCACACACTGTTCTGAAATGGTTCTCTTTGTTCCTTTCAGGTGGTCACCATCTTCTGCAAATGGAGACTTCTAGACCGCCTCATCTACCTTTTTCTCTGCAGCTTCGTGGAACCCTCTATTCTTTCTCGATGATGCTTAAACATTGAACTCCGTGAGGTCATGGCTTCTTAACAGATCACCATTCACACATATGTGGAAGAAATGAAACTACCGCATGTCCCTCTTTCCCATCTCAATGAAGCTCACCTTCCTTTCAACAATGTCCCAATATCATTGCCAAACCACCACCCTTAACCACAAGGCCCCTTTTTGCTTTTCTGTCCTTCCAGGACAGTGGTTCATGTAACCCTGCTGGGCTTGTGTAGTATGTGTAGTAGAATGTGTAGTAGGTGCTTCTCGATACAGGGTAGTGAGGAGAGTTGAAGAGATATCCCTGGCCCATACAGGAAGCAGCAAGGGGTGAGATCAGAGTGAAGAAGGCCGCATTGTGTGTAGGTTGCATGTTGCTGGAAAATCAAGCTGGGCCTGGTGATTGGTGCATGCTAGGGGCGGCTTCCAAGGTTGACTGGCTACCTTTGGGGTACGGGGCATGGGATGCACCACCAGCTGGCTGTAAGGCCCATCAAGAAGAGCATTCTCCACAATCAATGATATCCTGGTGAGCGAAAAGGAAACCTCATGCAAGCGCAGCACTTGTGATCACAGGGAGCATGAGCGAGAGAGAATGGATGCTTAAACTGATGCATTTTAAAATTCTGCGCATTTTTGAACTTCCTGTGGATAGCATGTACCTCACCGGTTAGCTGTATGGGGATGCATACTGAGTTTGTGTTACAATGGTGAAGCACAGTGAACAAAGGAAGCACCTGGACCTGACTTCCTTGTCTCCCTGCTCAGTTTTTTCACCTCTCAGGAGGAGGAGGAAAAAAGAATGATCTGAAGGACATTATCTGAGACACCCTCGGAGAGGAAATCCAGGCCTCTAGGTGCTTTAGGAGTATGAATTATAAGTATTCTCCTTCTTCCCCTTTGACCTGTTCATCCTCTTTTTCACTGTCTTCTTCAAAGGAGGCCAATGTGGATGAGGCCAAGGGTAAATGGAAAGAAGTGGGCAAGCTTGTGGCACAAGTTTCAGCATGGCAGGACCTTGACAAACCGATTCTGTGTCATCCTGATACTGATCCTACTGTGTCGCAGTTCATAGAAGCAGCTAAGATGGGGCTGCCCTCATTCCTGGTGTCAGGCTGTGAAGGAATGGAAAGATCCAGAGCTGATCGCCTTGTCTCGGTTTATGGTGTTCAATCAGTGGAGGGAAGGACACTCTGCTTCCCATGCTACCAGTTACTGTTCTTGTCTCTAGCCTCAGAAGCTTGCCTTCCAGGGTCCTGGAGTAAGCAGCTGTGGCAGACTCCACGGATCGTAAAGTACATTCTGAACTGCAGAAGATCCACGCCAGTGTGCACCTTTTATTCAGATGAGATGTCTAGGCTTCCGAAACGGCAGCAGTTTTAACTGTTGACTTTCACAAACTCTACAATAGGATAGAGTGAGAGAGTATCACTCCTCACTGATTGAGGAAAGGAATCAGAAGTCATGGCTGCTTTTAGACTTGGCCTTTGATGGCATTCTGCGCACTGCTATCAACATGGGTATGGCAATGGCTGCCAACATGAATTTGTCATTTTACCAACTACCAAAATGTCACTGAGAATGGTGACCTTGCATCTCCCACTTCAGGGTGAAAAGTTGTTTGGGGAGTAGTTAAAAAGTACAGATGCCATCCCCTTAGTACTGTTGGTTCAGAAAAACAGGACAAGTAGAGGTCATTTGCAGGTAGAGTGAGGTGTTCAGGAATCAACCAGGGAATCAGAGGGCTGATAAGAGACTGCATCACCAGAAAAGGCACAGTGGGTCTGACTACCTTGAGGGCGTGGCAGTGGGCACATTGGGCAAAAGCTAGCATTGCACTGACGTATGCCCTGGGACGAGTGACAGCACAGTGGGCATTCAGGGTTCTTCCTTAAGAGCTTTTCCACCTCTTGGTAGGAGACTATGGATACATACATTTAGGTAATTTGTAGGGAGGCTACTTGGAGTACTGCCTTCACATTCACACATCATTTTCGACTGCGCTTAACAATAAAGTTTCACTGAGTGTGCAGCATTTGCTGGTCCCATTTTTTCTGTTGACTTCAGAGTGCTTTGAAACTTGGCTACCCTGCATTGAAGTAGAAACTGTGATGATCAAGAGGGACATGGGGTTAATTATGCACTTACCCTATCAGAATTGTCATCAGACCTAGTATGATAGCAGCCTGTTGGTTTTCCTCTGCCTCCCACACTTGTTTGTTCCTCCACCTCCCCCTCCCCCTCCCCCTCCAGCACTACCTGAAATGTAGTCAGGCCTAGTAGAGTGTTATTGTATTTTCTGTTGCTCCCTCCCTTGCCTTGAAGCGCTTTAAAACACGTTTGTATAGGCGCTATACAAATAAACAATCAAACATCAATCAATGGCCCGATTACTTACTGGTAATCTTCATTACTCCTAGTCCTACTCCTCCTTGTTCGGTGCTTATGCCTGCCACATCCACCACCTGGCTTCATGAGAGCGGTACTCCAGTCTGGGAGACCTGCAACAGGAAGATTGTGTGTAAGGATGCTGGATTTATATCCAGAGGGGAAAAGAGACAAGGCTATTGGGAAATGCTGTGGGGAAGTGGGCTGGACTTCATTGAAGTAGGCACTGGGCCGAGGAAAAGTAGAAATCGGAATAATGAAGATTACTGTTACGTTTTAATCATCAACATGTCATCAAACGACTATGGCCAGTACCCAAAAACATGCATCAACACCAAGCAAGACCACGTCAGTTGTTTAACAGAAATGAACCCTGACAAAGCAAAGACTTTTCTCATGCATGGTAGCACACAAGCCATAACTCTCAAATGGATTGGCACTTTGCGGGAATCAAGCCAGATCTCTAATCCGCTATGCACACCATTCTTCAACCCATACCATCTGGTTACCCCTAAAAAGGATAATGAGTCAACCTGAAACCACCACGTCTGATGGGCATGACCTACCTATGTGAGATTGTGTACCCTGAGTTATGATCACTCTGTCATGTATCCTTGGTCAGCGTGGTATTTATGTACCGTTGATAAATAAAGCTCTCCATCTTGTATAAAAAAAAAAAATCCATGATTTCCTGAAATAAAGCAATAACAGTGGGATAAAAATTGGTAGCCTGCACCTTCAGGTTTTGTTAATGAATTCACAAGACACAATGTGGATTTTGAAATGACAGTCTTTCAGGATCACATTTTTCACTTAAAATTTGAATTCAAGAACCAGTATCCCTTGAGGTTAATGCTGATAACTGAGAAACATATAAGTGGTATTGTACCAAAATGTAGCCCTCGTTTGTGTGCCCCAGCAGTCACTGCGACTTTGGAGGCTCACAAAATGAGGGTGACATTTACTGCTCCCAAGCAGAGTGGGGATTGTTGGGGGTGTCCCCCGCTCTACTTGGGTGTAGTAACGGGGGTTGTGGGTTGCAGTGGTGTCCCCCGCTTACCATCAGGGACGTCATTTCACCAAAATGCCAGGAGTAGCGGAAGTGACAACACACGACCCTTGACCCCTGATGACATCACAGGAAGTGATGTCATTTGACCCCACCCTAAAGTGATATCGTGGGAAGCGATGGAACACGACTTTTCACCCATTGACAAAACAGGAAGTGGCATCACATAGCATTTTACACTACGAAAAATATGGTTACGATATTACTATATTGTGATGTACATTTTATACAAGGATGGATCGCCATATGTATCGTTAAGAACAGTGTGTATAGGCCCATATTACCAAATTACTGTGAATGCAAGCAGACGTCCATGACCAAATGATAATGATGTGTTATTATATAGCACTTACGTTTAAGCGCTTTGTATGGAAAAAATATACACCCAATATCACCCAATCTGTGTTGGTACTCATTTATCAATCTCAGAAGGATGAAAGGCTGAGTTGAGGCGTTTAATAATAGACTAAATCAGTGACTCACCCCCTGAAGTGTGCCTAAAATAAACCTTTCATGAGTCTAGCAATTATTGTATAGAATTCCAGAGAGACACTTTATTTGGTATTCCTATTCTTTCTTATTTAGGGTCAGTGTTGAAAGTGTTAGACTCGTAGCACTCTTGTTCTTAATTTTCTTCTTTTTTTCAATGGGCCTGAACAAGAAAGCCAGCCACTCCAGAAGTAAAGAGCCACATGGTGCTGGCCACAGCCCAGGAGTTGCATTAAAAAAAATAAAAAATAAAAAAACGTTTAAAAAATGTTTTTACATTTTTTTTAGAGGTCGCAAGGGAGACCACAGAGGTTGCAAGGGAGACCTCAGAGGTCACAGTTGCGACCTCTGGTGGCCCCTAAATGACATCCCTGCTTACCATTTCAGAAAGCGGGGGGCATGTAAGAAAAAAAAAGAAAAAAAAGAGAAGCACCCTCCGGCGGCGGCATCACATCAGGCTCCAACCCACTTTAGTGGGAGGAGCTGACGCCGCAGGGATCACCGGTAAGTGGGGTGGGGGTGTCGGAGGGAGAATGCAGGCCGAGGGAAGCGGGCACAGTGATCGCTATGATCACTGCCCTGCGCCGTAATTGGCGTCTGCATTTTTGGACGTTGCAGTTACGGGCGGCGCAGTGATCACATAGATCCCATATAAGTCATCAGTGAACCTTGTGCAAAGAAATTAAGGTATTATAATATAACATGTAATAAAGTTGTGCTTGGAGCTAACATATAGGGCTGCAGTGATCCGGGGATTAACACCCATTCTGTGATCCAGGGCCCAGAGGTGGTGAAAAGGCAGCAAAGTGGATAGGAAGAGGAAGGTGATGGTAGAGTGCAATGATGGACTTGCGAGGAAGGAGAGCAAAAGTGGATGTGGGGAGGAGAGCTAGCATAGTGAAGGAGGAACGGAAAAATAGGGAAACAGAGGGGTCAGACAAGGGTGAATGGAGACTATTGAAAGAAAAAGAGAGAGAGATAGTAGGGAAGAAAAAGAAGAAGGAAAGACAATGTGCCAGAGTAGTGAGGGAAGGGAGAGTTGTAGTGGGAAATGAGGACACGGGTACCAGATGAGAGATCAGAAAAGAAAGTAGAAATCACTTTCCACATTGCAAACTAGCATGCACACAATAACAAGCATTCACCATGTGGGCACACGGAGCCTGGAAAACCTTACCACTCCACATCCAGACCATACCCTCCGGTCCACCAGCGACGTCATTTCACCAAAATACCAGGGGTAACGGGACATCACAAGAACCTTGACCTCTGATGACATCACAGGAAGTGATGTCATTTGAGCCCACCCTGAAGTGACATCACAGGAAGCGATGGAACACAACCTTTCACCCCTTGACAAAACAGGAAGGGGCATCACGTAGCATTGTTTCTAAGTACACTTCAAAAAATATGGTTACGATATCACTGTAAAGTGATATACATTTATACAACAATGCATCACCAGATGTATCGTTAATATCAGTGCATATAGGCCCATTTACCAAATTATTATGAATGCAAGCAGATGTCCAAGGCTAAACGATAATGATGTGTTATTATGTAGCACTTATGCTTAAGCGCTTCATATAGAACAAATATTTATACAATAGGACCCAAACTGTGTTGGTACTAATTTATCAACCTCAGCAGGTTTAAAGGCTGAGTTGACCTTGCCGGGAGTCGAACCTGCAGATAACACACACATTCCAACACAAAGCTTTCAACCCACTGAGCTATTTTACCATCTATAGCTATTAGAAAAACAGCCACTCCAGACACAAAGAGCCACATGATGCTGGCCACAGCCCAGAAGCCTCAGTTTAATTTTAAAAAAAAAAGAAAAGAAAGTAACATTTTTTAAATTTTCTTTTTTTAGGGGTAGTAAGGGAGACCACAGGGGTAGCAAGGGACACCTCAGGGGTCGCAGGTGCGACCAGTAAATGACGTCCCTGAGCTAGACCCTGGTTGTAGACCACCGCCCCCTTGTGGGCACTATCCTACAGAACAGAGAATTTGGCTTTGGATAAGTTCATTCTCAGCAGCTGGGCACCCACATTTTTGCCACAAACATTCATAAGCTAACAGCATTTAAAATGTTGGTAATGCAACACCCAAGGGAACGTGTTACACTCTGCAGACATCACGCATGCCCTGGAGTCTGCAACCTGTACCTCTCTAGATGTTTAGGACTAGGACTCCCATGATCCCTCACTATTGACTATCTTGTTATGGGTTGAGGGAGTTGTAGTTCAGAACACCTGTGCAACCAAAGTTGCAGGCCGTTGTACTACCGAGCTGTCAGTGCATTGTGTGCTTTTGTGGCGACTGCAAAGTGAAAATGGAACCTTACTTTACAGAAAATGTGCCACATCTCTTCTCACCGGAGGCAAGTGGCTTGATTTCGGAATGTGGACTGTGTGCATATTGCAAGCCTGCAAAGAGCCTTCTGTGATGCTGGGATAAACTTGCTGAGCTCAAACATAATACGCATCATTCCAATGTTCTCTACTTTAGCTTGATGAGGCCCTCTGTTTGTTTTGGACTTCAACTCCCATCGGCCCTCGCCAGCAAGATCAGTTGTGAAGGATCATGGGATCTGTTGTCCAAAACATCTAGAGTACCACATAATGTCATGAGCAGGGTCAATATTTTATTTTGATTTCAGCTTTTGTGGCCCATCCTGTGCAGTCACAGTGAATGGTGGGCCGCGGCGACAGGCGGCCAGGAGGGTTATGTTGCCATAAACTGCTTAGAGCATACTGATATTCCAGGGTATCAAAGTGCTGCAATGTATTGGGTGTCAAAGAACATTTGGTGTTGAGATTGGGGACCCCTGGAGGAAGGGGGTGATTGTGACAATCTCTTTTGCGTAGATCGACATTTTGACGCTTTAAGTCCAGGAAAGCGTCTTCCCTTACAGTTTGTTTTTCTTGGGGGATGGTGGCCTCTTCGGTTGTTGTGCTTTCTGAAATTGGGGACCTGTTTGGTTAATTCTGGTTTTAGACCCCTCTTGAATGTCAATGACATCTTTTCTTTTGTCAACTCTGCTGGCAGCTTGTTTCAGAGTTTGGGGCCAATCCTGGCTATTGTTCTTGCCTATGTCGATGGGGGTGCGGTCTGTTGTTTCTTTGGGGAGAGACTTTAGATTCCTGCTTGGGGGTCATATTTGACCTTCTTGTTTCTGGTAGAGGGGTGCAGCATCAGAAGCTCTTCTCTCCTCTTTTATTGGTTTCACATGGCCCATCTTTCTCCCTCTCTTTCCACGCCATTGTTTTCAGAGTGTTTGGCTTTGAGCTTTGAGCTGCAGGGGCAGGAAATCCTGCAACCTTCTCACAGATTATTATATTTATTTATTTAGGTGCAGAGCTAACTGCTTTTTAGTGCCGAAAAGTGCTGACCAACCAGGGGAGGTCAGCAAATCCATGACTGCTTCCCTTGGGACCTACACGCCCACGATTTGCATGCCTTGTGCACCCATCAAAGGGTCATTGGAGAGTCTGCGCTGATTCTCGGGGAGAGTTGGAGCTTCTGTAAAAAAAAAAAAATAATTACAAAAAAGAAAATACAGAGGTTGCAAGCTAACCCCAGCCCCACTACTCCAAAGGTTTGAAGCACCTTTGCAGGTCTTCTGAGATCAAGCGCAAAGAAGGGCTCCATCGGGACAACGGGATTCGGGTGCCAACTATCTTATGGGTGTCTCAGGATCTTTCTTTGTTCTGCTCGGCTCTTCCTGATACTTGGCTTTAGTATCCAGGTCGGGTCTGACCTGTAGCTTATCTAATAGACTGCATTCAGGACCCCTTCTCATCTCCAAAAGTCTGGTGAGTGCTTGCACACAGCCAGCCAATGAGAAGATCTGCCCCATGCATGCACACCAGCAGTGGTCCAATCATGGACCACTGGGGTTCTCGTGTACATCAAACATCCCAGCACCAGTAGTGTGGATTGGGACCAGACAGTCCCAGCCCAATTCCTGGGTACCCACATGTGTGACCTGCAGGGACCAATTAAAGAAGTGACTTTTGCAGGCAACCGCATGCCAAATAAGAAGGTACTTGGTCAAGAAGACCAAGGAGAAGGCCCAAGGACAAAATAGCCAAAGGAACAGACAAATGACCTCACGGCCATGATAGACACTAGCCACAGTCATGAGCCAAATGTGGTAAGCACGGTATGGCTCTGTAAAAAGATGCAAAAATATAAAGACTAGCTACTGCTGCCACCATTCTGTTCCTAGGAGGCACAATGTACAATCACCAAAACATTCTTAGAGGGTGACTAGGGCCAGAAAACACAAGGACCACATTGCGCAATACAGTTGTAACGCTCACCTGATTCCCACGGAGGCGCTGATCCCGGCTGGGCTGCTATCGTTTCTTCAATTGAGAAGCGTAGAGCTCGGACGACTCTCAGGACTGGGCTTCCTCTTATCGAATGTCTGACTTGCAGGGTAAGTTTTCTGCAGGTGGAAGAAAAAGGGTTAATCACCATTTGATGGGATTCCTTCTCCCACCAATCGCCAGTTTCTCCCACAGCCTAGCTTTCTACTTGTCTCGGCGAGCTCTCACCTTAGGCGTATAAATGCTGAGCTCTCCATCCTGCGTCTGGTGCAGGGGTGCGTGGATTCCAGTTTCGTCACTGGATGAGTTCAGTGTTGAGGCTCAAGTCTTTTGCGGCCTTAGTTGTGGCACTGGTGCTGGGATGCCGAAGAGCGATGCCGCCGTTACTGCACGAGCGGATGCCTGTAAGTATACTGTAGTCTTTAGGCTTTAAAAGATGGGCACCTCAATAATGTCCCTTTTCCTTTGTTTCAGGCCTCGGAATGCTGTGGGCGTAGTTTTCCGTTGCCGCTGCACGTGCCGATGCACGTAAGTATAATGTTCGTTGGCCGCTTTTAATGGCACCTCTAATAATGTCCTTTTTCTAGTTTTCAGGTGCCGGGATGCTGCGGGCTTTATATCCGTTGCCACTGCACGTGCCGATGCACGTAAGTATAATGATCGTTGGCCGCTTTTAATGGCACCTCTAATAATGTCCTTTTTCTAGTTTTCAGGTGCCGGGATGCTGCGGTTGATGCGGCCGCTTCTGCGCGTGCAAAAACTGGTAAGTTAAGATGAATGCGACTGCCTTCACCCGAACCCCTTTTTAATTATGTCCTTTGCCTTTCAGGTGCAGAGAAGCTGCCGAAGAGAAGGCTGCGGTTAGCTCCGTTGCAATCACGGATGGATCAGGTAAGCGGGCGCGGCTGCGAGCGAGTTGCACTTTTCTAACCTTATGTTTATTCTTTGCAGGTTTTGCCGGTGACTGGATTCCGGGATTTGGTAAGTTTTGTTCTGTGTCTTTCTTCATCCACAGGTTGCTGCGTGGAAGCTGAAGATGACTCTGGACCTGGAATGCAGGAGCCGACTCGGTGAGCGTCCTGCTGCTGCTGCAGAATAACGCGAAGCACGTGTTTTCCATCGGGCGTGGTTTAAATAGCAGAGAAGTGCTTCCAGTGTGTGTTCTTCCACCGGTTCCACCCAGGTAAGAAAAGAGTTCCTGAATGGAGGGAACAGTTCCTCCCAGCCCTGATGGCTGGGGACTTCAACCAGACTGGATTGTTCTGGGTAAATATGCAGCATGGTCTGCCTCAGGTAAGTCCACCCAAGCATTATTACACTGTTTATCAATATGAGCCCGGCGCCTATGGCGCCGGGACTGAAACCCTTCATGAGCCTGGCGCCAAAGGCGCCAGGACATGGTCCAAAGGGCCCCTGTAGGGGTCTGCTGGGTCCGGAGTAGTGGAAGACGGGTCTGCTTCCGAGGGCGCTGGGCCAGTCCTGGCCCCTCGGGAGTAGCGCCCATGACAGCACCCCCCTCAAGGCCCCTCCCAAACTTGTCCTCCCCGGGGGTTTTGGTTTATCGGGAAAGGTTCGGTGACATTTCTGGACTAGACGAGGAGCATGGATGTGGTCATAGGGTTCCCATGACCTTTCCTGAGGTCCGTAGCCTTTCCAGTCGATTAGGTAGAATAGCTTCGATCTGATGATTTTAGAGTCCAAAATGTCTTTTACTTCAAATTCGGGCTCCCCATTCACTTGAATGGGCTCTGGAGGATTGGTCAATCTGGTTCCAGGTTGCATGGGTTTCAAAAGAGATATGTGAAATACAGGATGTATTCTCATATGGGTTGGCAATTCTAATTTAACGGCCACTGGATTAATTATGGCCGTAATTGGATATGGTCCCAGGTATTTGGGGTTGAAGGTGCGAGGCCCTTTAAGCGATAAATGTTTGGTGGACAGCCAGACTTGATCCCCAACCTGGTATTGAGGGGCATTGCTTCGGTGTTGATCTGCTCCTTTTTTGTACCTCTCTTTAGCTTGTTGTAGATGTGCAGTCGCTTCCTTAAAAGCTTGGTTAATAATGGTGTGCAATTGATCCACGGCGGGTGTTCCAAGATCTTGAGGTGGATCAAGGTTGGAGGTTCGAGGATGAATCCCATACAAGATGTAGAAGGGACTCTTCCCGGTACCCGAAGGAACTGAATTGTTGTAAGCATATTCAGCTATTCAAAGGATGTCCTTCCAGTTACTCTCCGACTGTTGTAGCATGCATCGTAAATATTGCTCGAGATTCTGGTTTGTTCTCTCGGTTTGCCCGTCGGTCTGGGGATGATGGCTGGTCGAAAGTCTTACATCGATTTGAGCTAATCGACAACAGCTACGCCAAAAGTGGGAAATAAACTGGCTCCCCCTATCTGAGATTAGTACTGACGGGAAGCTGTGTAGCCGGACGATGTTTTCAAGAAATACTTTGGCTAGGACTGATGCTGAAGGTAAGCCTTTTAGCGGAATGAAGTGGGCCATTTTAGAAAACAGGTCCACAATAACAAGAATGGTGTTGTACCCGGAACAGGAGGGTAAGTCTGTGATGAAGTCCATGGAAAGGGTATGCCAGGGACACGGTGGGATGTCTAATGGTTGCAGAAGACCAGCCGGCCTCTTCTTCTGACCCTTGTTTTGAGCGCACACACCACAGGACATCAATGAGCTCTCTGAGGACATCATTCATAAAATATTGGAAGGCGGCCGGTGCATTGCATAGTCCAAAGGGCATCACTTGGTATTCAAATATCCCATACTTAGTGCGAAAGGCCGTCTTCCATTCATCTCCTTCCTTGACCCGTACCAAGTGATAAGCTCCCCGGAGATCAATCTTAGTATAAATACAGGCGTTTTTTACCTGGTCAAGGAGTTCCGGGATCAGAGGTAAGGGGTAACGGTTTTTTACTGTTATCTGGTTCAGAGCACGATAATCTATACAGGTTCTGAGGTCACCTTCTTTTTTTGGTACGAAGAACATAGCCGAGGATGCAGGGGACTTCGACGGACGGATAAAGCCATTGGCCAGGTACTGGTCTAAATACTTTCGCAGATGAAGGTTCTCAGGCTCGGTAAGGGCGTAAATCCTACTGCAAGGGGGAGTTGCACCGGGTAGCAAATCTATCTGACAATCGTATGATCTGTGGGGTCGCAAGGTGTTAGCCTGTTCCTTTTGAAAAACATCTTGGAACTCTCGATACTCTAGAGGTAATTGTGGACCGTCAGCCGTTACTGACGCTAGGCCAATGTTGGGTCGTGGATAACAAGTTGGTGTGCACTCTGGGAACTTTATTGTCTTTGCTCGCCAATCAATCTGAGGATTGTGTTTCTCCAACCAAGGAATCCCTAGAATTACTTGGAATTGAGGAGCCTTGATCACGTCGAACACAATTACCTCCTGATTGTCCGTCTTGGCCTAGTATCGTCACTTCAGTAGTGGTATGGGTCACTGGTCCGGAGGTGATTTCCGTCCCATTCACCGTGGTAATGACGTCTTTAACCACCTTTGGACAAAGAGGTAAGTTCATCCTGGAAGCCAATTCGCAGTCCACATAATTTCTGTAAGAGGATTCAATCCAGCACTCCAGCTAAGTCAATGCCTAGTCTGGGATACTGAATGGAAACCCTTATTGATATATCTTTATGTCCAGTTCATGAGTTCTGGATGACTACCCCTATATAACACCCCTCTCTTGGAACCCCCCTGACCCCACTGAGCCAAGAAGTAGTTCTGTTTTGCAAGTTTAAACGGTTTATTTGAGAATGTAAACAATATATATATCACCCTTTATAATAAATTAATAATTAATATCACACTTCAGAACATGAGCAGTTAACAACAATGGGTAATGTTCTACTAATAAACTGATTTGATTACCCAGGAGTAGTATAAAGGATGAGGTAGCACGCTTGGGAATAGGAACAGAAGAATAAGGTGGTAGAGAATGCTTTATCTAGTTTCAGATGGATGCAATGTTGAATGAAAATGCAATACAGAAAATACTCAATATGATTTCAAAACAATGTAATCACTTTCCTCTGGCAATCCACTCCCCCCCCTTTATGCAATGCAAGGAAATGGAAGGAAAGCACACCGTTCTCAGAAATGCAATCAAATGTAATTCAGTTTACCCCAGCAAGGTTAGACTACAGAAGTTTGAAACACAGGCCCAAAATGCTTTTATATGTGCTGGCAATGAAGTGAGGAATATGCTGAAAATGGTTTTAATTCCCTTTAGGAGGTTCAGGGTGAGTGAAATATACTTGGGATGAGTTCAGGCTCACTTTAGCAAGGATCTAGGAGTAACTAGCAGGTTAAACTAATTTTTGGCAAAGGAAAGCAAGGAAGCTGCTGTTTTCACACGTGGCTGGATTTTTAACCAAATCGCGAATCGCGGCAAAATTCGCGAATGCGTGAATCACGATTACGGTAAAAGTATAAGGAGTAGCAAGTTGGTTCTAAGCTTGTTGAAAAGCTGAGATTCTAAGCTTTCAGAGTTCCTAGCCCAAACGGTTCCAGAGATACGGACGATTAAATAAAGGTAGTTTTTCGGTTTTGAAATTTTAAAAGTTCAAAGCGACAGGTTACAGCTTGCAGCTAGAAAATGACAGGTGACAGCTTT
The DNA here is from genome assembly GCF_040938575.1 of Ambystoma mexicanum. Classification (NCBI taxonomy): domain Eukaryota; kingdom Metazoa; phylum Chordata; class Amphibia; order Caudata; family Ambystomatidae; genus Ambystoma; species Ambystoma mexicanum. The sequence continues at coordinate 1,184,820,207 of NC_090930.1, forward strand.
GCAAATGACAGGTGACAGTTAGGAGGCAGTTCTGGTTAGATTAAAATAGTTTGGATTAGATTATTTTAACTAAGAGATTGGTTCTGCACAGTTCTGCTAGATACTCACAATATATTTTGAAATAGGCCTCCCCACGGATCTGGTCAGGTTTTGGACTGGACTCCGGTTCTGGTCTCGGCACTTCACAGTGATCTGGGTCAGCTCTCTGGTTCTGCTAACAGCGGTCTGCGTCACTCTGGATCTCTGGCCTCTGGTTCTGGATACTGCTCTGCTTTCTCTGGGTACAGCACTGCTTCTGGATCTTTCTGGCACAGGGTTTCAGGCCAGAATCAACACCTGGGTCCGGCTGTGAATAGTCTGCAAATGATTTTTTGGGCCTGCTGACGAATACTTTTGCTTGCAGTGGGCCTTCTTGGTTCAAAGTTCTGTAGTCTCTTTTTAGTTTGGAAGTCTAAGTGTAGGGTCTCTGGATGTGAAGTCGTCGGTCAGCATGCTCCGCAGCAAATGGAATTGAATGTCCCTACCTGTCCCAGCAGTCTCCTTTTATGTGTTTTGAAAGTGGGTGGAGAGGCTAGCTTTCTAGGCCAAACCCCTTCAGAGTTCTGATAGGTTGGAGAATTCTTTGCGTTCTCACTGGAGAGCAGGATTGTGTGTCAGAATGATGTCATTTAATGGCTTGCAGAAAGGATACTCCCCTGTCAAATTGCACACAATCTATATTTGACCCAAATACATATTTGCACAGGTACACATTTGTTTAAAATTACATGCACCCATCACATATCACATGAGGTATACTCTGTTCAAACTCTGCTCTTCCTGGGGGCTTGTATTCAGAAATGGCAACATTTTGTGCTTTTTAGTGGGTTTTGCAACATCAGATTTTTCTCCAGATTTATGCACATGTACACCCCCCTCCCACACATATCTCAGTAACTTTCCAGGTCGCTAGCTTAAACACAGAGTATGTGGTGTCAATAAATAGAAGGGTTTTGCCCCAGAACATCACACAAATTCCCAACGCTTCTTAAAACATGCACAGAAAAATCACAAGAATTATGGTATCATTTAAATAATTTTGACAAGTCCGCACTGTGAGTTATACATCTTTCTTAAAATCATATTCTGGCCAAAAGGGGTGTGTCTTTTCAGGTCACATGGTGTAGAAACCAGTTTATCCATTTTCTGCCAAGCTCAGAGACCCTGCCCCTCCCAGCTTCTGCCAAGAGGAAGCTATTTTACGGTCCCCCTAATAAACCATCTGCCTGGGCCCTGGAAGGCCCGTTGTTCAAGAGGAAGCCTTTTATGGCCTCCCCCCAATAAACCCTCTGCCTGGGTCCTTTGTTTAGTCTCTAGCAGTCCCTTGGTAATTCAATCAGAGAGGGGTAACCTCCCCTCAGAATGTAGCCAGGCCTGAGAACTGCTGTGGATCCAGTTTCACTCCAATTGGGGGGAAGTTGTCGGCCAGAATACAGTTCCTTAAACCAGGCCCCAGCTAATGTCACTTTTAGTTACCCAGTTTTCTGCATTCAAAGAAAACTAACAATTTTTACATATGCAGCTAGAATGCTGATTCTAAGTTCAAAACTATGACATTTTAACAGTGACAAACTATGTGGCAGTCACAAGTCTGTCCCTCAGTTTATTTACACATTTCGATTTTTGGTAATTTTAAATCCAGTTTAAGTTAAGGCGCTGCAGACCTGCAGTGCTCAGCCAGTCTTGTTATAAACCTTCAAGTCACTTCAGAATATAACTTTACATTATATCCACCTCTTAGTAAGTCTTTATTTGGCCTGCTTTGGGTTCATTTATTCAGTTTTACACAAATGTCTGGTGTTGTTTTAAAATGCCGGCTTTCTGATAGTGGTGAGTACTGGTAATGCAACCATTTTTGGGATTTAAGAAAATGAATTCCCCACAGTTCTAGGTTGATTTTGGCAATCAGCATTGCCATTCCCTATGGTTTCAGGCTACTGTGTGGGTAGCCCATGGTGGTTTTAGGCAGTGCCCTTCTGTGCCCATAACATCGGCAAAAATGGGTGGCAGCCTATTCTTCGTGCATTTCCCTGTGCATTTTCTGGGAAGCTCTGGCCATCATGATGTTTTCAATGCCAGTAATGCACAGGTTTTTTTTGGTAGGGCTCGGATGCATGGGTAAAAACATCCCACAAGCCCCCCTCTTGCGATGGCCATTCTGTTTCACTGATGGAACTCGCAAGATCTGGGATGTTCTCCTCATCTTCTTCCGGTATATGGCACAGTTCAGCATCTTTTTCTCCATCCGGTCGGATCGATCGGTTCTCCTCGCCGGTCCTGATGGGAAGATTGGGCGGTACCCCGGGCCCCTCGGATCGTCCTCCCAGTCTCCGGATCGTCCTCCTTGGCCAGTCTCCAGGTTTTCTTTCTCCTAGGACGACAAAGGAAGAGCGGCAATACTTATTCACGGACATTTCTCCCCCACCATTGATATAGTGGGGTGGCATATATATTTTAGAACTCAACAGATATGAACATGCACATTTTTTTAAATTAATTGACAGGAACACATAAACTTGAGAAACACAGAATTTGATAGGCTATATGTAGGATCTTTTAGGGTTGGAATTGAATTACTCTGGAGCGGTACCCTCTGGGATTGCAGAGGACTCCTCCAGTTGCTACAAAGTGTGCCTGCGATGGCAACACTTCAACTGGTTTATGTGAACCCACTTGTCTTCCCCTCTGCCAAACCACCTTTGGGGATGCAGATCTTGTAGGCCACAGGGGAGATCTTGTCTATAATCTCAAAGGGTCCCTTCCATGTAGGCAAGAATTTTCGCTGTTTTGCCTGGTTTCTTTGGAAGTTGTATAAATAGACCCGGTCCCCCACCTGATATTCCTTCCTGGAAGTTTTCAGGTCATAGTGGGTCATCATACTCTCAGCTGATTTTTCTAGATTCCGCTGAGCATAGGCAAAAGCATGTTGAAGGTGTTTCCTTAAATTCTCCACATACTCATGAGTAGTGGAGGCATTTATTAGTGTCTGCTCTTGAGTCCTGTAGAGCAAATGCTGCGGAAGCACCATTTTACGTCCAGTCATCAACTTGAATGGTGACATTTTGGTTGCAGATGAAGGGGTAGATCTGATGGCCATTAGGACCAGAGGTAATTGGATATCCCAACTTGGCCCAGAATCTGCCACAAACTTTTTTAATATGCTCACAATGGTTTGGTTGTATCTCTCTACTGCTCCAGAAGAAGCTGGCCTGTAAGCAATCTGTAGCTTCCTTTTAACCCCCAGTATCTCCCACATCTTTGTCATTACTTCACTGGTGAAGTGGCTACCCCTGTCTGACTCAATCCTTTGAGGTAGACCGAAATGGGAAAAGATGTGGTTAATCATCAGGGCAGCTGCAGTTTCTGCCTTGCAATTTGGGGCTGGGAGACATTCCACCCACTTGGTAAACAAGCATGTAACGGTCAACATGTACTTGTTTCCTCTAGTCGAGCGAATCACAGGGCCTACAAAGTCGATTTGCAAATCTGACCATGGCAGTGCCATCCCCCTCTTTTGGAGAGGCGCACGGTGTGTGAGGGATGATGGCTGAAATTGTGCACACACAAGACACCCCTTCAAGTATTGGTCGAGGTCCAGCCCCATGTGTGGCCAGTATGCAACGTCTCTTAAGATTTCCAGTGTTGTGTGAAACCCCCTATGACCGGCGGTGGCCGCATCATGGGCGCGACTTAACATCAGGCTTCGGAATGAGGTAGGAACCACCCACTGATCATGGCCAGCTTGGGATTTCCTGACCAGCAAACCGTCTTGGATCCGGAACATATTTGGATATTTCATCAACACTCTTAGGTCCCCTTTCCCAATGTAATCAGTATCCGTCAGGGGAAAGTTCTCAGGGTCCTCAAGGTGTTGGTAAAACTTACCAATAATTGGATCCCCCTTCTGAGCTGTAATCAAATCAGCATCAGGGGTCTCCTTGCTCCATTGGGCAGTTGAAAGATCACTGTGAGCATTTGTATGGGACCTATGATAGCAGTGACCTGGATTTCCCCCAACAGGGACTCTATTTCTATTATATCCCCTTGGATGGCCCCGGTTTTGGCCAGCTGATCAGCTAAGTCATTTCCAGTTTTGTCTGGTCCCTCTACTTTGGAATGACCCTTGATCTTTTTCCAGTAGATGGTCATCCCCTTCGAGGTGACCAGATCATCAATGTTTTGGATCAACTTCCCATGTTTCAAGGGTTTGTTGTTAGCACATAACATGCCTCTGGTTTTCCAATTAACCAGGTGCTCCACGAACCCGTTCCGTACATAATCCGAATCTGTGATTATGACCAGTTTGTGGAGTTGATGCTGGACAGCAGTGAGGATGGCCTGATGCACAGCCATCAATTCTGCCACCTGACTACTTCGGGGACCAATTTTGTATCCAGCGGAGGGTTCTGGGGACTCATTCACCCATGCATTCCCTACGCCGGCCACCAGTTCTTTCTCCCCGTTGTTGTCAACATGGTAAGAGCATCCATCCACATAGACAGTGGGCATTCCCTCACACTTGTCCTCTTCAAAAACTTTGTGTGGGGAATTAAGGTATGCCTCCATGTTGTCCTTGATTTTTAGACTTTCGTCCTCGAGACAGTTTTCTCTGGCACAATCATGCAAGTCAGCCAGACCTTGCGCGAGGGGACTCTTCTTGTTTTGGCCATATCGGACCTCCACAGGAAAGCCTTGCATTGACAGAATCCAGGAAGTAATTCGGGAATTACTCACATTTCCGGCCCGGATTCTGTCACTTTGGAGATATTGCAGAGGCTGGTGTGGAGTCTCCACTATGATGTGTTCCCCCTGGATAAACGGGCGGTAATTCTTCAATGCCCACACCGTTGCCAGGAGTGCCTTCTCAAAATCGTTGAATTTTTCCTCCACAGAGGGTAAAGTTTTGCTCGCATAGGAGATTACTTTATTGACCTTGTCATGTTCTTGGTATAATACTGCCATCAAGCACGTATTAGAGAACCCCGTCTCCAGGAAGAACTCCTTGTTTCTGACAGGGTAAGCTAGGCAGGGCGCTTGTGAGAGGCTTCTTTTGAGTTGTCTTACTGCCTCGGCTTGTTCTGGACCCCATTCCCACTTGACCCCCCCTTCAGGAGATGAATCAGGGGTCTGGTGATCTCTGCGTAGCCCTCAATGAACTTTCTGCTGTAATTAGTCAGTCCAAGGAGGCTCCTTAGTTCCCGCAGAGTTGTGGGGTCTTTCAGTTTCTGAAGTGCTTCCACTTTCTTTTCCTGGGGACAGAGACCCTGAGGAGTAATCTCATGCCCCAAGAAATTAACACCGGTTCTACACCACTGTGCTTTCTGAAAGGAAAGTTTTGCTCCGGCGGCCCTCAACTGGGTCAGGACATAACGGATCTCCGCTATGTGTTCCTCCACAGATGAACTTTTGATGAGGACATCATCTACATAAACCAGGTTACCCCTTGCACCCAGGTCGGGCATGGCCTTGTGTAGGAAAATGTTGAATTCATTGCCGGAGTTGAGGTATCCGAAGGGAGTCCGGGTCCATGTGTACTGCTGGCCCCCAAAGGTAAAAGCCAGCTTGTATTGGTCCTCCCTACTGACAGGCACAGTCCAGTATCCATTGGTCAGGTCTATTGCAGTGAATACCTGTGACCCCTGGATCTGGGCCAGCCCTTGGTCAATGTAGGGCAGAGGCCATCGGGAAGTATGGACCCGTTTGTTGAGCTCCCTAAGGTCGGCGCAGAGTCTCCACTGGCCGTTTGGCTTCAATATTCCCAGCACCGGACTATTGAAAGTGCTGTGGACTGGACGGATTATCCCCCGGGACTCAAGGTTCTTAATTATTTCAGTAAGGGACTCCATGGATGCGAGAGGCAAACGATATTGCTTCACAAACACTGGAGTCATTCCAGGGTCCGTGGGAATTGTTGTTGTGTGGATGTCGGTGCGACTAGAGTCATATGAGGCTACCGCAAAGAGATCTTGGAAATCCAAGAAAACTTGTTTCAACTTTTGCTTTTGTTCCAGAGTCACACAGGCATCAGCTAGGTTGACTCTCTATTCCACCATCTGCCTGAAGCCTGGAAAGACTTCTGGTTTGGCTATCTCAGCAGCCTCCTCCAGCTGGGTGGAGAAGTCCCTGGTCAGAGTGCTGATTTGGACTGGAGGCTTCAGGTGGGAAAGGCAACCCTCATGGACCTGGAAAATCACCTCATCCCTCCTGAAGTCACAAGTGACATCTTCCTTACCATAAGGGCAGGAAGTGTACACCAGGAAGTTCCCCCATGCCGGGTAAAAATCCTGTCTGGTGTTGTATTGTCCTCACTGTCACTGTCAAAACAGTCCTTGGGGATTGGTCCTAACAGTTCATTTCCTAGATCAATGGAAAAATGTTGGTCATCAACCGCCATTCCAATAATGGTGCCTGCGGCTAGAGTAATACTCTTTAAGTCGCTGTTATCCACCTATATTGGAATGGTGTCATGTTCTATGTTGACTAATGGAGTTGGGTTTACCCCCAACCCTTGCTGTTGGAGAGAAGCATTTAGATGTATATAAGCATCAGGGTTTTGCAAATATTGTCCTCTTTTAACTTTCACTTCCAGGGAGAATTGTCGGGTCCTTTCTGGGATGGTGACTTCCTCTTTAATCTGAATTTCAACTGCATAAGGTAGCAATTGAGCTGACCTAAATGCTTTTTCTGGATCATCAAAGCCCATGGGATTATCCGCTAATCGGGACCAAGCTTTGAAGTCTATTAGGTCCAAACTAATGGCAAAGCGATTGAGAATGTCATTACCTAAGTAAAAGGCGGCAGTGACGTCTCGCACGACCCAACAATTATGGACTATGCTCTTGTTGCCAATGGAGATTTTGAGCATACACCTGCTTGGCAGGAGCTGTTTGGAATTAGGTGCTTCCAGGTCCATTTCCCATTTGTCTATCAGTCTGAATGTGGGAATGGCTGGATCTTTTGGGAGTTGGCGGAACATGGCTTCGCTGATGAAGCTCTTACCGTTGTTCACGCACACTTGAGCGAGAACAGAGTCCTTCCCATCCTTTAACTGAACAGGGATGAACAACTGCTCTCCAATTTGCTGAATATCAGCCAGGCTCTGAGCTGATTTCACATCTTTCTGGACTATAGGAGTGGGAGTTTCTGATTGTGGATTAGTAAAGAATTTCAGGGTGTTTCCTTCCAGTGTGGAATACCACTTTAAACTGGAAGGAAGGTTGATTTTCAGAAATAGAGAGGACCCCCCATCACCAGTCTGTTGTCCTACTGCTATTACTGTCACGTCTGGAATTTGGTTGTTCTGGAAGTGAAATTGTACTTGGTCAGATTTTTGTTCAACCATGTGGCAGGTGCCGTTTAAACTAACATGGTTGACACTCTGTTTTAATTTTATCGGTCGGCTAGTCTGGGTCCAGAGGACCTTGTTTACACAATCTATTAGGGGTGACAACCTTCTCAGGAGGTCATTCCCTAGTAAACAAGGGGTGCCCTCTGGAGTCACTACTATGACCGGGTGTCTCACCTTGTGTCGCCCAATTTTAATGTCCAAGTCTGCAGTCCCCTCAACGGGAATTTCCTTCCCGTCAAAGTTCTGCAGTTGTCCAGGAAGAGAGGTGAGAGGAATTCGGTAATTCTCCCTCCTTCCTGCATTTAGTTCCTCAAAGGCCCTTTTGGACAGAAGGGTAGCTTGGGATCCAGTGTCCACCAGTGCCAAAATTGTACCCTGCCCCTGTACTTGTACCGGGGCATAGTATCTTCCCTCCTTCTCCTCAAGGTGGCACAGATAATGCGCATTTTTGGACAACTGGTGGGCTAACTTTCTGGTTTTGGACATGGCGAGAGAAGAGATTTGGGCAGAATTCTGTGGAGAGCCTTGGGAATCTGAAAGAAAAAGTTGGCAACTGGAGATCAGAGCCATTGTGGGTTCCCCTGGTTACGGTTCTGGGCCGCCCCCCCCTTCTTGGAGGCAGTCACCAGGATGGGTTTGAACCAGGGGATTTCGGTATTGTGGGTTCTGGGATGAGATGATGGGCGGCGGTAGCTCAGTCTCCATATCTCCCCAGTCTGAATTGACATCCCTTGGGACCCATTTTTCCTTGGGAGGAGTTCCCCCTTCTCTGAAGGAGAAGATCCTTTTCCCAGGATCTTCTGAGGATCCCTCTCCCTCAAATTGGAAGACCTGTACCTCCTCCACAAAGTGGGTCTGTTTGGGTCATTTGTTTCTCCTACCCCCCCTCTGCTCCTTGGGAGGCAGGCTTTCAGGGGCAGCGATTTTGTTTCCGGTTCCTTGGTTTCCAGAGGCTGTTTACAAGTTGGGAAGGAAGCTTCCTCCAAGGCTTTAATCCCCCCTTCCCCTTGTGCCTCCTCCCAGGGAACCGGTGTGTTATCGGGGTGCTGCCCCCGTCATTGTTCTGGAGCACCAGGTCCAGAGTTTGGGGCATTCTGCGGTGGCATGCTCATCTGAGGGTTTTGTTGAGCCCTCAGTATGTGACCCAGATCCCGTGCCATATTTTGGACCTGGCGCTCTAACTGGGAAACCCGCTCAGGCTGATACGGGGCTCTATTGTCTCCCCTGGGCTGATCCCAGGAAGGGTAGCTATCCCTTCTCTGGTAGTACCCCTGGTTGGGAAGATTTTGGTACCCCTCCACCCTTAGCCTCCCCTCTCCCGGATGAGGTTGTCTGGGCTCAGGGAATTGGGGAAAGAAGGATGGATGATTTTGGGGCTGGAAATTGGGTGGATACCTGGGGAAAAAAGTTCTGCCCAGGATTTGGAGAATTTCTGCCCTCCTGGGGGAAGTTAGGAGGGAAGTTCCCCGGGTCAGGTGCTTGGCTGGATCCCCCCCCTTGGGCTGGAGGAGTCCACACATAACCCAGGATTGGTCGGTTTCCCTTGTAGCGGGGACTTACATAGTCAGGGGAGCGGGGGACCCCATTTGTGGGACTACCTCCTCGACTCCCTGTCTGTGACTGGCCCGAGGGCCTTCTGGGCTGTGAATATTAGGTGCAGGTAGGTTTTTAGGCCCCCCCCATCTCCAAATCCAAAACGGGGGTGACCTTTACCTCTGCCACCTTGGCAGCAGCAGGGGTGCTGTTGGTTTTGGGTATTGCTTTTATTTTCTCTGGGCTTCTGCACCTCATAGATCCGGGTAGCCTGTTCAATGACCCAGTCTAAAGATCTTTTCTCATGAAAATCTCTCACGAGCTGGGTCATTATATATTTGGGCAAGGCATGGAAAAATGTATTGACAAATTCTCTGCTGTCTGTGCTCACCCTTCTGGTGGTCTGCGCAAAGGCACGTTTCAGTTCTTGCACAAATTCTTGTGGGGCCTGATCCTCCCCACATTGCAAATTGTAGGCTGCCTTGTGAGCCTCTTGGGGATTTCTGTGCACAGAAAAATGTTTCAAGATGGCCGCCCTATAGGTGGACCACCCTGAATGATTTTGGTCCTCCAGCCCCACACAGAAACTGGAGTACTCTGGGGAGAATGTCCACTTTACATACTGAATACAGCTTTGGCTGTCCTTCAAATGAAAGGTCTCCATCATTTGCTCATAGAGCTCCAAGTGTTCCCAAACAGAATACTTGGCGTTCTTATGATAAGGCGTGATGACACTCCTGATTGCCTTAATCTATTTCAATGGGTCCTTAAGCAAGGCCCTTTTTGCCTTATTGGCCTTTTTGGTTCGGGTAACCCTGGTCCATTCATCCTCTGACTCAGAGGAACTGCTCCCAGAGGTTCCTGTCTGATCTTCCAGGTTTTCCTGGATTCTGCGAGCCTGGGAGTGGCTGGCAGAATGTGGGGACCTGGTCTCCTGTAACCTGTACCGTTCAGAGGAGTCTTCAGATTCCTCTTTGCTGCCAGGATTTGATGGGTACCCCCCCCACTGACCTAACTGGGCAGAGGTTTTCAGGATGCCCTTAATGGGCCTACTCTCCTGGGGTTCCCCACTAAATTGCACTGTGCTTGGGTGCCCATACCCGGATGCCCGCCCATCCATTCCTGGGAGGTACTGGCCTATGAGCCCCATGCTTCTGGCTGGATAGTAATCTGCCATCCCTGTGGCCCGGTGCTCATGTGCGCCAGGGGACATGGGGGTGGCAGAGTCCAAGGACTGAGAGAGATAAAGGCCTCTGGTACTAGGGCTCCTGAGGTTATGCTCAGGAGTTTCCCTTTCCCAGCGAACCTGGTCTCTATCCGCCCCTGCTCCCTGTTGCAATGCAAGAGCCTGCACTTTCAGTTCCTCAGTTAAGGCCTTACTCGACTCTATCAGTCTCTCCTGCATCGCTACCTGTTGCTGGAGCCTATCATTGTGCTGACAGAGAGCCTCATTTTCTCTCTGTGCCTCCTGATTGGTCCTGGAGTACTGGGCCAGTCTTTGCTGCAGGAGGGTTACCTCCTGAGTCCCTTCCCTAATGGCCTGCTCCTTTCTTGCCAGAGCCTCCTCCACCCTCCTGGTGTGCTCTAGCAAGTCCTGGTGTTCTTTTTGGAGGTCACCTAGTCCCTGGTGGGCCAGGTGATTTTCTTCCATTTTTCTTTTTAAGTGGCAGACTTCCTGGCCTAAGGTGTCCCTTTCCTGACTAAGAGTCTGCATCTGTACCGTCAGGTCGTCCCTTTACCTTTGGAAGGCACCAGCTTTCTGGCGCTCCTGATCAAACTCTGCCTGGGTATCCAGGTCTTTCAGGATCAGTTTATTTCTCTCTGCCTTCTCCCTATCTAGGTGGCTTTGCAGGGTGACTACCTGCTCAGCACATGCCCTATTGAAGTCTAACTGTTGCTCCAGCTTTTTCTGGCTCTGCAGTAGAGAGTCCAAACCTTCTTGGTACTCCTTCTGCAAGGCCAGAAATCTGCTATCCTGGTCCGCCTTTTCCTGTTGCAGCACATCCATATCCTCCTTTATTTTAGTGATGTACCGTCTGCTGTCATTTTCTGACTCCTGGCTCCTGAGCAACCTCTGCTCAGAAGAGTCCAGATCAGATTGTGCCTTCCGTAATGCCAGCAGTTGCCTACTCGCCAGATCTTGGCCTTCAGCACATTTGTCCTGCATGGCTCCCATATGTAAGTATAAATATGCCGCTACCCTGGCAATCTTGTTGTGCTCATCCTTGGCCTTAGGGGACATATATAGTTCACTCAGGGCCACATGTAAGGGACCCTGGTCTCTCCATTTATCTGACCCTGTTTCAGTGATCTGGGGTGCGATTGTCTGCAACCAGACCGTCTGGTCGTGATGAGCCCACTCACCTCTCACAAATAGCTTATGTAAGAAGTGCTCTGTGGCTATTTTCATATCTACCAAGGTCGTCATTCTGGAATTTGAGTTCCTTCCTGACTTACAGAAGTTTATATTTTATTTTTGCAAAACAGACCTTTTCCTTAGAGCGTTCCTTTGAGGAGTGCTTTATAGCGTAACACAGTGTGGCGATCCGACCGGATATGTGTATCTGGTCAGCTGGCACACTGTATTAATCTGCACAAGTGATAGACCTAACCCAAACATCCCGGACGAGCCCCCACTTTGTTAGAGGATTCAATCCAGCACTACAGCTAAGTCAATGCCTAGTCTGGGATACTGAATGGAAACCCTTATTGATATATCTTTATGTCTAGTTCATGAGTTCTGGATGACTACCCCTATATAACACCCCTCTCTTGGAACCCCCCTGACCCCACTGAGCCAAGAAGTAGTTCTGTTTTGCAAGTTTAAACGGTTTATTTGAGAATGTAAACAATATATATATATCACCCTTTATAATAAATTAATAATTAATATCACACTTCAGAACATGAGCAGTTAACAACAATGGGTAATGTTCTACTAATAAACTGATTTGATTACCCAGGAGTAGTAGAAAGGATGAGGTAGCACGCTTGGGAATAGGAACAGAAGACTAAGGTGGTAGAGAATGCTTTATCTAGTTTCAGATGGATGCAATGTTGAATGAAAATGCAATACAGAAAATACTCAATGTGATTTCAAAACAATGTAATCACTTTCCTCTGGCAATCCACTCCCCCCTTTATGCAATGCAAGGAAATGGAAGGAAAGCACACCGTTCTCAGAAATGCAATCAAATGTAATTCAGTTCACCCCAGCAAGCTTAGACTACAGAAGTTTGAAACACAGGCCCAAAATGCTTTTATATGTGCTGGCAATGAAGTGAGGAATATGCTGAAAATGGTTTTAATTCCCTTTAGGAGGTTCAGGGTGAGTGAAATATACTTGGGATGAGTTTAGGCTCACTTTAGCAAGGATCTAGGAGTAACTAGCAGGTTAAACGAATTTTTGGCAAAGGAAAGCAAGGAAGCTGCTGTTTTCACATGTGGCTGGATTTTTAACCGAATCGCGAATCGCGGCAAAATTCGCGAATGCGTGAACCACGATTACGGTAAAAGTATAAGGAGTAGCAAGTCGGTTCTCAGCTTGTTGAAAAGCTGAGATTCTAAGCTTTCAGAGGAAAGTTAAACCAAGTTCCTAGCGGTTCCAGAGATACGGACGATTAAATAAAGGTAGTTTTTCGGATTTGAAATTCTAAAAGTTCAAAGCGACAGGTTACAGCTTGCAGCTAGAAAATGACAGGTGAAAGCTTTGCAAATGACAGGTGACAGTTAGGAGGCAGTTCTGGTTAGATTAAAATAGTTTGGATTAGATTATTTTAACTAAGAGATTGGTTCTGCACAGTTCTGCTAGGTACTCACAATATATTTTGAAATAGGCCTCCCCACGGATCTGGTCAGGTTTTGGACTGGACTCCGGTTCTGGTCTCGGCACTTCACAGTGATCTGGGTCAGCTCTCTGGTTCTGCTAACAGCGGTCTGGGTCACTCTGGATCTCTGGCCTCTGGTTCTGGATACTGCTCTGCTTTCTCTGGGTACAGCACTGCTTCTGGATCTTTCTGGCACAGGGTTTCAGGCCAGAATCAATACCTGGGTCCGGACGTGAATAGTCTGCAAATGATTTTTTGGGCATGCTGACGAATACTTTTGCTTGCAGTGGGCCTTCTTGGTTCAAAGTTCTGTAGTCTCTGTTTAGCTTGGAAGTCTAAGTGTAGGATCTCTGGATGTGAAGTCGTCAGTCAGCATGCTCCGCAGCAAATGGAATTGAATGTCCCTACCTGTCCCAGCAGTCTCTTTTTATGTGTTTTGAAAGTGGGTGGAGAGGCTAGCTTTCTAGGACCAACCCCTTCAGAGTTCTGATAGGTTGGAGAATTCTTTGCGTTCTCACTGGAGAGCAGGATTGTGTGTCAGAATGATGTCATTTAATGGCTTGCAGAAAGGATACTCCCCTGTCAAATTGCACACAATCTATATTTGACCCAAATACATATTTGCACAGGTACACATTTGTTTAAAATTACATGCACCCATCACATATCCCATGAGGTATACTCTGTTCAAACTCTGCTCTTCCTGGGGGCTTGTATTCAGAAATGGCATCATTTTGTGCTTTTTAGTGGGTTTTGCAACATCAGATTTTTCTCCAGATTTATGCACATGTACACCCCCCTCCCACACATATCTCAGTAACTTTCCAGGTCGCTAGCTTAAACACAGAGTATGTGGTGTCAAAAATAGCAGGGTTTTGCCCCAGAACATCACACAAATTCTCAACGCGTCTTAAAACATGCACAGAAAAATCACAAGAATTATGGTATCATTTAAATAATTTTGACAAGTCCGCACTGTGAGTTATACATCTTTCTTAAAATCATATTCTGGCCAACAGGGGTGTGTCTTTTCAGGTCACATGGTGTAGAAACCAGTTTATCCAGTTTCTGCCAAGCTCAGAGACCCTGCCCCACCCAGCTTCTGCCAAGAGGAAGCTATTTTATGGTCCCCCTAATAAACCATCTGCCTGGGCCCTGGAAGGCCCATTGTTCAAGAGGAAGCCATTTATGGCCTCCCCCCAATAAACCCTCTGCCTGGGTCCTTTGTTTAGTCTCTAGCAGTCCCTTGGTAATTCAATCAGAGAGGGGTACCTCCCCTCAGAATGCAGCCAGGCCTGAGAACTGCTGTGGATCCAGTTTCACTCCAATTGGGGGGAAGTTGTCGGGCAGAATCCAGTTCCTTAAGCCAGGCCCCAGCTAATGTCACTTTTAGTTACCCAGTTTTCTGCATTCAAATAAAACTAACAATTTTTACATATGCAGCTAGAATGCTGATTCTAAGTTCAAAACTATGACATTTTAACAGTGACAAACTATGTGGCAGTCACAAGTCTGTCCCTCAGTTTATTTACACATTGCGATTTTTAGTAATTTTAAATCCAGTTTCAGTTTAAGCCGCTGCAGACCTGCAGAGCTCAGCCAGTCTTGTTATAAACCTTCAAGTCACTTCAGAATATAACTTTACATTGTATCCACCTCTTAGTAAGTCTTTCTTTGGCCTGCTTTGGGTTCATTTATTCAGTTTTACACAAATGTCTGGTGTTGTTTTAAAACGCCGGCTTTCTGATAGTGGTGAGTACTGGTAATGCAACCATTTTTGGGATTTAAGAAAATGAATTCCCCACAGTTCTAGGTTGCTTTTGGCACCCAGCATTGCCATTCCCTATGGTTTCAGGCTAGTGTGTGGGTAGCCCATGGTGGTTTTAGGCAGTGCCCTTCTGTGCCCATAACATCGGCAAAGATGGGTGGCAGCCTATTCTTCATGCATTTCCCTGTGCATTTTCTGGGAAGCTCTGGCCATCATGATGTTTTCAATGCCAGTAATGCACAGTTTTTTTTTGGTAGGGCTCGGATGCATGGGTAAAAACATCCCACATTTCCAACTGCTCCGCTATCAATGTATGCCTTAATTGCATGCAAACAATCCGGTTGCTCTGGGTTTACGAGGACCATTGGCATTATGAAGTGCGAGGTCAAAGAACTGGTTTTTACGCTCGGCAAGCGGACCTCTACACTTTTCGGGCGAGGTCGTTTCCCGGCTCAGGCTTTTCAGAACTCTTATCAGAAGCTCCCACTGTCTTCTTAGGTGGTTTCACCTGGCAAACTCGAAGAAAATGTCCTGAATTTCCACAATAGAGACATAGTTGCATTTGTCGTCTCCTGTCGCGTTCTTTCTGGGTTAGGGGACCCTTTACAACCCCAATTTGTATAAGTTTGATGGCTTCAACTCCTTTGGTGTGACTTTGAGGCTTACGGAACACTCGTGTTTCAAACCTGGATCGATCCGCCTTTCTGTTTTGTGGTCTGTGATCCAATTGGACCACCAAATCAATGTACTCTGAACAATCCTGAGGAGGATTCACTACCTGGGCAAGGACGTCTTTGAGTTCGCCACTCAAACCCCTGTGAAAAAGCGTGATTCTTTTGTCCTCAGGCCATCTGGTTTCCACGATTAGCCTATTGAATGATGCAATGTAGGTCAAAAGATCTTGATTGCCCTGTCGTAGGGAAAGGAGTTCGTTGTCCAGGGCCTGCCCCTGGGAATGCCTTGCAAAAAGTCTTTCCATATTTGCTTGGAAGGTCGGGAAATCACGAAGGATCGGGTCATCCTGTGTAACCAGAGGGATCGACCAATCAGCGGCACTGCCGCTAAGATACGAAAGCACAAAGGCTACCTTAGTCTGGTCAGTCGGAAAGGCTGCAGGTCTACAAAGAAAGTGCAATCGGCATTGATTTATAAACACCGCAAACCTTTTAGGGTCAAAAGAGAAGCGTTCAGGCGGTGCCAATGGCACATTTCCGGGTAGGTTGATTTGAACAGGATTGGCTGAAGCCGCTGGGATATAGCTCCCTCCTGAATTAGGTAGCGGGGTTTGCCCCGCTTGTGTCTGTAATAACTGTCTGGCAAGATCATCAGTTCGTTCTTTTGATATTATCAATTCCCTCCTAAGGGCATTCGTTTCCTGGCGGGCAGCATGAACTTCAGCTCTTAATTCCCCTAATAACTGGGCCAGTTGGTCTGTGTCGGAAGTTTCCATAGCGCCTGGGTAGGAGGTTATAGGTGGGTTTCGCGTTCTGTAACGCTCACCTGATTCCCACGGAGGCGCTGATCCCGGCTGGGCTGCTATCGTTTCTTCAATTGAGAAGCGAAGAGTTCGGACGACTCTCAGGACTGGGCTTCCTCTTATCGAATGTCTGACTTGCAGGGAAAGTTTTCTGCAGGTGGAAGAAAAAGGGTTAATCACCGTTTGATGGGATTCCTTCTCCCACCAATCGCCAGTTTCTCCCACAGCCTAGCTTTCTACTTGTCTCGGCGAGCTCTCACCTTAGGCGTATAAATGCTGAGCTCTCCATCCTGCGTCTGGTGCAGGGGTGCGTGGATTCCAGTTACGTCACTGGATGAGTTCAGTGTTGAGGCTCAAGTCTTTTGCGGCCTTAGTTGTGGCACTGGTGCTGGGATGCCGAAGAGCAATGTCGCTGTTACTGCACGAGCGGATGCCTGTAAGTATACTGTAGTCTTTAGGCTTTAAAAGATGGCCACCTCAATAATGTCCCTTTTCCTTTGTTTCAGGCCTCGGGATGCTGTGGGCATAGTTTTCTGTTGCCGCTGCACGTGCCGATGCACGTAAGTATAATGTTCGTTGGCCGCTTTTAATGGCACCTCTAATAATGTCCTTTTTCTAGTTTTCAGGTGCCGGGATGCTGCGGGCTTTATATCCATTGCCACTGCACGTGCCGATGCACGTAAGTATAATGATCGTTGGCCGCTTTTAATGGCACCTCTAATAATGTCCTTTTTCTAGTTTTCAGGTGCCGGGATGCTGCGGTTGATGCGGCCGCTTCTGCGCGTGCAAAAACTGGTAAGTTAAGATGAATGCGACTGCCTTCACCCGAACCCCTTTTTAATTATGTCCTTTGCCTTTCAGGTGCAGAGAAGCTGCCGAAGAGAAGGCCGCGGTTAGCTCCGTTGCAATCACGGATGGATCAGGTAAGCGGGCGCGGCTGCGAGCGAGTTGCACTTTTCTAACCTTATGTTTATTCTTTGCAGGTTTTGCCGGTGACTGAATTACGGGATCTGGTAAGTATTGTTCTGTGTCTTTCTTCATCCACAGGTTGCTGCGCGGAAGCTGAAGATGACTCTGGACCTGGAATGCAGGAGCCGACTCGGTGAGCGTCCTGCTGCTGCTGCAGAATAACGCGAAACACGTGTTTTCCATCGGGCGTGGTTTAAATAGCAGAGAAGTGCTTCCAGTGTGTGTTCTTCCACCGGTTCCACCCAGGTAAGAAAAGAGTTCCTGAATGGAGGGAATAGTTCCTCCCAGCCCTGATGGCTGGGGACTTCAACCAGACTGGATTGTTCTGGGTAAATATGCAGCATGGTCTGCCTCAGGTAAGTCCACCCAAGCATTATTACACTGTTTATCAATATGAGCCCGGCGCCTATGGCGCCGGGACTGAAACCCTTCATGAGCCTGGCGCCAAAGGCGCCAGGACACGGTCCAAAGGGCCCCTGTAGGGGTCTGCTGGGTCCGGAGTAGTGGAAGACGGGTCTGCTTCCGAGGGCGCTGGGCCAGTCCTGGCCCCTCGGGAGTAGCGCCCATGACAACAATAATGTACTTTGCACAATGATAAACTGTTACCAAAAGTGGCAACAAAGTCGAAAGACTAAGAGAAACAAAGTTTCTCAGTACTGACAGCATGAAGGACATGTCAGTTTCTCCATAACAATGAGCGAAAGCCCAGTGGAGTGAATCTGAAGGCTGTGCTCCACTGTAAAGTGTTAGATCAGGATACTGTCACATAAGCAAAAGGTTTGGGGGATTCATACATATGGAGGGAAAGTTGCATTTAGAGAAATCTTTCTTAACACAGTGGGGCCCTGTTTCCCTGTATCTCTACGATTAAAGGCACAAGTGTATGCTCCCCTGTACAACCCACACACTGTGCTCTTTAACTCAAAATTCTTGATCTTGTGGTATCCTAGAAGGATGCTCATTTTGTAGTCTGTGTATTATAACTACCCAGTTATGTGCAGTAAAAATCATGTATGTCCTTATGCCTCTCACGTGAACACCAGCCAAAACATGAAACAATGTATGGATGCAGTGATTCTATGAAAACACCTGTGCACACACAAAGAAATGCCCAAACATCTCACTCACCCTCTGTGGTGCCACTCCCTTTATCTCTAAAGCGTAGATGCCAGGTGTTATGTTAACTACTCGGACAAACTTGCTTCTTCTATGAGTTCAATGTGCTTGTTCATCCTGATCTCAACTCCACTGGCACTGCTGGACATACAGTGGACACTTTGAGATTATTAATTCTCTTTATTCAAGTACATTGAAAAGTATCTAATCCTTCTTTTTGCGCACCCTTGTTGTACTTTTGTTTTCTTTTCCTCTGTTATATTTCTTTTATATCCCGGTGTACCAGAAATTATATTATGTGTAATATTGCTGTCACTCAGAAAAGTGCAACTTTGCCTGCAGGTAATTTGCAATAACTAGAAACCACCTTTTAAGTACCTTTTGTGTATACAACACTTACCAAAATATTAATTAGTAGCTGTGAGCTTGGTGGTAACAGAGCCTGTGAGTCAACCACTGAGAGGTTGAGATTATTTTATGTGGAACCACAAGTAACTAATCCCCCCATGCCATCATGTACTATTAAATCCCATCAATCAGGATTCTGTCATTGTTCCCTGTAAGGAACTCATGGTGGCAACAGTAAACACAGGCATACTGGGCGAGAGAATGCCTAATCTAAGCCTAAATCTAAGATGGGAGCAAGCTAAGACCATCAAATAATAATAAGGCAGTCCTAGTGGTGTCTTGTCAAAATAAAAAGGGCCTATACTAAAGATAACCTATTGCCAGTCCTTACAACTAAGTTACAAAATAGTGTGGGATAATGTTCACAAGAAAAGAAAGAAGTGTTTACCAAATGATAAGTTAGGATGGTTGGCTGGGGTCTCCATTCGCAACATTTTTAGAACAGGACTAGGCAGGACCTTTGAGCACAGCACACTCCTGGGCCTAGCCAGCATGAGGTTACAGTTCCTTTCAATGATGCTAGGACCTTCTTTCCTATAAAGTATCTTGCCTTCGTAGGTAGGCTTGACCATAAACAATAAACAAACAAAAGTTCCTTTGGTAATCTTTCATGTGGGGCTGTTGCTCTTCGCTCCTTGCATCCCCCTTAGTTGGGTTCTGATCCTTCTTGCAAAGTTAGCCTCCCTCAGTCGGGTTCACTACGGCCTTTTGCTCAAAACGTAACATTAAAAAAAGTCTCAATGTCTTTGCATACATCCCTCAATCGGGTTCGCATATGCCCATATCAAAGTTCACAATCACATCAGAAAGCTGGGTTTCCCTTCCCTTAGCTTTCTCCTGGCATCCCTCCATAGAGTTCACACTTGCCCAGTTCACAAGACCCCTTAGGTTCTTCTCTTTAACTAAGTTTGGGTCTCATCCCCCAGTCAGGCTCTCCTTAAAGCCCCCTGCCAGGCTTCACACAGTTCTATTAATACCATGTTTTCAGGTGTTTCACTGGTTACCCTGATTCGTAGGCATCCCTCAGTCAGGTTCACATTTACCAATTTCACAGTTCATGCAGTTGTCCTCAATGTGTCAAAGACTTTTGAGTGTATGAGGGGTTTCCCTCGTAGGAACACTTTAACACTTCATGCCGGCCTCTCCTAAGGCCTCTTGGTTCTCGTAGTTTCAACAAAACAACACAAGACATTAAAGGCTGCAGTCAGAGTTGTTTGAATGAATGCCCCCGCAGCACTAGACCACTCTGCTTCTGGACTATTTACTACGGTTTCTAATTTCAATTTACACAAGTTAGTTGAACAACATTGTTGCCATCTGCAACCTTTGGCCCAGCATAGTTCAGTTTACTATCAGACTTCTCTGCCACACTGGCTGTGCTGAACTGTTGCAGCTTCTTGTCTCGGGAGTCAAGGATGGCACCACAGCAGTAATCGCTTCTCCCTCCTTTGGCTATTAGCACAGGGGCCCTGTGTGCCGTTGACACCTCTGACACCACACGCCAGCTGGACTTCGCAGTCTTATGATTTCCCTTTCAGAGTCTTTGAAGGTCTCGCCGCCTTTCTCCTCAGTTTGTACTGCTGGTCCGGGATGGCTGTTTCCTCGTGTTTTTGGCCTTGCTCAAAGTAAGCTCTCGTGCTCTGCCTTTTATCACTGTGGGGAAGGGAAAGGGCCGTCGAGTGTGCATAGTTAATGTAAATTGCCTAACTCTGCCTGACCCTTGTGTTGGGACATGTCTGGTAAACGGCTCTGGTGTTAGTTTGTTGTTTGTTACAGTGTAGGAAAGTGTTTGAGTTGAAAAAGGGGGTGTAGAACTTCTAAGTATCCTATGGGGTAGGATACGGAAAAGGTGTCATAAGGAAAGGGGTGGTTGGTCAACTCGGAAAGGTGAGCTTTGTAGGGTTTAGTGTTTTGTCAAAAAAACCTGGGAGTTTTGGAAATAACAGAGTGACGGGGAGGAGAATGACTGGGAGCATTCGGGTAGCACACAGAAAAACAGGGATTGTGGAAGAGATAGTTTCCGAGTGCAACAGGGTTTTGGTTCCTAGGGATTCATCATATACGGAGGGGTCATTAGATCTGGGCAAGAGAGATTCATTGGGAGGAAAGGAGGAAGATGTGGTACAGCCTAAAAAGGTTTTAGGGATCCCATCCTCTTCTCCTTTTTCCCCGGTATAATACAGCATCTCGCCTGGGTTATTCCCCCAAACACAACCCTGGGCTCCCTTATCCAGGCAATCCGCTCTCGCTCGTCCGCCTCCAGAGTTGGGATCTGAGAGTGTCAGCCCTTCCCTGGCCACCTGAAAAAGTATTCTCAAAGTCTGTAGGGAGAATACCCTCAGGTTTCTCACATCCCTCACACAATATCCAGGTTGTTCCTCTTCGGGAGGAGACTTTCCACATTATCTGTTTCGGCTGTTTATCTGTTCCATAACCATTCAGCTAAAGTGGTTTGCTTCGTGTTTTGTCTTGATTACATTTCCCATCAGCGGGGCACTCAATTGAGGAAATAGGGGCAGTTTTGCCCTATCATGACCATGGTAAATCTACTTGTGAGGTTCACATATCTTATAATACATGGGCACATTATAAAACAGATTGCAGTTATTTTAGACCCAAGTTGTTGTAAGTCCTAAATCTATTTCTCTTGTCCATTTCATTAATGCGCACATACTACAGCAACAACACGACCTATGCCCCTTTGCTTGTTCAGAACTCTTCAATGTGGGCTGGCTTGACCCATCTGAGGGGGCATGTGACAGTTGCAAACAGCTGATCTTTCAAATGTCTTGCCTGTTTAACTGCAGCATGTGGCATCAGATAGTGCCCTCTTCTGGAGCAACAAGAAGGATCAGTGTACTGGCAAAGGGGTCTGTGACTTTTGAAAGACTAACAATGTTGGGACTCTGCGCTAGACACGGTATGAAAAGCAGGCCTCCTCGTGGTGAGGAGAGAGTAGGTGAAGACCTGGGTTGCAACTGCTCATTAATTGCAGGGCAAT
This sequence comes from Ambystoma mexicanum, assembly GCF_040938575.1. NCBI lineage: Eukaryota > Metazoa > Chordata > Amphibia > Caudata > Ambystomatidae > Ambystoma > Ambystoma mexicanum. The sequence goes on from NC_090930.1 coordinate 1,184,841,693, forward strand.
ATATAGAAACACCAAATTGTCGAAGTTTCTTGAGCCTCAGGAACACGTACATCCAGTAGGGCTGAGAGGCTGGAGAATCACGGGACACAAATCCCCCCTCTCTCTGAACCACGCAAAATAGAATAATCTAACTAGCACATGGAGCAGCCATCTTAAAAATCAGGCTGTGCTGAATGTGGGCATTACGCAGAATCGCTACACCAATGTTCTGAGCACTCTGACCACCACTACCTTAGCATCTACACCTCCCACCCTCCTTCCATCCACCCCTCCTGAGTTTTCCCCTTTAACTGAAGTTTCCAGTACATTTTTCTCTTCTGAATCACATCTGCTTCTTCCTGCCTTCCATATAGTCTCCTGTTTCAGTTCTATAGTCTTATTTTCGGGGCAGTCATCTTGTCTTGGGAAAGATTTCCTTTCAAGAATAGGTGATCACCCACTACAATTTTCAGCACAGAAAAGATATTTCAACCACATTGTGCTGGGGTGGCGAAAGGATCTTTACTCGGTGGTGAGATATGCAGGCTTTGGCCTCTGGTAATCACTCACAGTGGTCTTTGGCTGGTACTTCAGGTTTGCAGTCCTTGCCCAGCCGGTACAGCTTACCACCAAGCTGGTACACCCTGGCACTTGGGTATTTAGTGATCCAGAATACCGAGGGGCTATTCACGCCGGATCATTCAACATTACGTTGTGATTTCACTTGCACACAGAAAAAACAGAAAATACTGACCTGGCGTTGTGTATGTTTGGAGAGCTGGAAATAATACTAAGCTTAGGCAGATCCTAAGGGAATTCATTGAAAGTAATCCTTGCAGACCATGCTAAGGCATTTTGAGTTTTAAGTATTCAAAGTTTCTTGAATATTTAATTCCTCTTGGTGATGATATGACCGCACAGTTTCTTACAAAATTAGGTAGCCAGGTATAAAAACAAACTGACAATGTCACTTTACAAATGTGAGCTATAAGATGCGGTTATATGGAGCATGTGCACGTGCAAAAGAGAAAACAAGAGCACTATGCACATGCTGGAAATGTTTGATAACAATGTGCACATGACTTGCCAATGCATGCCTGGAGTCAAGTCAGGCTGAGGTGTGGCTACTGCACAATAAGCGAGGATTTAAGCCCATCACTTCTATTTAAAGATAGGATGAAAGTATTACGAATGAACACATTAAAATGAAAGAGTTGCTGTCAAGCTACTACAGTATGAGCTAATTTACACGCATGAAATTGCACAATGCGTCCAATCGAATAGGATTTTAGTTTATTAGCAGCCAGGAAGTGATGCCATAGGACCTCCCAGCCAATCAGGAAGCTCAGCAATACCTCATGGTATTGCCCGCATTTCAAGCCGGCTGATCAGCAGGGGGCTGCCATCTTACCTACTGGGGCAAAGCTCCACTCTCGGATGCCCCCCCAATTCCCTACAAACCCCTCCTTCAGTCTCCCACCCCATCCCCGCACCACCCCTTCACTTACCTGCTGCTACAGCAACATTTTATTGTCCATTTTCCCACCTTTCACCACAAAGTCAATGGCTGCCATGGAGTTCCCTTGTCCATGACAGACATCTTGTTTTTTGGTGTTGTTTTTTTAGTTGTCAAATGGCAACCATGCCATGTCTCAACTTAAAATTAAAAAAATGTAACGGATGATCACCCTGGAAAGCATGCTGGGGTGCCAATAGCAATTGACCCTCGATTGGTGGGTTGGATCTGGTAATGGCCTGGGCCGCTACCTGACGCACTAATGCCCCCATCTGTGGCTATATGTATTGTGAAACATGACATTGAGAGCTGTATACATATACAGTATATTCCTGATGAATCTAATGAACCCTTTAGAATAAACGAGGTAGTGGAAGTAATAGGTGCAATACACTTTGAGCCTAAGTAGCAAATGTGCATCCCCAGGCTTGCACAGACATCACATTGCTTCATTTGTGCTGCAGAATCCAGCAATCAGTTCGGGAAGGCCCTGAGAAACAAATTGTCTTCCAGGGCCTTCCCGAAGTGCAGGTAACCCTGCCTAAAAAACGTATGTTTTCTGGGAAGTTAGCCGACAGCTTGGCCATAATGACAGAGTAATAGTCAGTAGTAAAGCAGATGACAAGCAGAGACTGACGGGGAAGTTAAGGAACTAACCAGGATAAAAGAAAAGAAGGAACATGGTTACAATGACAACAGAGAACCATAGAGAGGACTATAGAAAGCGACCATCTGCTTGACAGGAAGCCAGTGAGTGTGCGCAGAAGATGATTACCATGGCTGCGATGGGAGGACAAGAAATTAAGCCGCGCAGCCACATTCCTTTTTAGTTGTAACTGTCGGTCTAGTAAATCGTGATGCAATGGAACCATGGCAGCAAACAATGAGGTACTGTAAGAAGGATTTAAATAAGGAAAGATTTGTTAAAGTATGTGTACGTGGTAGAAGCAGAAAGATGCAAAATGTTTGACCTGAGGTTTGTACGTGAGGGGTTGATCAGTTCTGACTCCTACGTGTTTCACCATCAAAGCCGGGGCAGAGGCCATAGCAGTGGAGCACATCTGAGGGCCCCAGCACCCCAAGCTTCTCCTCCTGCTAACAGAGCCTTTGCTTTGTCTCAGTTCACTGTGAGGTCGTTAGTGGACAGCCACAGAGAAATTATGCTCTTGCAAATGTTTAGACTTTTCCGAGGTCGCAAAGAGATTCCCACTAACAGTTGCATGTAGTCTGCATAATTACTACAGCCAAGACCAAAATAATATATTAAATCAGAGGACGAAGGTAAAGATTGAGTCATCAGGGGTATATTGAAGAGCACTAAACAACACAGCACAAAGGTGGAGCAAAGGAAATAGGCTGTTTCCTCTCTGAAAGAAAAGAGTACAGCTATCTCAAAGCAAATTCAGTGACCCCATAAAACTCACGTTGGCCTGGAAGGGTAGAATGATCCATGGTATTGAATGCCACTGAGCGGTGTTACATAAATAGGGTGCCCGCCCTGCCAGCATGCACCATTGCTTTGAGCTCATGAACTGTGGCAACTAGCACTAAGTGCTACCATCTGGGTAAAACCAGCCAGCGGCTGCTCCCCCTTTCCCAAAAGGTTCAGGGATGGACACAAAAAAGTGTATAGAGCTAACATGAAGAGACATTCCAAATTCGAACACAGACCCACATATCGCCAATTCCCATGAGAGAGTTGCATGCCTCCTAATGGATGTAATGTGCTAACGGAGTTACACATTCGAAGATCATATGCGGAAGAACTATATGTCCAAGTTAGGGTGTCCCAACAGAAAAAAACAAAAAACATGAACTGGCTTTACTGACCTTAGGGAAGAGCACCGAACCAAGCTTCCGCACAGCTGTCCCAAATTGAACTCTGACATTTAGGGAAACATTAAGGAGTAAATGCCAGGCCTGTGGGAAACGGGTGCCTCTGAGGAGGGTTTGTAAAGTGAATCTACCCACCATCAATGTTCTCAATGTAGAGCTTATCACAGCACTTCATACGTAACAAAGAGCACATTGAGTATAATGCCAGTTAGGGCTCTAAGTACCATTGCAATCACACCACAACAAAAAGCAAAAAGTCCGTAGAGTTTGGTGGTTGTGTACCAAATGCCAACATATATTTTTATCCTTTCTCGTAATATCATTTTTAATAATCACTGTTAGGCTGTAAAAAAAGCCATTTCGGATGTAGAAGGAGGAGAGGGGAAGATTTACTCGCTCTAATCGAGCTCCAATAAAGACCCTGTTCCCCTCTAACAAATCTAACACATGTGCAAAGTGGTGAGGATATATTGGCTCTTTTTGATGGTTTGTTATGTTATGTCATGCTGATTTATGCCGTGCACCGCTGACATATGCATGGTTTCCAGGCACTCAATTAGCTGTGTTAAAAATGTGGGCAGGGTTGGTCATTGAGGGAGAGAGGGATAGGTTAGAGGTTGTGCTCATCGCTTAAGGTGTACAGAATCAGGAGAAACTGGCACCTGTGCATGTGAGATTTCTAGGTCTGCTTTGTTACGTGCACTGGGCTTGTTGTGTCTGGAAGGGTGGCATGCAGTGCCTGAGTTGTTTGTTGTCTGCAGGTATTGGGTTTGTAGTATAATTAGGGAGGAGTGTGTGGTTTGTGTGATTTTGGTGGGTTGTTGCACTAGACCTCTAGCCGACTGTAGTATGTGAGTGTTGTTGGGATGTGGAAAAGAGAAAAGGGTGTGTAGTTAGTTGTCTTTTGGTGATCTCTGGCTGTTGAGTAGTTTCTTTGTCGGTTCTCCATTCTGTATTGTCCTGTGTTTACTTTGGTCCAGATGTATCGTTTGTAGAGGTGACCGTCTATGTTTATCTCAGTGAATTGAATAGGCAGGTTTTTAGTAATTTCTTGAAAGTTACGTGGTCTACCGTCATTCTTATTTCCTTCGGTATCGCGTTCCAAAGTTTAGCTATCAGATAGCAGAAGGCAGTTTATCTGAATTTCCTTTCCTCGTAGTGTCTTGTTTCTATTTGGCAATCGTCACTCAATCTTAAGTCTCTTCCTCGTTGGAAACAGGTGATTTTTGCTTGGAGAAATTGTGTAGTGATTTATGGGCAACTTAAAGGGCTTTGAAATTAATGCGTTTCTTTACTGTTAGCCAGGCTAGACTTCTCAGGGCCAGCGTGATGTAGTCTCTTCTAGTTAGTTTCAGCTGTAGTCTTGCTGAGATATTTTGGATGTATTTTAGTTTTTTGTGAGGCGTCCTGGCATTGCAAGGTAGAGACCATTTGTGTAATCTATAACGGAAGATCCCTCTTATTAATTGCAGGGGGCAGAAACATTCTTTTGCTATTGCCTTGACTCGTGGTTCCAAAGAGAGGCCATGGTCAATGAGGATTCCCAGATTTTGTATCACTGTCAATGCCTCTGGTTGGGTGTACGTGCTCTGTGGCTAGGGCAGGTATGCCTGTGCTGCATTGTCTTCCAATGGGGAGAATATTATTTCAGTTTTTTGTTTATTTAGCTTGAGAACAATGTTTGTCACACAGGTGTTTATGTCAGTGAGGCATTTTTTCAGGGTGTTATCAGGGTCTCGGTCAAAAGTTATCTTGAAGATGAGTTGGGTGTCATCTGCATAGTTGTAGACTGTTAATTCATAGATTTGAATGAGTTTCATTAGGGTGATCATATAAATGTTGAAGAGAAGCAGGGAGAGACTTGATCCTTGTGGTACACCGCAGTTGATATTTTTAGTGTTTGATATAAAAGACAGTAGATATGTTCTTTCGGTTTGGTCCGTGATGTAAGATTTCAGCCATGGTAGTGGAGAGGTTTCAATGCTTCATTCCTCCAGTCTGTTTGTTAGCATTATGTGTCTGATTCTATAAAATGCGGCTGATATGTACAGTAGTATTAGGGCTAATTGGGTAATGTTATCGTGTTTGTTTTATGGTCTTTCCAAATGGAGAGGAGTGAAGATTCATTTTCTCTAATGGGTCTGAAGACAACCCGGGATTGGCCAAGTATTCTGTTGCTTTCTACATGAATGAGTCACTCTTTGTAGACATGGTTCTCTAGGATATTCGCTGTATTGTAGATTTGGTATAGGTTTGTTAGTTAGGGTCTTCTGTATTTCCTGTCTCATCTTTTAGGAGGGTTTTGATGTTCACTTATTTGAATGATTTTGGTACTATTCTTGGGATAGATTCATTAATAATCAGAAATATGCAGCTGGTGTTTTGTGGTTGAGAATTTTGTGTAGATACCCACTGGGCATAGGTTTATTAGTTTGTTGAAACTTTACTTGCTTGTAGGTTTGCATCGTTTGAGAGAAGTGGTGGTTGATGCAGTGCTGGTTTCTTGGAGGGTGTTTTGTGGAACTGCGGCCTCCATTGCATTTCTTCTGTTTTTGCTCTTAGATGGGTCGTGATCTTGTCACATGGGGTTTGCAATGGCATGATGCAGCTGTTGCAAGTCACTTTTTTTTTCCTTGATGGTTTTGAACATTTCTTTTTGTGGGTTTGTTGTCGATTGGATTCTTCCAGTGCAGTATTTTTTGGGGCCTTCAGGACTGCTTATTTGTAAATTCAAATGTGTCATCAGTAGTTGGTATTGTCCAATTGGTTGTAGTGTACTCTCATCATTTTTCCAGTTTATGTTTTTTTAGTTCCCTCAGTTCTTCTCTGAACCATCTTGCTGCAATTTCCTTTGGAGTGGGCTTGAAATGTTTTAGGGGTTGCAATTGATCTAGTACATCTGTGATCCAAGTGTGAAGCTTCTCTTCTACTGAGCCCAGTGTCATTCTATCAAGGGAAGATGTCAGGTTTGGTAGATGCCAATATATCTATTAAGGTTTCCAGGTTAATACTTTTCCAGTTTTTATGTTGATGGGCATCATGCTGTTCTGAATTTTGATGGTGAATGGGATCATATGATGGTTGCTCCATATGATTGGTACCGGTAGGGCAGCTGTCAAGAGTTCATCTCGGCAGAAGATTGCGTTTAAAGTGAGTCCAGCTCTATAGACGGGACTGTTTACTATTTATTTAAAGTGAAGGGTTTCCAATAGAGTGCTGAGGGAGTTTGTTGTGGTTTCATTTTCTCTTTTGAACCAAAAGTTGAAGACCCCAGATCAATGATGTTGTCATGGTTTGTATGGAGGTTTGCTATGGTGTCAGTGAGAATTATGGTGAAGCTGCAGCTGTAGGTGGGCGGTCTGGAGATCAGTATGAACAGAAAGTTGGATTGGTCGTTGAGCTTGAGATTAACTAGGGGCAAGTCGCAGTCTTCTATGTTGTTGCAGGGGAGGGGTGTTCAGCAGATATAATATGTGTGTGCTCGGGCGATTCCTCTTCCCTTCTGTTTTCTCTCTTAATGTATTAGTTTGCAGTTATAGCGTATGGGTTTGTGAGCGATTACTTTGTAGTTGTCAGATACCCATGTTTCTGTGAGGAAGAGTATGTTTGTGCTGCTTTCACTTAAGAGGTCATCATTTTTGTTTTGTGCTTTGCCATACAATTGTACGTTGAGTATACAGCAGTGTGGAGTTCGCAAGTTGGCTTGTTTGTTGTTAAGTGCCTTTTCTCATGTTTTGGTTGGGACGGTTGCCGTCCATTCTTTGGCTTTGTCTTGGGTGAGCCTGTCTTTTGCTGGGTGCGTGGTTGAAACATCTGTCCCTTCCTTGAGGAGTTCCAATACTTTGTGCAATGGGTCCCTCTGTTCTGATTCATTGTATTGGGGTGTTTGGATGTCCATGTGGTCACTTTTCCAATTTCTGGTTATGTAAGGGGAGTGTATGGTTAGGGATTCTAGCTTAGCTCTCGTTCTTATAGGTTCTTTTCTGAAGTTGTTTTCAACATTGTCTTGTTCTGTGTGTTGAGGTGGGTGGTTTGATAGTCTGGTGGGGTCCACTCTAGTATTCCTTGGGTCCTCTGCTGTGAGTTTGTTTAGAGGCGGTGATGACGATTTTGAGGTGTTGCGAATTGTGGTTGGTTCTTCCTGTTGTTTGACGGGGTTATGGATTTATCTGTCATTCTTTTTCTATTTTCCATTCCTGTTTCCTTGCCCTTCTTGTACCGGGAAATGTTTGTGGTTGCAGTGTTTTGTGAAAGTTGTGCGTTAAGCTGTTTTAATAGTAGACTCCCTGGTTTGGAGGCTCTCTGTTGTTGATGGTTCCTGCTGGTTTTGATCATGGTGGGGAAGCCATAGTGTTACACGATTGTTGACCGGATAGATCGATGTGGGGCTACAGACAGTGGCTGATGCCATGCTGTGGTTATAGGCTTGCATGGCTTGCTTTATGACAGGGGTCTTGGATTTGTAATTTGTTCCAGGGGTGACAGCCCTCTTTAGGTGACTTGTTTTTTTGGACTCCGGAGTTCTCAGAAGTTCACTGTGGTATACTTCAGGTGGTTAGGATAGCGGCAAGCAAGATTGGGTTTCCTGGCAAGGACCTTCTTTGTGTGGTCTGTTGTTTTCGAGTTTGATGATCCTTATGGTGGGGAATTTCTCTGAGATTCTTGGTGGCGAGGTACTGGAATAGCCAGTATTTTGGGGAGCTCTGAAGGGCCAAAGCCTCCCTGTTGAGCTTGTCTCGTCATTGGAATATTGTCCTGAGTTGGGTATAAGGATTTTGGTGTGGGTGGGGTTTAATAGAGAGAATTCAAGCGGTTACAGTTCAAAGTGACACAATTCAGAGTGTTTAAGTTCACAGAAGTATTCCGATCAGAGTGTTAAGGATCAGGCAGGAGTACACAAAGCAGCGGGATGCAGTGGGTAATACCTAGAGTTAGCAATTACAAGGACTTAGGTTTGAGGTAGGAATACCAAATGTCAGGGTTCAAAGTGGCAAAGATTAGATTGGAAGATTCCAGGTGGTTAAGTTCAAGAGCGTAGAGTTCAGATCATGAAATTTAGAGTGGCAAATCAGTGTCGGATTTTCAGTGTGTAGGAGTTCGAAGTCGCAAGCATTCAAAGAACAAAATGCCGAGGGCAGTCGGGAACAAATCAGTGGTTTGAAGCAGCTAAATTTAAAATAGCAGCAAGTGAGACTGACAATATGTTGCTACAATCAAGAAGTAGTGGTTTAGAATGAAGAGATTCAAGCAGAGTAGGTGGATATCTTTAGTGGTTAGGTTGAGGAGCAGAAGTATCAAATCAGTATAGTTTTGAATATTTGAGTCTGGAGTGGTGGGAGTTCCGAAAGGCACATTTTTAATATGCAGGAACAAGTCAGTGCCATTATTAGAGTGGCTGAATTTCGGGAGTAGTACAAACCAAGCCAATACGTGTTTTGATTGGGTAATTCAAAAGTCGCTAGTTAATTGCAGCAGTTTGTTTTTTTAAAGGTTCAAGAGGTGTTGTTTCATAGTAGCAAAATGAGGTAGTGGAAACCTCAAAGTAGCAACATTACCAAGTGGTGAGACTTCGCAAAAGCAAAATTCAAAGTGGCAAGATTCATAACAGAAAGTTCAAAATGGTAAAACCATGCAGTAACATTTCAAAAGGTGGTGAAAACCACAAAGTAGTAAAGTACAAGGAGTGGTGAAGATCTCACAGTGTCAAAGTTCAAAGTGGTGTAACATTCAAAGTGATGAATCCTTATAGTAATGGGGTTCAAAGTGGTTATGCTACACACTGGCAAAAATCAGCTGGACACAATTTTGGACTACAAAGTTCCTGGTGGTGAAAACTCACAGTAGGAAAAATCGAATGTGATAAGAACCCATACTGGTAGGATTCAAATTGAACAAGATTCAAAGACAGTGAAACCCAAAATAATGCATATCTCACAGTAGCAAAATACATACTGGAGCCTCACAATTGCAAAACTCAGATGTGCTAAAACCCGCACAGTTGCAAGATGTAGATGTAGTGAAATCGATGGTCGCAAGATTCAAATGTGATGAGACCTCACAGCAGCGAAATTCCTATGGGTTAAACCCCAGAGTAGCAAAATTCAAATGTGGTGAAACCTCACAGTAGCAAAACTCAAATGTGGTGAAACCTCACGGTGGCAAGATTCAAATATGATGAAACCTCACAGTAGCAAGCATCCAATGTGGTGAAGCCTCACAATAGCAAGGTTCTAATGTGGTGAACACCCCAGAGTAGCAAGATTCAAATGTTGTGAAATCTTACGGTAGCAAGATATAATTGTGGTGAAATCTAACAGCAGCAACATTCCAATGTAGTGAAACCTTACAGTAGCAACATTCACATATAGTGAAATCTCACAGTAGCAAGATTCAGTGGGGTGAAAACCCTGCAGAGGCAGGATTCAAAGTGGCTAAGATTCAAAAACAACGGAACTCAAAAGGTATAAATCTCACAGTGGCAAAACTCAATTGTTGTGAAACCTCACAGTATTAACAATTAAAGTGTCAAAGTTCAAAACTGCAAAAGTTACAAGTGGCACGACTTCACAATAGAAGGATTCAAACAGTAGATTTCCATGTGTTGAACAAATGATGGATTTAAAATGTGTATGTTTCTTCGCCCCTTACCTTTTTGTCCTTGGTTCTCTGGGTCGGCAGCAGGATGAGGGGGTTGCAGCGCAGGGCCTGGTGCAAGGCAAACAGGAATATTGCCCTTATACACTGCCCTTCACCTGCTGCCAAGGCAAGTCTGCCATGGGAGCGACTGGGTGTGGAGCTACAATCCATGAGGTGACGGGAAGCAAGTGTGCTTCCTCCATCTTGGTTCCCTGTTTGCTCTATGACAAGCCCAATAATTAACCACAACAGAGGTGCTCGCAAAGACAATGAAAACACCTGGAAAATGCAAAACAAGTAGGAGACAATAATGTAATGTCCAGAGAATTTTGAACAAGTTTCAACTAAATTCCCCTAAAGGGTGGAAGGCAAAATGTGGACAGAAATAAAAATTAAGTGGAATGTTTTATAAAAAAAACAATTTCTTGGACTTTAATTATAATTGACTGCAAAATGGGCAATGAAAGTCTTGGTTGGCTCTGGGACTGCTATAAAAAGCTTACTTTTGACACTAATAGAGACCAAATCAGTAAACACATCTACCGCACTAGCAAGACTGGCTTACTCTGTGTCGGGTCCTTTGAGGCACTTTAGAAACTCTCAGAGCAAAGTGACTGCAACACCAACAACCCAAAGAATCTATGACCTAATCAGTTTTCTTGCTCCTCTTATGATTACCCTGATTGTCAGACTTTGTTTTCTCAGACGCAGGGCCGGTCTTTGTGTCAGGCAGCTCAGGCGGCTGCCTGACGTCAGTCAGCCTTTGGGGCGCTGCACGGCGGTGCTCTCTCTGAATCCTGATTTATTTTGATGTGTTATTAAGCGAGCAGTGATAACTGCTGGCCTTTGCCCTCAGGGCAGCAGCAAAGTGCTCTGAAATTGACTCATAAATATGCAATTAGCATTTAGCAGCAACATTTGTTTGTTGCGTTTAAACTTCCCCCCAGGGCCCCGGTGGCGCTGGCGCCAGGCCCATGCCATGGGCGCACGTGCGGCGTGTGCCCCTCAGGCTATGTGCGTGTCTGCGCACTGATAGCTTGGGGCTGGCTGGCTCTGGCTGCCTGGCGTTGTTGTCAGCCCCCGCAGCCCCACCGAAAACAGGAGCGAGCGAGTGTGGATGACATGCTGCATCACTATCAGGTAAATACAGTACTGTACTACTGTGTTGGGGGCTTAGGGAGTTGGGGCGGGCGTCGCACTATAATACATTGTTTAGCTGCATTAATATGCAACATGCGGCGGCGGCGCTGCGCACGGCCCGGGTGCTGTATTATCAGGCATGTTGTTGTTCTATTAATACAGCACCCGGGCCGAGCCACGAGACACACTGACGGCCTGGGTGCCATGCTGCATTAATGGAACAACATGCCTGTGAGAGTCTGACGGCCACAATCACGCATATCACTTCAAGTGTGCACTTCAAGTGATATGCGCGGCCGTCAGACTCTCAGGCATGTTGTACCATTAACACCCGACCCAGGCCGAGCCACGAGACACACGGCCTGGGTGCTGTTGTTCCATTAATGCAGCACCCGGGGCGGGCCATGTCGTGTGTCTCGTGGCTCGGCCATGGGGGTTGGCGGGGGCCATTAAATGCGGCTCAATATGCTAAATGTTCCAGCCACGGGCAGTCAGTGCGATTGTTGCTGCATCAAGGTTAAAAGAAATCACACGTTTCTGGATCTATTTCTGCTACAGTCGGAGAACAATCTGCTAATTCAATATCCGTCCAGAATCCTGGAAGCATACATTAACAACTGTTAATGGGATGGTCCAATGCTGAGGACGCGCTGGTAATTAGTATGTGGAATGCTATAATTCTGCAACTAAATGATTGTTTCTCCTTTTTCTCTCACCTTGTCTGAAAAAATCTAAAAAATCTAAAAAATCGAAAAAATAAAAGCTGCCCTGTTTAAGCAGAAACTGTTAGCAAAGAGAAGTGTCTCTATTGCAGTAACTGATATTGCACAGCGGCTCATGAACATCTCTTTATTCCTTAAACAAAGTGATTTTCCAAGTCCCTGTGTGGGAAAGCGTGGCGTAAAAGTAAGGCATAAGGATTTTATCTTTTATGACCGCCAGATTCTCCTTCAAATGCCCCCAAAGCCTGCAGATCAAGGGCCTAATTCACAGTGTTTTCCAGTGGGGTTTGCCATTATAGAACGCTTCTGAGAATTAGGCCCCAAGTCTATAAAAACAGTCGTTAACACCATCCGTGTAAGGCAGCAAAACAAGCGACCTTAGTTAGCACCATACTTGTATGCCTTTTGAAAAACACCTTTTGCTGTAATACTGCAATAGTACAACTGTTTTAGCACCAACTTTTGCTCATAAAAAATACAACCTGCTCAGAGCTGCAGATACTCATAACATTGAAGCAGATTACAACACAGGAGGGTCAAATTTGCAAAAATAAGTAATGTCAGCTCCCAGCACCAGGTACACATTGAGCAAATTAGGCCAGCTGACCAGCACATAAACCACAGTTCAAATATAGTACCGGTTTTTAAGTGCCAAGACAGGAGGAGCATGTATATCCCTCCAACTGAGACAGCTAGGAAGAGCCATCGTCCAGGCACAGCTGACCCAGTAGCAGCATCCCACACCCTGTGCAGTCCATCAACCTGCACCGCAGTCTCTGCCCCAGGTAGCCCATCAACCTGTACCCTCGCCCATACCTGCAAAAGTTCACAAGCCTGCACCCCGGCCCTGACGCCACACAGTCAGCACCCATATGCCGGCACCCCAAATACCCACCCATGAAAGCCCACCAGCCTGCAATCTAGCCCTGACCCCAGGCACCGCAGCCACCACCTGAGGCAGCCCATCAACCTGTACCCCAGCCCACATAACAGCAGCTCAAGGACAAGAGGAGGGGTAGGAGAGCTTGAAGGCCCTAAACACCAAGGTTTTGCAGGCCCAGACTGTCCTATATCACCATCACTCACCAGCAGGTCCTTGCCACCCGTGTGCTGTATTAATGGAACAACATGCCTGAAAGTCTGACGGCTGCAATGAAACAACTTGTGAAGGCTTTGTAAAGCCCTCACCCAGAAAGAGTTTAATTAAGATGGGTCTGCATGTGCTGAGGCACAGTCCTCCTGCTATATTCGCCCCCTCCTCTCTTTTGTAGTTTTGACCATTACGTCACCTATAAGCCAAGCCTATTGCGTTCAAGTACAGCATGGAGAAATGGCATACAGGGAGGGGCACACATTTTGTCAGTGTTTGGACCATCCTTTTGACTGGCCATGCTAATCCCTATGGCCATTCCCACCCACTTCCTCCTCCTCCCATCCCAAAGCACAATCCTGGGATCTCTTTGAGCTAACTTGATCATTATCAGACTTTGTGCTTCAAGTGCCTGCTGGTATTTTTTCAAAACAGTCAACTGAGTTCAATACTAAACGGCCACTCTTTGGAAGTGCTATGCATGCCATTCACTGAAGGCCTGTTAAAAACCAGCATTGGCAAAACCAACTCTTGGCTTGTGTGCCAGTATTACACACCATTGATGTCTAGTTCATACCGCTGCAGCAGTGCCTCACCAATGCCAAAACAGTTGGCTTTGCCAATACTCTTTGCCTTTCATCCCAGTTTGCTCATGTCTGTCACTTTGGATGGTAAGGGGCACGACCAAAACCAAGCTTTTATTTATTTATTGGACATTTGTATGGCGCCTATACAGTAGGAAGTGTTTCCAGTCGCCACAAGGCAGTGGGCATAGGTGGAAAACAACTGCCCTATGCCTTGTGACATTCGGAGCGGGCAAGTGCGGTATCGGGGAGAAGAGCAGGGAAAAGGGATAGTATAGGGGTAGGGAGCCCAGGGGGCTGTGCAAGTGCGAAGGTGTTCCCATGAGGGCTAGTGCCAGGGGTAGGGTGATAATGCGACGGGGCAGCCTCAGAAGGCTAATCAGGGAAGGGAGCCTGAGGGCAAGTGCTAGTATGAAGGGGTGAGTAGGGGACACTGGACGAGGGATGACCGGAACCTGGTGAGATTCATATGGGACACATGCAGCCAGATGTAGTGGCAGGAGGAGACTAGGAAGGTCTTTAGGAGCATCCAGAACTTGGAGAGCCGGATCAAGACAGATGGGCAGGGAGGCTCCTGCAGAAGAGATCTCTTCTCCCTCCCACACACACACACACTCTCTGCTTGGAAGAAAAACATCTGCTCTGCAGAGTTGGACCTAGAGAGGACTGGAGGACATAAGCAGGGAGGTATTTAGGGTCCCGGAAAGCCCAACCCTTCAACAGAGAAGAATCAGATTTTATAGGCACCCTGAATGTTTCGATACTGATGTTTCTATGGAAATGTGGGGAGGGGGGTGTCTTTGATAAATGCGTTATGTCAGTTTGAAAGTATTGTATTTGGTTATACTCTGTGCTTTGTGGTTGGAACGCCCTTTGTGACCATAGTCAATGCTATGTTACTTGGCATTTATATAGCGCTCTGTATAGCATTGGTATGACCTCAAAGCACTGGTAGGTTGAATGCCATCGGGAACCGCAGTTCTGGTCAGGGAGAGATTGCGTCATATGGTGCATGGGTGCACCAGATATCTGCAGCTGATGTAATTGCCGGGTGGTAGCTACATCCTATCGTTTGGTGTGGTGCTGGAGATATCAGTTGGATGTGTGCAGTCTGGTGGATGGAAACCCAGACTTGGCTCTGGCTGCGTTAGGCCTGAGGAACGCATATGGGAGCAACTAGGCTGGAACATTTTATTAGGGTGATGAGGGGTTCATGGGGTCGTATTCGTATGTAAACAGCTAGGCCAAATTAATCCGGGGTGTAGCTGAGTTCTAGTTGAAAGTTTGTGTATAGTAGAGTAAGCATATTGTTGTGATATGATGGTTATCTTTAAAGCACCCGAGACCAGGCACGTGAACAGGATGGCAGGAAACAGAACGGCACACAGGCACTATACTATAGTTGAATTTGGAAAGAGTGCCCAATACCACCATCACTGCGCTAAAGATGAATCTAGAAGGTGTGCCTACCAGCGTCACTGTGTTAAAGTTTGAATTTAGAAAGTGTGCCTAAAAGCGTCACTGTGTTAAAGTTAAACTTAGAAGTTGTACCCTAGTGGTGTCACTGTTTTTAAAGGTGAACTTAGAAAGTGTGCCCCAATAGCGTCACTATGTTAAAGTTGAATCTAGAAAGTGTGCTTTAGTGGCATCACTGTGTTAAAGTTGAACTTAGTAAGTGTGCCCCAATAGCATCACTGTGTTAATGTTGAATCTAGAAAGTGTGCCCTAATAGCGTCACTGTGTTAAAGTTGAACTTAGAAAGTGTGCACTAATACCGTCTCTGTGCTAATGTTGAATCTAGGCGGTATTCCCAACATCATTGAGTGTGTCCCAACAGCATCACTGTGTTAAAGTTGAACCTAGCAGCATCCCCTAATAGAGTCACTGTATTAGAGTTGAATTAAGATAGTATTACCAACAGCATTGAATGTGCCCTAATAGCGTCACTGTGTTAAAAGTTAAATTTAGAAGGTATTCCCAACATCATTGATTGTCCCTGATCGCATACACTTACTGATTACCACAAAATCACACTACTACGCTTACTATCTCCTATACACCATCATTCAACTAGAACACAGCAGTGCTATGACACATTCGATAAAGCTGTTCTCATACTAACATGACCCATCAAACCACCCACCATCCTAATAAAACACAGGTAGCTAGCACACACCGGCTAGCTTAGTCGTCTCCTGAGGCCTAACGCAGCCATAACGCAGTCTGGATGTCAACCCTACAAACTGAACACATTGAACTGATCTCCTCAGCACCACACCTACCGCTAAGAAGCAGCTATCATGCAACAACCACGCCAGCTGCACACATGCCTGGTGCGCCCACACCCTTTACGACTATCTCTCTCAACTGACTTGAACTGCGGTTCCCAAGGGCGTTCGACCTACCAGCGCTTTGAGATCCTACCAATGATACATAAGGCGCTATACAAATGCAAAATAACATAACATAACATATCACTTCAAGCGTGCACTTGAAGTGATATGCGTGATTGAGGCCGTCAGACTCTCAGGCATGTTGTTCCATTAATACAGCACCCGGGCCGAGCCACCGGTATGCTGGGATGTGGCCTTATGTGGCGGCAAGTCAAAACAGCAACATCCGCGTTTTCTTATTATTTTTTTACATGCGTTTTAAGACTGTCTTCGTCGTATCAAAACCTTCGGAACTGTGCACAATTTGTGCTTTGGAGAGGACGGGGCCACCCTAATTGTAATGACATGCTGTACAAATGAATTGTACTGGAATGTACTACTGTGTACATCTGAGTTGCAAAGTGGTTTAAGCACTAATATGTGCCCTTCTGTGTGCAGGAAAAACAGAAAGACTGTAGGGAAACACATCCGAAATACACCTTTGATTCTCAACTTTGCCCAAAGTGTCCACGGATGCATCCTCAGGGTGGCACATCGATTTAAGAGAGTTGCCAGTACTATACATGGAACAATATTCCTTATTTGAGATTCGTGTGGGTGCTTCCTAAAATGGATTCTCCTTCAATCATTTTACACAGGAATAGTTTGATTTTTACACATTTTCAGTCAGTTGTTTATGTTAAGGGAGTGGGGAGACAGTCTTTAATTGTGCACCGTGCAATGCAGGACATGTACATTGTGCTTCCTGGAATATACTGAGATTCCTGGTATCGTCATAATAGCGAGAGCCTTACTGTTTATGCAAACTATGTAATGATAAGTAAGGCCATCCGTTTTGTATAGATCAGTGTAAAAAAGAACCTGGTCGCATTGCATGTTATTAAGACCCAAACGTGGCCCAAAGAGCACCTCTTTTGCCATTAGGAATGTCCGAGACACATGGCCCGTGTGCTGTTGTTCCATTAATGCAGCACCCGGGCCGTGTCATGTGTCTCGTGGCTCGGCCCGGGTGCTGTATTAATGGAACAACATGCCTGAGAGTCTGACGGCTGCAATCATGCATATCACTTCAAGTGTATTGATATGCATGAATGCGGCCGTCATCAGGTTTGTAGGCCGGAAATTTCACCACACTGCATTATATAACCTGATGAAAAATAACAAACAGCTAGAGAAAGAGAGTGTTGTACAATGTGTGCAGCTGGTGTAGTATGCTTATTTCACCTTGCTATGCTAATTTCTGGCAACATCACATCCCATTGCATTTGTTGATGAGTCCCCTCACTTTAATTTTTAGGACTTGACCCCTGCTGAGTAGGGTTTATTCACTCAGCTTGGAGGAAAGCTGCTGGGCATGGGCAGCCTGCCCTTCTTGACCTGCTGTCCCGAGACTACTCTTTGTCAGTCCGAAATTGTGTGGAATCGTGAACGAATCAGAAGGCCAAGCCGCAGCCAGACCCAGTGAGCCAGAGCCTGCTAACTTTACGATTGGGGCACGGTGACCGGCCTGTGCAGCCCGCGGGTGCCGACTGCTTCTGCTTCTCTGCCGATCAATAAGGTAAGTCTGCGTGTTGCTGGCATGTATGCTATAGTATGGATTGAATAACTTCTAGGCTCTTCGAATTTTGGCAGATAAGCCACAGTGAGATAAAATCATGTGTCCAGGATCACACACTTTGTGGTGAAGTTGGCATTTGAGACCAGTCTGTGGGCCTCATTACACGGAAGGCGGTAAGGGTTAACGGTCACCGGTAATGGTACCGGTGACCGTTAACCCTTACCGCCTGATTACGAGGTCCCTTTGCTGGTTGGTACTTTAACGCCTGCTTTTTAGCAGGCGTTAAAAACCAACCCGCAAAGGGACCAGGGTGCTAATTACGGTACCGCAATTTGCGGTACCGTAATTAGCACCTTCCCCATTCCCGTTATGCCCTATGGGGCAAAAATGGGAATGGGGAAGGGCAATGGGGGAAAGGGGAATTACCGCCCCGCCAACCTTGGAATAGGGCGGTAATTCCCCTTTCCTCCAAGGCGGTGCCGGTATTTTACCGGCATGGACCAAGGTGCTAATAGCGTACCGTGTAATGAGGCCCTGTAACTCAGGTAAGCAAATATGGTCTCACGTCTAATTATTAGAAATCTGAGCTTAGGATTGGCTTTTAAGAATACTCAGTTCTATAGAAACAACAAATCCATGCATTACATATTGAAATGTGTTAAGCAAAAAGAGTGTGCTCATGTTCCTCTTGAGTAGAAGCCTAAGAAGATGGCAGAGCCTATTGGGACCCTTGGAAATGATCGGACCCCAGGATAGAAAAGCCAGGTTCTTCATATCAAAGTATTCCTTTCAGTCAGTCCTGGTGGGTTTTTGGAGAGTGGGTAGGGGATGTTCACTTTCCTGCCCCTACTGAATTTCAGGGACAGTCAGGCCCTCATTCGGAGGTTGGTGCTAGTCATGGCGCTAGTAGCGCCATGACTAGCACCAATACTGGTACCGCCACCAACGTGGTGGTATGGGGAGTTACCGGTCCATTCCACCCTTTGCAGGGCCGGTAAATCCCCATTTGAAATGCCATTCCCCATTCCCATTTGAGCCCCCATAGGGCTCAATGGGAAGGGGGAAGGCGGCAATAACGGTACTGCAAATTGCGGTACATTTTTGACCCTGGTATCCCTTTGCGGGTCCCGTCCTTAACGCCTGCTAAAACCAGGTGTTAAGGAAGGACCCGCAAAGGGACCTCGGAATAGGGCGCAAAGGGATTACTGGCACCGGTGTCCTTATCGGTGCCCGGTATCCCTTTGCGCCCGGGTCATAATGACCCCCTCAGTGTGACCCATTCTCTGTGGTAATGTCGGGACATGTATATCGAATGTGTCATAACACAAGGTAAAGAAGACTGGCCCGGCCTGTGCTCATTTGAGTTGTTTCTGCCATTTAATTGGCACATCACTTACTAAGACATTAGCCAAAAATTCACAATCTCAGTTTCACCAATGATAGACTACTGCAATGTTTGCTGGCTGGGTAGGGAACCTTTTGTGATGCCTAGCTGAGTACTGTTTTGTTTGTGAATCCATATTTATCAAGAGACTGAAAAAGTTAAAATAATGGTGTTTTGTTTAATTTAAGGAGAGAGAGAGTATAGATGATGCCTCCAAAGAAACTGTCAGGAGCTCAGAATCGGAAGCGACGTGATCAATTTGAATCTGATTAGCAGAAATCTGCAAAATTGATGAAAACATTTTTGGGTCAGTCAGAGTCATACTGTCAATACAGTGCAAATAGTGAGCAGTGCGCAGCCTGGAAATGATGCAGAATCATCAGATTTACCATGCAGCTTGAGTCAGAATAATGAGAACAATACAGTGCAAATAGTGAGCAGTGCGCAGCCTGGAAATGATACAGAATCATCAGATTTACCATGCAGCTTGAGTCGGAATAATGAGGACAATACAGTCCAAATAGTGAGCGGTGTGCAGCCTGGAAATGATGCAGAATCATCAGATGTACCATGCAGCTTGAGTCAGAATAATGAGGACAATACAGTGCAAATAGTGAGCGGTGCGCAGCCTGGAAATGATGCAGAATCATCAGATTTACCATGCAGCTTGAGTCAGAATAATGGGAACAATACAGTGCAAATAGTGAGCAGTGCGCTGCCTGGAAATGATACAGAATCATCAGATTTACCATGTAGCTTGAGTCGGAATAATGAGGACAATACAGTCCAAATAGTGAGCGGTGTGCAGCCTGGAAATGATGCAGAATCATCAGATTTACCATGCAGCTTGAGTCAGAATATTGAGGTATGTGGCTCACCTGAAAGGAAAGAAAATGCAGAAGAAGAATCTATGCCATGTGAAAATAAAAGGGACTCTGAAAAAGAGTCCAACTCACCCGGAGAAGGAACCAGCAGTAAAGCAAATTATACATCAAGCTTTGAAACATCAGATCCTGCTTTTTGGCCAGAGGTCCAATGTTCTGCTGATATAGACCGGATCATTTTGAATGGACCAAGTAAAATCAAAGCCATGAGATTCCCAGTGAATAAACAGAAGTGACGCTTCTCGTTATCACACTGTCAAAGAATGCATGACAGTGGTGAGATGATACATAGACCTTGGCTCATTTACTCAAAATGAGTTGATAAATTATTCTGCTTTTGTTGTAAAATATTTGATAGGGCTGCAAAATCAATGCTTGCACATTCTAGTCACAACTGTTGGCATAACATTGCTGATGCTCTAAAGAATCATGAGTGTCAAATGCTCATTTTATCGCATACTCTTAATGGACAGAAGCAGGGTCTAGACTCAGACAGAACAAGTGCATAGATTCAGAAAACCAGGGGATAATTAATTCAGAAATCGCTCATTGGAGAAATGTGCTTCAACGTTTAATCTCTATTACTCTCTTCCTCACAAAGAATAACTTAGCTTTCCGGGGCTCATCAGATAAGCTGTTCACCGATCACAATGGCAATTTCCTAGGTTTGGTAGAGCTCTTTGGGAAATATGATGATGTCATGCGTAAGCATGTAAAATGAGTAGTTCGTAAAGAAGTCAAAGATCATTACTACAGCAAAAGAATTGAAAAAGAATTGCTCGACATTATGGCAAGTAAGGTGCTTGAGAACATATTGATGCAACTCGGCAAAGCAAAATTCTACTCAGTTATCATGGACTGCACTTCTGACATTAGTCACATAGAACAGATGTCACTGACTGTGAGATTTGTTGATGACAGTGATGGACAAATCAAAGTAAAGGAACACTTTGTCTGCATTAAGCCTGTGGACGACTCTACTGGAAAAGGCTTAACTGAACTGTTTATAAATATCCTGAATGAAAATAAAATAATGCTTGAACACAGCCGTGGTCAAGGAGATGACAATGGCACAAACATGAATGGCAAGCACAGTGGGGTTCAGGCAAAAATTCTTGCTCTTAATCCAAGAGCATTTTTTGTGCCTTGCTGCTGCCATTCCCTAAATCTGGTTGTATCATCTTTGGATTTAGTAACTCTCTTTGGATTACTACAAAGAATATACACTCTTTTTTCTGCATCTACTATTAGGTGGAAAGTCCTCACAAATAATGTTAGAAATCTGACTGTAAAGCCGCTAAGCAACACCCGTTAGGAGAGTCGCATTGACAGCGTGAAAGCAGTAAGGTTCCATGTGACTGACATCTATGACACACTAATGTAATTAGCACAGTTAATCAAAGCTGATGCTGGAGTCAGACATGAGGCCCAAAGTCTAGCTAACCAGATAACTGACTTCAAATTTCTGGTTTCTCTTGTAGTTTGGCACGATATCTTTTTTCAGATTAACATTGTGAGCAAGACATTACAAAATAAGTCAGTGGACATTGTGACTTCTACTTCTTTGATGAAAGGAGGCATTCAGTTCATTGTAGCCTACAGAGACAATGGATTTGAAAATGCCATCATTGCTGCCAAAGAAATGGCAGCTGACCTAGGAGTTGAGCCTGCTTTCAAGGAGATTTGTATTCGTCAAAGAAAGAGGCAGTTTGATTACGAGGGCAGAGATGATCTAACACAGACCCAAAGCCCAGAAGAAAAGTTCAAGAGGGGGTTTTGTTATGTGTTTGTTGACACAGCCCATGGTTCAATTGAAGAAAGGTTTGGACAAATGAAGGATCATGAACAATGCTGGGGCTTTCTGTATGACCTTAGCAAGCTTCCTATGGACAAAAAAACACTATTGGATCATTGTACAAACCTGCACCAGACACTAAAACATGGTGAATCTTCTGACATCAATGGCAAGGACCTTCATGTTGAATTGGAAAATATATGCTACATGTTACCAAGAGGGACAGTTACACCACTACCAGTTCTCCAGTATATTCGTGATGCTAACCTGAGGAACATTTTCCCAAATGTCTGGATATCATTGAAGATTCTGCTCACTCTGCCCGTCACAGTTGCAAGTGGTGAGCGCAGCTTCTCCAAACTGAAGCTCATTAAAACATACCTTCGATCAACAATGGCCAATGAAAGACTAACATTGCTTGCTATTTTATCAATCGAAAATTACATTGGCCAATCCCTGGATCTATCCGACGCTGTGCTTCAATTCGCAAGGGCAAAGTCAAGAAACGTTACTTTTTGAACACATAATACAGGTAACATTCTAAAACTGTCACCTAGTGTCTAGTGTATGCATTTTCTATTGCATTTGTATTTCTATCTGGTTCTTAATGAAGTACCCTATTTACAACACTTTTAACACATTTTTTGGTTGTCATTTTTTAGGGGTCGCGGGTGGAGGGCGCCATCGATGCTTTCCGCCTGGGGTGCAATCTGGTGTAAGACCGGCCCTGCTCAGACGGTATTTATATTTGTATTTGGGTTACAAATAGCACACCGTATCTAGTAAGCAAAGGAGTTGTGTATAAGTCATCGAGGGCAACATATGAGGTAAGGTGAATGGATTACAATATGTGGCATTAGATGTTCCTGCCATTGGGGTGGGATGTGATGCAGGAATGCAATGAGCATATGTGCCACCTATGCATTGACTGAATATGGTATCTTCAGATAAAACTATTAGAACTAGTATTTGGTTTAGCAAAAAAACTCATACATGGCCAACTTGCAGCTCTTACTGTTAACCATTAATTTGAAGCAAAAACTATTGATTTTAAGAGTCTCTCCTGCCAGTCTGTCCCAATGTTAGACTGGGAGTTGTGAGTCACATCTCCCTATCTCTACTCTTCATTACTTCTGGGCACTCACTGCTCCAAAGGGACTGCCGAAGTCAGGAATGAAGATCAATATCATTCATCGTTGTTGCCAGTTTCACCAGGATGGATCCCACGCCCACTGATGTCTTGGGGAAAAAAAGACATTCCAAGCAAGAGCGGGGTTGAGGACCTCTTTAAATGGAGTTCCAGCACCTCAGGTTAGCTAACATACTGCTTGCAGTGTTTTACATGATTGTCTCAGCTCTATATTTATTTCTGGACTTTCTCACTAGAAGATAAAAGCAAAAGCAGTACTTGTCTTATTACCAAGATGGGTGGTTGCAATTCCAGCCACTAATGTGTTCTTGACACAGCACTCATGCTATACAGAGATCTTCTACTTTTCTCCCCACAGACTCCATGGTCCTGAAGTGATGTATTCTCCTTTCCCTTTTTACCGGTGTGTCAGGGGAAACACTGCAATCCACGGCTGCTGCTTGGGGCTTCAAAACTCAAGGTTCCAGCATCTGACCAATCCCAAGCTTAAACAAAGAGGTGACAAGGTCCTACAGATGCAAAGATGGCGTCAGCAGACAGGCACTGCTGATGTGTATGGTGTCATTGTTTACAGGTGAATAGGCGCATCTTAGTTCGGCAAAGAAGGCGCTGCTCTTTTCAGGGTCACTTACCTTGAAGATGTTCACGATCATGAAGTGAGAAATCTCCTCCTTGTAATCATGTCTCTTTAAGCCTGCAAAAGGATCTCTGGAATCGCTGTGGAAAGGAGGTGCACACACATTTCTGTGTACTTGCTGTTTAGCATGTATTTTGTAGGATTTGCCATTTTAATCAAACCCACATGTACATGCATAACAATTTTTGTTAATACCATTTGAACCCTATGTTGGTGTTTTAAAGGAACCCTAATCCTCTCAAGCAATGGTCACAGACTAGTAACACCCAGTTACATCCACAATAATAAAACGGACCCTGAGGTACACAGCACACATGAATCATTCCGTTATCTGCATATAAAATTGAGACTGCCACCCTTGCCTTGGTGGGACATACTAGGAATTGCATGTGCAGGCCAACATTTCCTGGCAGAGTTTGGCAAGGGATTCCAACATATAGTTGATCACAAGTCTTGCTGCATTTTAGACTTGACACCATGGCAGACAAAAGTATTCCCTTTGTTTTTACTTTGTACACATTGTTACTTGTGCTGACAGCAGCAAGAAGGTGTAGGCAAGAGAGAATAGTACTTTTGAAAAGAAATGTTAGAGGAAAATGCCTGTCTTCTTTCCATTGACTCTAATATGCATCCAGTGACACCATCTATGCCATTTTTCAGAAAGGCTAATATGTGCATGCAGTAAAATCCCAAATCACATCTTTGTTGGTTGTTACAAAAGCATTTAATGAAGAGGTGTCCAATATTCACAGGACTATAAGTGTCCCCCTGGGAAAAGACATGCAGAAAGCTGGGATCTTCAAAAGCACGACAGTGGGGGAGTAAAAAGCTACTCGTCTTCGTGGTCAGCAGAATGCACGTTGACCCCCCCACTTGGGGATAAAGTTCTCAACCAGGCCAACCTATTTTCTTCACCAAGGTGATGCTCCTGCCAGCAAAGTCAGGAACATGATAGGGGTGCTGTTTAACCTATCGCACATCTGGTTACTCGTCCTGGAATGGACCAGGTTGCAAGTGTTTAGGTTAATGTCCTTCACTTTGCTACTGAAAGCTGCTGAGTACCTGATACCTCTTCTTTCAGGCAATGATAAATGCTAATACACTAAGTAACACCCTTAGTGTTTTTTTAGCCTACCTGGTGACTACCTCCTTTGGTGGCTGACTTTTTGATGGCCCATGTGTTACCCTTCCTGTCTTACTGGGCTACCATTGGTGTCATCGAGATTTGAAATTTTGGCCAACATTTCGTAGCCATCTTGACCAGAACGAGACCCCTTGTATCATCGAGTGGCATTTGGCTGATATCTTTCTTTTTTTTCTATTACTGATAGGCCTGTGGCACAAATACGTGCACTTCTCCACCCCCTCCACGGTGTGGCGCCTGAAGCAACTGAGATATGCACTGTTCTGTTTCGACTTAGTGGGACAGGCAGCATAGTAAAACTGTCCCGCAAAACAAGGATGCAGTGCCCTTGTGCACTCATGACGTGTGATACAAGTGTACTGTAGTGCACACTCTGTACAATAAAGTGTTGGCCACAGCTCCTTCTCTGCATGCAGTATAGTGTACAGTACAGTGTAAGTTGATACCTAATTTCATTTTCATTCTAACCAACTCCTACCAAGCTCTAAGCTACAATACAAGGGCTATTGTTCAGGGTCAAGGTGGACACGGAATGTAGACTCTGAAAATACAAATCTTGTGCATGTATGATTTTGTGTATTTGTACAGATGGTGTCATTTTCTAATGAAGTGGAGTGCACTGTATGCTTTCCATTCACACTTTACAGGATTGTAAAGGTATCCTGAGGCAGGTGTCCTGTGGCACAGGAGGACAGTAAAGCTGAGATAGCGTATCTACTTGCTTTCCTCGACCATTTTAGGAGAGAGCACTTTGCTTTACTCATGCATAAGATTTTCATGAAGGTGCAAAATGAATGGGTTCCAATGAAAAAACACCTCACATTAACACATGCTAATGCGCAGGTGGCTTCCACTGGAATCCATTAGGAAACATAGACTGCAAAGCGGATTTGAAGGTTGTGTTTTATTTCTCTCAAAGAGGGCCGTTTAAGAGAATAATAAAGGCACCGTTGCCTTGCTTTACTCTTTACTTTTACCCTCCGCGTTGAGAGCATTGCAAATTGCATGCAGGGCCAGTTCCAACATTAGCGTAGCCCCGGGTCTTTTCCAGACCTAGCAACACCCCTGGCAACACGTAGGTGCAAATATTGGTGGTCCCTTGCATGAAATTACCATGCAACTTAAAATTACCCTCTGTGAGTTTTGTACTCTATATGCAGTGCATTCTCGGGCATAAAATCTGTGCCAGAAATGTGCCCATGGTGAGTTGTGCGCTCTTAAACATGCATGCTGAGCTGTTTAGTTACTGCCAGGTATGTGCACACTGTGAGTTTTTTTGCTTTTAATGCGGTGCAGGTTGGCACATGTAGTCACTGTCAGATATGTGCCAAATTGAGTTGTATGTTGTAAAGTGAGGTTTGTGCTTGTGACACAGTGAATGCTGTGACGTTTATTTCCTGCCAGTTTTGCGTGTTCAGTGCGTTTTGTTCTCTTAACACAGTGCATGTTGGGATGTGTAGTCTCTACCAGAAATGCTCCAACAGCGGGTTGTGTGCTCCCATTGCCAATGCCCTTGTGGCCACCCCAGAGGTTCAGGTGTGAACTCATAAAGATGGGTTTAGGGTGTTGGGATGCTGGCCGTATTGGTGAGGAGGTTACATTGAATTCATGTGGAGGCAAGGGGTGCTGGCTCAGAAACATGGCCAATACAGTGGTCCACTTTTGCAAACATCGTATTGCTCTCTGATACATGTGCTTGAAGGTAGTCTTCCGTTCGGAATGAGTACAAAGATCCAGGAATATATGCATTACAATTCCAGTGGAAAGTGGGCCTTAGCACAATACAACAGACTTGGTTTACAGTAAACGGCCTAGAAAACATGCTGTGCAGTAAGTGTAATATACATTGGACAATATCTCCCCTATTTTATGGGGACTAGGTCTGCCCCACCAAATACTGGCTCCAACACAGAAGTAAGCATTCTGAGCACATGAACATACTGTACCTACTCTACAGTAACGCGTCCTTATGGCCTGCTGTATCAATTATCAACAGAGCTATGCAAACATAAAATGAAAAAGTGACAGTGGTGGGGGCATTGAGCACTGCGGCCAATTGACAGGCATCTCTCAATTTATGAGGCCCTTGTCCAAATGATTGGGGAGCAGCAGCCTCGAACCCTTGCTCACAAAACAATTGCATCTATTCTCCCCTCCTTCAAGTAACCAGCATTTGACAGGAACTTGAAAAAAAGAAAAACGAGCCATGACATGCAGACATGCAATGCAGCCTGAAGCACATCAACGCTTAGATGCCATGAACTCCTTGGGCCTCATTACGTTTCCGGCGGTAACACTGCCGCTGGACCCAAAATAAATTACCGGCGCCTGACTTCACGGTTCCACCTCGGCTATTCCAAGTCCATTGGCCAGGAAGTCAGGCACCAGTAATTTTGGTAGTCCCCATCCCCATGGTGTCCCATAGCACTGCAAGGGAATGGGGACACGGGAACACCGGCACCATCAACAAAGGTGCCGGTGCTCACGTGAAATCTCTACAGGCAGGTGCCGCCCCACCCAGCAGGTCTGACCGTGGCGGGCGGGACAGCGCCCGCCCGCATAGTTGTAGCGTGCCGGTCCAGAAACAACAGTAACCAGTATGCTTACCAGCATTGTAGTTTCCAGACAGGCGCAATTGTAATGAGGCCCCTTGTGGTAATTTCTCATAAGGTTTTGTTATAGCAATTTGTAAAGCACACAAAGGTCGATCGGGTGATGAAGCAAAAGTAGCAGTGTAGTACATGGGTTGCAAAAAATGCATTTCTGGCAAGCAGCAAAGTAGTTACATGTTCCTGAGGACCATGCAAATAGATTCAGAAATAAGATAGCTTGCCTGTTCCATAGCCCGGCTGCTGGGAATGGGAAGGGTAGCCACCTCTCCGATTTGGGCAATGTAGTCATAACCAGGACACATTAGCTACAGATCAATCACTTTGTAACAGAATTGTAAGGAAAACATGTACAGGCTATAAAGTTAGGGCAGGTGCTATAAAATGTGTTTTTGTAAACCAGACAGAGGAATTTGGATTTGATGAAATTATGAGCCTCAGAATAAATTGTGAAATAAAATAAAGCTGGTTTGTATACCCACCCTGTTTTTACTTAGGCTACATTGGGCCTCATTACGAGTTTGGAGGTAGCCATGCCGCCATTACTGGCATGGTTACCTCCATGCTCGTGTTCTGGTCCCAAAAAAAGGGAATTATCAGGCCATTCTGACTTTTTTTAATTTCCATTTTGGGGACCTGGTACGTCCCCATTCCCATTGAGCGCCTATACGGCTCAATGGGAATGGGGAGGATGCTAACAACCGACCCATTAATGACGGGTCCGTTGTTAGCATCCTGGTCTGCTTGAAGGTGCTGGTCTGCACATCTGGCCAGACCAGACGTGCATACCGCCACCCGCGAGCAAACTCGTAATGTGGTGGCCCGGTATCGGCACCTGCACCGTTCATACCACGGCCACCAGGGTCGTAATGAGGCCCATTGCGTCTGTCAATAATCCAAAGGGATAATGCTGGATGCAAGTAGCACCTTATTCTGAGTTGAAATGACAAACTTTACCAGCAATCCTCTGGTAAAGGTGAACATTGTAATAATACCCTATGTTATGTTTCTTTTTTCCCTCCTAGAAATAACTTTCCTTCAATCAACAGAAAACACTTTATAACAGGGGCATTACAAGAGGGTGAACATGTGGGCATCTCCCAAACCATGTATTGCACACCATAGTTAGATGTTATCCTTCTGTGTGTTAAAAATGTACAGTATTGGTATGAACGACTATAGTACATTCTACACGGCTCACCTCAATATGAGAGTGGAAGTATCACTGGTGACTGGTGTGGAGGCATCAGGAAGTAGAAACAACAACTGAAATCAAGTCTGGGTTATACTTTTTTAAACAAGGCTTGGAAAAAGGGCTAGTTTGCCCTGTGCTAAGGATGGATTTTCCTACGTAAAGAAAACTGAGGATAGTATGTGTCAGGAAGTCCAAATCAAATGTCTGTCTGTGTCCAAAACCTATACTTGCTCTCAGATCTGTTTGTATACAACGTGTGGGGATGTCAGTTTCAAAACAAGAATTGTTCAAATACAAGTTCAGAGCTTCTTCCAGCTCTTGGGTTGGAGAGGGGTTTCCCTTCCCCGAGGTGTAAAATAGTTCACAGGACAAAAAGGGGTTCCCTTCCCTAAGCTTTGAAGTATTTTAAACTTTCCAAAACAACACTGTTTTTCCATATTGCCACTGCTGCAATTCTACAAATGAACAGTGACCGAGGCTGTGAGAAACCTGAAGGTGTCTCCCTAGCTAGTCCCCAGGCATCTGTCATCCAGGTGGCCAGGACGCGGCCATCGCTATTGGATCTAGTTCCTGGGGGTGGACCAGTGAGGGAGGATCACCTGGATGGGGAGCCAAGGGGGTGGAAGTGGGACATCGATGGGTGAGACACGGTATCCCCCTTCTTTCAACACCTTTTCCTCCTCCTACCACGTAGGATATTGCGAAACAATGCCCCCTATTCCAACACAGACACTTTCGCACACCACAAACAACATACTTACACCCGAGCCGTTTACCTAACATGTCCCAATGTAATGGTCAAGCACGGTCAGGCAATTGACCAGAATCACACACACCTGACAGCCCTTTCCCTTCCCCAAAGAGATAAAAGGTGGCGCACAAAAGCGCACTACGAGCAGGGCAGACCGCACAACGAGAGAGCTAACACAGCACGGCAGTTCAAGAGGAGGAGAAAGACAGTGAATATCGAGAGGCTGACAAGGAGAGACACGTCCGTGCTGTTTTTGACCCAGACCTGCGAAACCTCTGCAGAAGGATTCGTAAGACTGCGGGCAATAGGTCAAGTGTGTTGTAGTAGATGTCAGCGGTGCATGGAGCGTGCCTACGCTAATAAGCAGGACCGAGGGAGGCACCTGGGACCGTGGTACCTCCCTTGACTCCAGATATGCTGAGGTGAGTCGAGAGGAGAACTGATAAAAACTGTACTGTGTTGAACGAAAGCCGCAAAGTAGCAATTTAAGGAAAGTTCAAAGAACTGTTAAGAATAAAGGGGTGACCAGCTGCAGAGGGATCCAGTACGACGTGGGTACTTACTCAAGATACTCTGGTCAATCCCTTGTTTGTTGAAACTGCTAATACCAGAAGGCCTCGGGAGGCCGCAAAGGAACGGCCAGAGTGGTTATACGGGGGTCTTGCAAAATCCTCTGTACAGTTGAAAGTCTTTGACCGACAGGTTATTGAGAAAGGCACGAATGATAAAGTTGGCAGGAGTGAACCCGGCAGAGGGATGCTGACAAAAGGGGGCAAAGCGTGAAGTCCCTATGAACAGTGTGTTGACAGAAGTGACCCCGACCGAGGGATGCTACAGTGAACTGTTTAGCAAAAGTTGACCCGAGTGAACCACGTGAACCCGGCAGAGGGAGGTGACAAAAAGGGGCAAACCCTGAGAAATTGTTTAAAAAAGTCATTAAGATTTGTGAATCAAGGAAAAGCCACACGTGAACCCGAAGGCAGGAAGCTGAAAATTGAGAAGGGTCTGCACCCGGAAGAGGGGAACAAAGGGGAGAGCCAATATCACCCTAACTACTGTATGAAAGGAACTTTTTGATTTGTTATTTTCTGACCCTCCAATGCAAGAGACTTTTTGCAGGAAAAGAGACTTGGCCATCGAGGTTCTTGACGGTTGAAAATGGAACTATCGTCTCGTGCTGGGGAAGCCAAAGAAGTGTGCTTTGCTCAGAGTTTCCACCTGACCCCGTGCTCAAAACCTGGGGAAGGGAGACCCTGACTACTGCATCCTGAAATGTTATTTGGGAACACTTCCTTCTTTTTTATGAATCCTATCCCACACTCTTTTTGTAATTAGCTTACGGATTGACAATAGGTTTTCTAAGTATATGCCCTTTTATTTGACACAACGCCCCTAGGACTGCCTTATTTTCATTTGATGATCGAACGTTGCTCCCATCTTAGATGTAGGTTTAGATTAGGCGTTTATCTCACCCACTTTTGCAGTTTAATAAACACCCTTGAAGTGTGATAACTTGTGTCTGTCTTTACTGTTGCCACCATAAGTTCTTTAAATGGCACCTACATATGGTTCAGAATCTCTGCTGTTTCTACCACAAAAATGATGGCCTGTCATAGAAGGCATATTTTGGAAGAGCTGTTATCCTTAAAAGCAATGGTGCAATGGAAAACATTGCCATTTTTAGAAAATGTGTGTTAAAAAACCTGCCCCCTATCTTTGAGATTCTTAAAAAAGAAATGGCCTAAGACAGAGATAGCACAATGAAGGTCTGGGAAAAGTCTAGCAGAGACTTCCTGGACAAAGTATTGGTTACAGAGGATGACTTAAGTGGAAATAGGGGGAAATCCAAACATGGTTAAACTGAAAGTTTGGACATAGTAATTGGGTTTTGACATCAGAAGAAGTAAATACGTTAAAACTGTTCTATCATGTGAGACACGAGGTAAGGGCCTATGTTCCTAAATACCTGAGGATGTTTCCAAACAGCTACTACAGAAATCAGTTTATGACACTTTGGTTGAACCTATACCCTACTAAATAGATTACGAACTAGGCCAAGCAACGTGCAATGCAGCTAATGTAATAAAGAGGGGAATGGTTTAAACCTTGCACCATATATTGATATTTTTCACAGGTTTAATTGATATAAGAACCTAGCACTTTAAAGTCTACCTGGATAGATTAAGCACTTAAACGAACGATGAATGAAGGACTATTATTTTGATAAGTGGAAAAATGACATCCATGGTTTTAGCAACTGTAACATTTTTAGAGATTGTTTTACATAGGCCATTTAAAAAAAAAAACTTTAAAGAAATGGTTTTGCGATTCAAGGTGTTAACATCGAAATTAACTTTCTTTTTTCTTTTAATTCTGAAATTTATGATGAAATAAATGCTAAAAGGTTTGTAATAAACCAAATGCCAATAAAAAATGAACAAAACAAAAAGACATTACACCAAGTGGTATTGCTACAATACTGACTGAGGTATTCCAACAATACCACTGCTATTACCCCTGTGGTAGGGTCAAACTGCGAATTGGGCAGTTTTTCAGGCATACCGCTGCTGGTAGTAGTAATTACCACCACCGGTATTCATGACCCAAACTGATGCAATACACAAAATTGACTCTGAAAAAATGAAAGAAAATGATTGGATTGGTGCAAAGTGCCAAGACGGTAAGCATGATTGGATTGCAACCTTTATCTGTGTCCCCAAAGAAAGCTCCTTCGCAAATGATGCTGAAGTTGTACACTTTAGTGACAATCGCACGAGAGGATCATAGATAGTGTCCAAAAGAAGGACAGGAGCAGTAGGCTAGAATTGAAGACAAACTGAATTTCAATGTTTTATAAATTATGTTTCTGACTGTTTCTAGTTTGTCACAAGCACTATGACTGACCAACCAGTCATGCCCCCAGCTCTCAGTGGTCCCAATGTGTTGCTTGCCTTCTGGTCTCCTCAAGAACTAGAGATGCCAGGTTCAACCCTAGTTTAGGTTTGGCATCCACAGTCGGAGGGACCTTTGATCCCTGCAGTGCTTCATGCTGCATGACTGGACTTGCATTCTCCTTAGTAGCTCAAGCTGTATCTTCTTTACCCGTCTCTTGTTGCTGGCAGTAGCCTACATACAGTGCTACACACCCGGGGAGGGGGCTTGAACTTCCCTACTTTTCTGGGAAGGGTTTCCTGACCAAGGACTTGGCTCTGGGAAAACAGCTTCGACATCTGCTCCTTGTCGCTGCATACTGTCAGCATATAACGCTCACCAAAAGTAAAACATGATGGCTGATGCTTGTTCTCACAGTAATAACGCAGAGGTGTGTGTATTGATAGAGGATACTGAATAGAGCATGAACTTAACTCCCTGGTTCGCCTCCCCACATTCCTCACCAGAAGCTGGGAGGAGACCTTTGTTTGTCCACAGCACAGCATCATTCTAGTTTCAATTCATATCGGCTGCCGAGACAGAGGGAGGCTCATTTGCACAGTGAAATACCCCTTACTCTTTAACAATGCTCTGGTTTCCGTTTCCACCTCTGTCTATTTAATCATAGCATAATTTATTTGGGTGTAGTAATTGTTCTGGTTCTTGACCTCATGCAGCCCCTTGTCTCCTCTGATAGGAGCAGAGCACTGAATGTAATATGAAAGTAATGGTGGGAATATCTGTTTAGAATACATAGGTTCCTAGCCCTGATGAATTAACAAAAATATCAGTGGATGAAACATATAATGTTGACGCAGCGATCACATGTAAACATAACATTATAGTGGGCCTCATTATAAGGCTGGCCGCCGCGGTATGAACGGTGCTTTCATGCTCCTGACCCCCATTGTGCCCTATTGGGCAGAATGGGGACTGGGAGCCCGGCATTAACGCCTCCCACGAATGGCCAATTACCGGCCCCTTCATCTCGTAATGGGCTGGAGGTGGTGCCGGTAGCGAGTTTGGCGGTAGCCGTGCCATGATTAAGGGCACTGCTACCGCCAAACTCGTAATGAGGCCGAGTGTCTTGATGCAAAAATTGACCTAAAAATACACCAGAAAAATATATGAGTATTCAATCTACTGCTTATCTGAAGTTCTGGATTTAAGATATATTAATGAGGTATGCTTTGTGTGGTGTCTTGTGTTGGATTGTATTCTAAATCCGATCAAACTTGTAAAAAGTCATTAACAGGCTACCATGAATTTGCAAGGGAGACTCAGATAGGTTTGAAGATTCCTATGCAATTGTGCTGCAATAGAATTTCATTCCAAAACCATACACACCCATATAGTTTACAATGTTTTGTAGAGGTTTGTGCTGGTTTTTATTAATTCTTTTGAAAGGCATATTGGAAAAACACGTTCAAACCTAGTGAGAAGGGAGCTAAATCTTGGGGAAAGGAGTCGGTGTGGACTTTGATTTAATATAGGTTTTGGGAAGACGAAATAGACCACTGCCCTTCTGTGAATGTTATTCTGCTACTATAGCAGATTGAGGTATCTCAGTGGGCTAATGTACCTGTTACAGAGCTCTATATTTAGCCTGCGGGTCACTGGTTTAAAGGGGAGTAGGAATTACTCAACATTGAATGCACAACTCATCTTTATGTGGTTCTTTCCATCAGTACAACTGAGGAGAGTACTTTTTCAATAGATCAAACCAACCAGTTTCCGGTATAAAATATACACAGGTCAGTGGGGTTGCGCAGACTCAGACACACTTGAAGTATGCATCGCGCAGCCATGCATCCCTCTGACCGTCCTTGGTAGAAAGGTGAAAATGCAATGCAACGGGTTCATTGAAACCAGGTACTTGGATATAAACATATATAAACACATATGCCAACCTATATTAACTGCAAGTTTCTTCATAAGGTTTCTTTATTTTTCTGCTGAGGGCAGGGAGTTTGTTTTCTTTCTACTAGAAATAAATCGCAAGCTGCAGTCACTGTTCTGAAAAGTGAGCCTTTGTTCCCTGTGATCATCCACCGGCAGGCTTCACTCTGACTTTGTTGACCCACTGTTTGCAGAATAACTCATCAGCCTTAGCCTGAATTGCACTTAACACAAACTTAGTCCCTGAACTTTTTTAAAAGTTTGGGTAGTTTGTCATACTCTGAATACCCTTGCATCATTCAAGGTCCCCTCTAACGTATTGGTTTACGACTAAGTGGTGCACTTGTTGAATACAATTTCGTTTTCACAATATGTTGTCTGTTATAATATTGAAAAATGTAAATGTTCGGCAAAGCGAATAACA
The DNA here is from genome assembly GCF_040938575.1 of Ambystoma mexicanum. Taxonomy (NCBI): domain Eukaryota; kingdom Metazoa; phylum Chordata; class Amphibia; order Caudata; family Ambystomatidae; genus Ambystoma; species Ambystoma mexicanum. Next base: position 1,184,875,950 of record NC_090930.1, read on the forward strand.
GGTCGCATACTACTAAATACCCTAGGACTAGCTCAACAAGTGATGAAACTTAGAAAATATTGTAAGATAGAGATTGTTTCAACCTTTCTTACTTGAGAAATAGTCAATATGTGTCTGCCGGTGTGCTATGGCTAGAACACTAGGGCACCGTTTTGCCAAAACACAGGATGCAAAAGCTTTCAAATAGATCTAAGTGTCACCCCTTTGCAAAATGTCCTTAATTAACCAGTTCTCTTTATCCAATCAAAGTTAATGTACGAAACCTCAGCACTAGCATCACACATAGCTAACAGAATCACTGTGAAATCCAGCCACTGTGCTGTATAATTGTAAAGGCCCTTGAGTGCTGTACCTATGATAGTGTCATATTGCCTAGTATTGCCGAGTGCACTAAGTGCGTGTGCTCCTTGGGTTCAGTGAAGTGCTCTATGTAACAGGTTCCTTTCTATAAAAATCACCCTTTATCTCAGTACTTCTTCCCCATTGTTCTTCCCTCACACATAGTGTATCTGCACCTACTCTTCCATTATCATCGTGTTTTTTCCTTCTTTTTAGACGTTCCCCTAACCTTATTCACTTCCCTGTTGGAAAGATCCATTACGATGAGTAGGAATACCGCAGGAATATCTGTGGTAATTCATACTTGCCAACATGACCCATCCCTATCCGTAAGTGCTTATCCAGTCCTGGTTTTGTCTTTGCATTCTGGGACTTGTAGTTCCACGTTTCCCATTATAAAACTCGGGCAACAAGACCTAGAATGCAAAGAAAAAAACAGAACTGGATAAGTACCTATGGATTGGAACGGGTCATGTCGGCGAGTATGCTTTCTATCCATTGTATCTCTAACAAAAAGGAAAGGGAACAGTTGTTTGTTTTGTCCGCAAACCATGCAGTCACTTCACAAAAAATGGTTTCCTTCACTTATGGGGAATTGAAATGACATGTCCTTTCCACAATGGATATCATAGCGGTGCATGCTCTGAATTCCAGTTCATCAAAACCCGGGGTTAAAGGAGGGGTTAAAGGAATTCCAATGAGCATCTTGAAATGGGATTGCATAAAGTGCCCATCTCATAGGACTTATTATTGTGTGTGTCCCCATTCCTGAGTAAGGCAATCAAATAGTCCCCCAGACAGCTTCCTTGTCCCCTGATGCTCTGGGAAGTACCCTGCTTGTCAGGAAATCCTGCACCATAGCCTTGCAGTTACCTCTCACCTGTGATAAAGCCAAGGAGCAGGGAAGGTGGGTGCATCCTAATGTTTGAGCAGAGTAAGATAAGGGTTTGGTGTAAATAAGATTAAAGGAAGATAGTCCTGGCATTGCAAAACCATCCTGCTTCCTCAACCTAGCACCCAGACACCTTCGGGGTGGGCGCACACTACACATCAATAAACTTACACTATAAAGTAATGAACCCAAAACTGCTCAGTTGTGGTGGTTCGGACTGATCATTGAACAACTTGTTCACTAAACATATTTTAACTGAGTGAGCCAGACCCATGCTGAAGAACTGTGGATTGGGGGAGCCACTATACCTCCACTTATTGACTCAAACAAGAACACAGGCAGGAAACACATTGAAGAATCAGGGATACATTAAAGCAAGAGGCAGCTGAAGACATTTACTCCTGCAAAGGCCAATTGTAGGGGCTCCTGCCTGGGTTTTGGTATCGGACAGGCTATAGGAATGCCTGCGCCACCAGGAGTGGAGTGCCTTTCAAATCTAAACAAAGGCATCACAATTGGCAATGTTGCCTTAAACCAAACAGGTAGGTTAAAGAACAGACATCCGCCCACATCAACAGTAAATCTAGCTGCTGAAAGAACAGCTGCATAGCAATAGAAAGAGAGTTCCAGATGAATGCACAGTCAGATCCTCCTGGGAGCCTTCATACAAACAAGCATGAATATGATATAAAGGAATGTAGGACTTTTCATACCTCCTGGTCGCAAACATGTGTCTATTCTTTGTTTGCTAATGCATGAGAAATTAGCTCGCTATTAAGTACTTTTATTCAGGACATCTTGGCTAAAATTGCCAGACTTAGCTTAGTGCAGTGCTGGGCACATTCATTTAGCCACTGACGGTATCAGATGCACCAGGCTTCACGCCCTATGCATAAAAAAAATAAACAGAGCACACAATGAGAGGCCACACACAATTTTACAATGGCGCTCTTTGGGCTTCATCAGGGGCTGGATGGAGTGCCAAAAATGCGGCAGTAACGTTGTTGCTGCCACATTGCCGCTCTGCCCAATTCCGAGTTTGGGTGGAAAGTTGGAGGTTTACCTCCAGCTTTTTGTTGGAGGAAAAACTCTCCACTTTCCACCCATTTGTGGTGCTATTAGCACAGCACTAATACCGCTGCCGGCTTTAACAACGCCTTTACTGCCCCATAGAGTCCTATGGACTCTTCAAATAATGAGTAGTAACAACCTTTTGCACAACTCATGATCTGGCGCTAATAGCACCAGACCGAGTTGCAGTTACGCTATTTGCATTGGTAGTATCCCGGTGGGTTTACTACCATGATACCACCAAGGTTGTGATTTTGGCTTTTTTTTAAATGTCAAAAATAGGACACAGTCCAAATGCGGCTAATCAAAATGCAGTTGGAAAGTCTTAGTACATCATGGAAACGCATATACAAAAAAATATACATTAGTAAAACACAAATGTGGATGTCTGTTTTGTACCGAGGAGAACATGGTGCATTTCCCATTCTATCTTGACAGCTCAGTAATGCCAAAAACACTCTGACGCCTCTTTTGTTTTAACACCAAACCTCTCACAAGCGAAACTTGGCAGGCGAATATGAAGTTATCATCTGTCTAACGTTGAAGTATTTTGGATACTTTTGCAAGCCTGCAAATGACTGACTGTGCAAGGAAAACAACTCTTTTTATTGCATTGCATGAAAAGAGCATAAGGCCTTTTAGATATGTGTCTAATAATGTTACTTATGCTAAGAGTTTAGGGGTGTCCTGCCTGTGTTGCTGACAGTGAGACTGTTTTCACAAGCTCACAGGCTGTCTGTCACCATCAGATACTGCAGCTCAACGAAGGCCACCCAACACCATCCTTCTTCTCACTCTCTCTCGGCAGCAGTCTGACTCAGCTCTGACACTGCAAATCCTAGCACTCACACAGCCTGCCACCGGCAATCTCAGAATCCCTCCAATGTTCTTCTTCTTTCTCGAATCTCCCTCCTTTTCAACTTTCTGTCGGCCACCGTGTTGTATCCTGTGTTGACGAATGGAATGGAACGCACGTCACTGTGTTCAGGTTGGAATGTGTTCCTGTGAATGCAGTGACGTGCATGTGTTCTGAACTTGTCAGTTGGTGAATGCCTGCCGGGTGGAAGAAGTCGGTGTCTTTTCTCCTATGTACCAACTTCTACGGGGAGACAATAAAGACTCTTGAAAGCACTTACCTGAGTCAGGACCATCTTTATTACACACCGTTTTACTGTTTACTCCTCCTCTTCCTTTTAAAGCATTTTTCCTTCCGTCCCACTTTGCTTATACCTTCATAAAGAAGGTATATGAGTTCCCCACACCTTGCCGGGAGGTCACCCATCAATCAAACACCTCCTTCTAGTTTGGCCAGCCCCCAATACAGTTCAAGAAGTCTGTTATTTGGCTTCTTAACCTTTGTACAGCGTTGTTTCTCTAGGCTCAGATGACACATGCAACCAGGGCTTTAAGTGGCCCGGGGCCTGCCGGGGCTGGGCCCCGGCAGGCTCCGAAATTTCGTTTTGAGGCAGGGCCCTGCCGGGGCCCACTAATCTCCCCGGGCAGCCCCGGCCACTACACGAAAGGGCATTTTTTTCTACAGCCTGAAGCTCTCGCTCGTGTGCGAGAGCTTCAGGCTTCAGAAAAAAATGCCTTTCAGCTATAATGGTGGCGCCGCACCTGCGAGGCATCCCTTTAATCAAGGGATGCAAGTGGGCCGGCGCCACCATTATGGAGAAACGTGAGGCCGCTGGAAGCAGAGGCCTTGCTTTCTAAATACTGAAGCTCCCACGGATTCGCGGGAGTTTCAGTCTTTAGGAAAAAGGCCTCTGCTTCCAGTGGCCTCACCCTTTCAGCCTTAATGGTGACGCTGCCCCTCCCCAGCTGGCAAGGGGCAGCACCACTATTAAGGCTGAATAGGCGAGGCGCTGTCCCCTGCCAGGCAAGCCTATACAAAATAAATGCAGAGATCAGCACCCTCTCCCCCATAGGGGAGAGGGTGCTAATCTCTACAAAAGGCAGCCTGGCAGGGGTGCCAGTAGCCCATTGAGCTGGGGCTCGTCAAGGGGGCGTGGCCTAACGGCCCATCAAGACCCCGTTGTTAGGCCACGCCCCCTCGATGGGCCCCGGCTCGATTTGTAGTGCCACTTAAGGCACTGCATGCAACCTTTTTTATTCCAGCTTCCTGCAGGTTCCTGCTCAAACAAATAGTTTTTACAAAATGCATTCTGCTGTCTGCCACGTACACTGCAGTCCAGCCTCAGTTATCACCTTTTCTGCATTTCTTTTTAAACCCACATTACTTTGTAAATGGTGCCTTTTCAGCCACGGTCTGCACTGTGCCCTTCTAATTACTAATAGTTTAGGGCCTCACCAGGGGTTGGGCGGATCAACTAAAATGCAATGCTATCACTGCTGCATTACCGCTCTGCCCAATCCTGAATTTGGGCAGAAAGTTGGAGGTTTACCTACAACTTTTTCCTGGAGTTAAAACTCTCCACATTCCACCCATTTGTGGAGCTAGTACCGCAGCACTAAGACCGCCGGCGGTAATAATGCCATTACTGTCCCATAGAGTCCTATGGACTCTACAAAAAACTGGGAGTAACAGCCTTACCGGAACTCGGGATCTGGCAATAATAGCGCCAGACCGGGTTGCAATAGCGCTATTTGCATTGGTGGTAGCTGGGCAGATTTACCGTCGGGATACTGCCAAGGTTGTGATGAGGCCTTAGTCTGTTAAGGTTATTAGTTAGTGAAGTATTACTTAGTCGGGTTAATTGTTAGTCCCTGCACTACACTACATGCAATGCTATGCTATGCTCCTTTCTTTGTTTTGTATTTTATTTATTTATTTATTCGGATTTATTTAAAGCGCACGTCAGCCTGGGGGCATCGTGGCGCTGTTACATGAGGACATACATAATCTGGTTACCGTGGACGGAAGATGGTTACAAAGCATTTTTTATTACAAGGCACGTTTTGTATCAGACATATTTCGTAACAGACGTATGCGAGCTGGTGTGGGTGAAAGAAGGATGGAGTTAGTTGAATAGAGTGGTTTTGAGAGATTTGCGAAAGGAGTACAGAGAAGGTTCTGCTCTGAGTGCGTTAGGGAGGGCATTCCAGAGCTTAGGAGCTATATGTGGGAAGCCAATGCCGCCAGCTTTGGCTCTTTTTACAGTGGGTACTCGGAGTTGGTTGGCGTGGTGGCTTCTTCTGGGACGGGTGGAAGAGTTCTTAGTTATAGTTTCAGATAGGTAGGGGGGTGCTGTATGATTGATGCACTTGTGTGTGAGAGTGAGGATTTTAAAGTTGATTCTTTCCTTGACTGGGAGCCAGTGGACAAATCTTCTGGCCTGTGAAATATGTTCAGTTTTGGGGATGTGTAGTGCAGCGCGGAGGGCATTGTTTTGCACTATTTGGAGTCTGCTTAGGTTTTTTGACGATGTGCCTGCCAGGAGGGCGTTGCAGTAGTCCAATCTGGCTTCTATAGTAGCTCTGGCTATGGAGAGGCAGTTAGGCGTGGTGAGGTAGGGTTTTATGGCGTAGATGAGTTTGGTGGTCAGAGCAGAAGCTGAGGCGATGGCGCTGGTTTGTCTAGTCATTGAGAGTGTGGCGTCAATGTAGACTCCTAGGGTCTTGACGGCAGAGGAGACAGGTATGCTAATACTGTCGATGATCATGTGAGAATAGTTGGGGCTAAGTTTGGTTAGTGTTTCGTTGGGGGCTAGGATGATGATTTTGGTTTTGTCTCCGTTTAGGCAGAGACCATTGATAGCCATCCAGGTTTGGATAGTCGAGTAGATTTTGAGGAGGGCTTCTGAGTCTAGGTCGTAGTCTCCGCAGAGGGGGAGGAAAACTTGCGTGTCATCTGCGTAGTTTGTGTACGCTATGTTGAGGGAGTCCAGTAAGTCAAAGAGGGGTTTGGTGAATAGGTTGTAGAGGGTCGGAGCAGTGCAGGACCCTTGTGGGACACCACAGTTTATAGTGGTGGGGGGGGGGCGCTGTCCTGGTCAGAGTACACTTTCATGGCCCTACCTTCAAGGAAGGATGTGATCCAAGTGGTAGCCTTGTGAGAGAAGTGTGCAGCATTGAAGAGGTGAGATGTGAGAATGCTGTGGTCGACCAAGTCAAATGCTGCAGAGAGGTCGAGCAGAAGGAGGAGAGCAGGTTTGCCTGTGTCCATTATTTTGGTCATTTGATTTTTTAAATCTAGAAGGGCAGTTTCAGTCCCATGGCCTTTGCGGAAGCCTGATTGTCTTTTGCCTAGGATGGTGTTGGTTTCCAGGTAGTGTTGGATTTGATTGTGTGCGGCTTTGTCTAGGATTTTGAGGAGAAAGGGGACGGTGGTGATGGGGCGATAGTTGTTAGGGGAGGAAGGATCGAGAGAGGGTTTTTTCAGGAGCGGGCGGACCCAGGCTTCTTTTAAGCATTGTGGTACAGTTCCAGATGCGAAGGAGGCATTGATGAAGGCTGTAATGATGGGGTGAGGGATTCTGAGCACTCTTTGATTAATGAAGGTGGGCAGATATCGCCTTTGCAGGTGGAAGGTTTAATTTTTTTGAGGAGGTCCTTGACTTCCGTTTCTGAGACTTCTCTAAAGGCAAAAAGGGGTGTTTGTGAGAGAGAGTTATTGGTGGAAGGTGTGGGTGAGCAGGTGGGGGTGTTGAGGGCTTTGCGTTGTGAGGCTATTTTGTCTTGGAGAGTTTTAACTTTATTGAGGAGGGCAGCCTGGATGCCTGTGCACCAGGCTTCATCCTTGATGATTTCATCTGGGACGGAGGCAGGTGTGGAGAGTTCTTTGAATATGGAGAATATTTCTCTTGATTTGGAGCTGGCATTAGTAATTCTCTGATTGTAGGATTCGGATTTAGCATGGAATATGGCTTTTTTGTAGGTCAAGGAGATCTCTTTAAAATCTTTAAGCGAGGATTGATTAGGTGCTGCTTGCCATCTGGATAGGGCTTTGCGTTTCTTGGTGCGAAGGTCAGATAGTTCTTCAGTGAACCATGAGTTGCAGTGCATAGATTTTTTCCCTTTTTTTTCTTCTAGAGGAGCAATGAGATCGATGGCTTGAGTGAGTGTGCTGGAGTAGATGTTGGCTAGAGAGGTAGGGTCATGGATCAAAGGAGGCTTGAGTTCAGGGATGTCGAGGAGAGGGGCGAGGTTGGAAGCAGTGAGTTTTTTGGAGCTTCTTACTTTAGCGGGTGGGGCATGAGTTAAGGTTTTATGAGTAGGCGTGGTAGGAATGGAGAATTGAATGAGGTCCATGGGAGGGCCGAGATGGAGGTAATTGCAGATGAGCAGTTGTGATCCGCTAGCCAGTCAATGGATCTGCCTTTGTTATGAGTGGGGGCAGTAATTTTGTGTTCGAACCCCATGTTTGATAGTTCTTTGGCTAGATTTGCGGCTGCTTTGTCCTTTGGGTCAGCTAGACCAAGGTTAAAGTCCCCTAGAAGGATGCTTTTGGTGGTGCTTTTGAGGTTGTTGCCTATGTTTTGGAGGAGTTGTTTTTGGAAGTCTAAGGGTGATCCTGGTGGTCTGTAGGTGATAAAGAAGTTTATGGTGCAGTTAGGTGAGAGGGCTAGTTTAGCCGTGAGTAGCTCAGCGTTGTTGTCCCATTGTTGATTACACATTCTTATGGAGAGGGTGTCTTTAAAGATGAGGGCGACGCCGCCACCACCTTTGGAGTTTTTTCGGTCCTGTCTGAGAATGGTATAGTTTTGAGGGAGAGCGAGGTGGATGGAAGGATTGGAGGCTTCATGGAGCCAGGTTTCGGATATGGCAAGTAGGTCAAGATTGTGGGTGGTGATACGGTCGTTGATTTCAATGGCATGGGCATGGATAGAGCGCGCATTGATGAGAGCGCATCTTAAGTCTGGTCGTAGGGTGTGTGTGTTGGCGTTGGTGGTGTTGGGGGTGGGCGATGCGTATTTGGGTGTGTGAAGCTGGGGCATGATAGATGCAGCGTGATGGGTGCTAGGGTAGTGAGCGTGGTCAGAGAGGTGAGTCTGGGCGGCTGATGTATGGGTGCGAGAGCTGAGTCTGTTGTTCCTAAGGAGTGTGGAGTGTGGAGTGCTGCGGAGAGTTAGGAGGTGTTTGGTGCGTGTTCTTAGTCTATAGAGCCTGAGGTGGAGTGGGTGATGTCCGGTCGGATTGGTGGGGTAGTTGAGTGTGGACTGGAGTGCAGATGGCGCTGTAGTGTGTATGAGGTCAGATGGTGGAGTAAGGCATGGGTGGGCAAGCAGGTCTGGGTGCGCATGCGTCATGCTGTAGATGGCCAGAAGGGAGAGGGATGTGAAGGAGATGGATAGAGAGGAAGGGAGGTGTGTAGGCGCTTTGAGGTGTGTGCCAGGGGGCTGCATTTGTAGACAAGAGATGTGCAGCAGGGCCGCAAGGGGCATGCAATAACACAATAGAGCAGGGACGCTAGGGGCAGGCAGTACAGGGCCGCTGGGGCAGGGCCACTAGGGCAGGCAGTTACGCAGTGGATCAAGGCCGCTAAGGGCAGGCTAGGTTCGAATGGCAGAATATCACATCAAAATGGCTAGATTCGAATGGCAGAGTATCACATCAAAATGGCTAGATTCGAATGGCAGAATATCACATTAAAATGGCAAGATTCGAATGGCAGAATATCACATTAAAATGGCTCGATTCGAATGGCAGAGTATCACATTAAAATGGCAAGATTTGAATGGCAGGGTGACACAACAATTGGCTAGATTCGAATTTGTATGGGCACACTATGGAATGAAGGCTGATTTTTTTGGGGTAGGGTAGGCATATAATTTTTTTAGTGGCATAGACTGGGCAGGACAAGGAGTGGCTAGCAAGGAACATATGCATTGAGTGCATAGCTAATAGTATGACTATGGCATTTTGAGCGGCACATATGAAAGTAACATGCATGTCTGGGGATAGTGCAAGGGGTAGATAAAGCCCGCAGGTTTACCTTATAGGACAAAGGTCAAGGGACAAGGTGTCTCTGTGTTGCTCCTGCAGTGCGGGTTGCTGTGGGGGAGCTCCTGCTCTGACCCCTGTGCGTAACGGTCTTGCGTAGCAATGCAGAGCATTAAGGGTGGGAGTAGTCAGTGTCCGAGCAAATGGTTGTGGCTAGTGGAAGCTGCTCGAGCATATGTGGCCGCAGGTCCGTGGCGTCCCGGGGTGAACAGGGGTGGAACAGGGCCTTTTTCCACGGGCCTTCTTCCGGGAGCCGGCTTCCGCCTGCCAGCGTTGCGGATTGGGCACGGATAAAGCTAGTTGCTCAGCAACTAGTGGCAGCCTCGTTTCGGTGCCGCGTTGCGACTGCCATTTTGGGGTCAGGCCGGAAATGAGGACAAAGATGGTGCACCTCCGGTGCAAAGGTGTGCAAAAGCACGGATGGACAAATCTGGCAGGGGAAAAGACCAGCTTGTAGGTGCTGATGGCTTCAAGTGGCCTATATGGACGCAGATTGGCCTCACCATGTGCGTGGAGTAAGCTGGATGCTTAGTCTGCTGGGGTCAGGCATCACATGCTCGTCGAGTGGCATGAATCACGTCGGTCGTGGTCTTGGCGGTAAGGGAAGGGCTCCAGCCCTCTCACCCTTCGGGGGCACGGAGAGAATGAGGCTCACTGGGGTGGAACAGGGCCTTTTTCCACGGGCCTTCTTCCGGGAGCCGGCTTCCGCCTGCCGGCGTTGCGGATTGGGCACGGATAAAGCTAGTTGCTCAGCAACTAGTGGCAGCCTCGTTTCGGTGCCACGTTGCGACCGCCATTTTGGGGTCAAGCCAGAAATGAGGACAAAGATGGTGCACCTACGGTGCAAAGGTGTGCAAAAGCACGGATGGACAAATCTGGCAGGGGAAAAGACCAGCTTGTAGGTGCTGCTGGCTTCAAGTGGCCTATATGGACGCAGATTGGCCTCACCATGTGCGTGGAGTAAGCTGGATGCTTAGTCTGCTGGGGTCAGGCATCACGTGCTGGTCGAGTAGCATGGATCACGTCGGTCGTGGTCTTGGCGGTAAGGGAAGGGCTCCAGCCCTCTCACCCTTCGGGGGCACGGAGAAAATGAGATATAAAGAATGGCAAGATACGAGCCCTTCGTATGTATGATTCTCATCAGTGTTTCACAACAGTGCTGAGCCACCATCATCATTTGTATACTGGCATACACTTTCTATAGGAGTTTGAGGTCACACAAAAATTCTTGCATGGCTGAAATGCACACTGCTTTTTCCTAAAGAAAGCATAATGTAAGGGCTGAGTAACACTTGCCCCTGGGCCATCAACACAATGATGACTCTCTGTAAAAAAGTACTAGGAATAATAGACATTCTATAACATAGCACTGAGGATCCGCATTATGCATGTCAGAAGCTGACAATGGAAAATGCACAACAGGTTTGCAATAAAATCAGTGAAATGTTTGCTCATTAGATTAGATGGCTGACTTAACAATGTCCTCCAGTTGGGCCCCAGGCTAAAGGGATTTGGATGCTGTGATCCTTCTAATAGAGTTTGCCCAAAAATGGAAGAATCGATACCAGCCTGGGACCTAACCTGCCTAACCCATCTAGACAGGGTGCGGTAGAAAACCAGATGAAAAGGTCTACGAAATGAAATGAATAACGGCTTAGCAGATGTTCTTAGGTCAGTTGTGCAAAGCTCATTCTCTAATGCATCCAACTATAATAGATTCAGAAAAGCCTAAAAGGAAGGGAATTAAACAAATCCTTGAGCCGGTCAAGGGCCGATGATGAACATGAAATGTTACACCCTCTAGAGAAAAAGAACAACCCAACATTTCCAAATCTATGACATTACCCACTCCCTTGAAAGAAACCAGACACATAAGTATAACCAACTTGTCAGAGAGCTCTTGGAAGAGCAAGTCCCATTTGTCTGGCCTGTCCCTAAACATAGAGCTATTAATGTCCCACAACCATGAATATCTAGGAGGAAGACAGTGACCAACCCTAATGCCCTTAAGAAGTTCAGTGGATGCTCACCCCATGGAACCCATTAACCAGTTCATGCCTGTAAGATAGTTACTCTATATGTATCGAGTATTCAGTATAATAGGTTTTCTGCAATCTACACCAACATATCTACCATATGTGTTAATCAAGTTCTAAATTAATCCAGACAATTTTGTGAGCACCAGTGCACCCATGCCTTCCATTCTGCATTGTAAATCCTGATTATAGTAGAAGCACATGCCAGTGTAATGAGCCAAAAAAAAACCTTGGCCAAATTTTACTCTGGAGACCATCTGTCCCCAAAATGTCACAAGACATCAGTTGAACAGAGACTTCCAAAACCATGGGTTTAGGTCAAAGGGATGTTTCAAACACAATAGTCCTCATTACGAGTTTGCTGGCCAAGAAACAACGGTACTGGTAAGCTTGCCGGTACCGTTGTCTCTGGACCGGCAAACTACGAGTTCTGCAAGCAGGTGCCTTTCAGCCCCCCCAGGTCTGACCTGGTGGGCGGAACGTCACCCGCTCGCAGACCTTGACGGTTGCACACACTGCCGGTGCATCCGTCCTTCCGATTTCAATTGAATTGGAAAAAAATGACTCTAGCGACAGTCGTGCTGGTACTCACCAGTACAGCTACCGCCAGAGTCCTAATGAGGCCAAATGTCTCTAAATGCAGGTAGGTAGGCAAATTGGGGGGATGACAGGCATTTGCTTTTCCACGGGGTACCATGGATGAGCTGGTCAAAATTTTGCCAGAAGCCCCATAGGCATGCACTACAATTGAGCAGACTATTATGGAGAAAGCCTAGAGAGGACCTGCCACTAAAGCCTGAAAATATATACATCTGCCGCTTAGACGAAGATATCTGGTCTCCAACTGAAAAAAGTCAGAGGTTGAAAGTTCAGATATGATACAAACAGATCCCGTTCAAAGTGAGCCCATAGCCTATGCAGGCCTACAATTGGGGACCAGTTTAGCTTCCAGCTCATGCATCTGGGCATTGCTGCTAGCACCAATCACCCGCAATTTTCAAAGTGCCCGGAAGGTTCTCTGCCTTGAAATTTATGTGATAGTGGGTACAAGACTCCCAAAACATGTTGGCCAGAACTAACTGACAATTGGAACAGATCCTGCAAAACATTTTGATCTACCGGAAAGCCATCATCAACCAAATCACAAAATAGGCGAACCAATCTGTGAAGTAACTGATCTCAAAGGATCTCCCAAGCATTTCCAAACAATGTATGTGCCAAAGCAGCTCCAGAGGTGAACATAGCTCCCAAGTCAAATTCGTTCAACAACTGGTGCCCCACTCTTTAAGACTTTTGTCTGATTCTGACAGAAGAGATGGTAATGAAGTGTAGTTAGCTGCATGTGAACGATTCACCCAATCAATTTGTCAATTGTTTATTCATGAAATAGTCAATGACTTTGAATAACCTAAACTTCGATCCAGAGTTTGTATTTTTCACCTCTATAGGTCCCTGTAATAATGAGATCTGGAAAAACCATCTAGACAAACGAGGAGTGAACATCTGTAATCCTGGACAGATATCTGAGATAAATTGTCAATAGGTTAACAGTCCTCTTTCAATCTTTTTGATGGACAATACATTCTTCTGTGGAAGGATAATGGAGGAAGTCTGTCAGTTTAACACACCCCCGTTATGCATCAGCTAGGGTGAATCCTAATCCGATTTCTGCCAGTTTATGACAACCCGATGACCAAAACAGACTTACAATTAGGTGGATCTCTGGAATGGAACCTGTTATAATGAGAATATCTTCCAGGTAATTAAACATCCTCAATGCTGGGCTTTGGGAGGATAGCTCAAGGGCAACACGTTTGTCTTCGAAGCAAGATAATGCATAGCAACACAGGTTTGAGTTCCAGTCTCGCTCTTAGAAACTGGTCTCCGGTATTAAGCATGTTATAAAAGAACAATTATAATTATAATAATTATAATTTGTTGGTGTGGCACCAAGGGGCTGAGGACTGGCAGAAAGGAAACTTGTCAAATGGTGATCAATCCCTTCATACCATAACTGAAGAAATTGCCTGTGAATGTGTAACATCAGAACGGTAGGCTAGGCATCCTTGAGGTACAGCTATACCTATCAATCTGCTGGCATTTCTCTCAAGATGGCAATCATCTTCATTTTTAAAAAAACATAAACCCTTTGAATTCCTAAAGATTGAAGCACAGTCAGGACCAATTAGCTTTCTTCTTCACCAAATATATGTTGCTGAAATATCTCTGTGGATGAGAGCCGGTCCTTCCGATTGACATGTTTTCCAAAGGTTCTATGATCCCCTAAGTAATAAGTACATGATTTACCCTGGAAAGGAAGCCACACTTAAATCTACAAGTGGAAGCCTTGTACCACAGTTTTCCTTAACCAAGGGTATAGAGAAATGAAACCTCAACTTCTTGTGAATTGCTGTGACCTTCAGGAAAATGGCTTCTCTGTTGCTACCCGAGCCCGTGCACTCACTCTGATTGAATCCAGCATTAGCTATGTCTGCTCTGAAACCCCTATATATGGAGTTTTGAAGTTTTGGGGGCAAGACTTAGGTCTGGATTGCTCATAGATTTGCTGGAACTCACCCTGTCTCTGCCCTATGAAGCCTGAGGTCATGTGACATGGCCGGTTTGATGGCCCATGCTACACCCAGTCCGGTTAGTTACTCAAGGTTTTAAACATTTGTGTTGCCTATTCAAAGATGCAAATGTAGTAACATATTTACCCAAGTCCTTTATAAACTCATTGCCAAAGAGGTAACTGCCCACATCCTTTATACTGCAACTCTCCACTCCACACCACCTATTTTGGTATTTATCTTGAGGACAATGAGCCTCATTACAAGTATGGAGGTAGCCATGCCGCCTTTAGCGGCATGGCTACCCCCATAACAGGTACCGGGTCCGGGTTCCTTGAATGGGGAAATACCAGGCCATTCCGACCCTGGAGAGCCCGGTATTTCCCCATTCAAGGAACACGGACCTGGTACATCCCCATTCCCATTTGAGCCCCCATAGTCTTCAATGGGAATGGGGAGGATGCTAACAATGGGCCTGTTAATGACAGGCCTGTTGTTAGCATCCTGGGCTGCTCGCGGAACCCACTAAGGACGCCTGCTTTTACCAGGCGTCCTTAGCGGGACCAACGAGCACACCTCGTAATGAGGCGGTAGGGGGATAACGGGGATAACGGCTCCGGCAGCTCTACCAGAGCTGTTAACCCCCTACCACCTGGGTCGTAATGAGACCCAATGACTTTGGGGTGGGAGTATAAAACTGATCCATTAGCAACCCCTGCAAAACAAATTGTTCTCTGTGCCTAGCCCTGTCATGATTCCTGCCCCTCATGTCTCCAGCCCTCCAAGATGTCAGGCTGGAGCCAGGCCACGATCACCTACATGGCCCTCAAGGGCCTCTCCATCCCTCCAAAGACCCACTTGGAGTCAGACTTGGCGCTTGTGGCACCAGACTCACTCACTCCCATAGGATAACATTGGGGATTGGACTTGTAGTGCTTTGATGGGGACAAGATGGATGCCCCCACATATTTCAGTTTCCAGAACTGCATGTGCAGTCTAGACTTTTGGCTGTGGTTCCGCCCAGAGACACCTGGGATATCCAGAGACTATTTAAGCCATGCCCAGGCTGAGAAACATGCTTTGTGTTTTCTGCACCTGCAGCATGACACTCACTGTGTTCGGATCAGTCTCCAGTAGGCCTGCATCTTTCTTCTGTGCTCAGCTCCTGCAAGAACAAGAACACCGTTAGGAACAGCCCTACCTTGCGGCGCTTCTGCCCATCATTCATCGCTTCTTCTGTTCTGCGGGCATCTTCGGCGGTGTCATTCCCATCCCGGCACGCCGCTTCCTAAGGAAAAGGGAAAAGAACAGAAGAAGGCATTAGTAAGCATTCAGCAAATCTTTGCTTATTTTTAAAGAGTGTACAAGCTTCAAACGCTTACCTGAATCCCAGCCGCTCTGGGGTAACTCTGTCTCCGGAACTTCTCATCCATCTACAAGAGGGAAAAGACACTCCAGGTTAGCGTGGAAACATCCAGAGGCGCCCCATACCGCGCTTACTCACCGCATTTCTTCTTCATAACTGGCATCCACGCTGAAAACGTTGCAGCACCTAAAAGACACAGAAAAAGAACTCAGTTCAAAACAAATACAAAAGGGTCGCATCATGCATCCCGCTCTCACTCACCTTCAGCGCTACTCAACTCAGCAGCACATCGCCATCCCCGCATGCTGGCCATCATCTAAGGAAGGAAAGGAACAAAGTTAGAGAACTGTTCAAAAGACTCATTATACTTACCTGTCGGACTCTTGCCAGTGAAGTAACTAGGCAGCAACGACCCTGCATCAATCAACGCGCCCTTGCGCTGAAAGCAGGACGGAGAGCACACTTTCAAAGAAAAAAAGGTGAGCTGTGGATCAAAGGGAAGGGTTGGACCCCGGGGAAGAAGGGGTTCAAGCCCACAGAGACAATAGGGAGTTAAACTCTACCAATCCTGTGTTTCAGGCCCAGTCTCCAGTTGAGTAGACTCCAGGGAAGCGTTTGAGGTTGTAAGAGGTCAGAACAGGCTGAGCGACGTCCCCGTGGATACCAGGTGAACATTACAGCCCCTTATAACATCTGGATCATCCCTTTAACATTTGACATCCTCTACCAACATATTAATCAAAGGTCCTGAAGTATTGAAGACCAGGTCCTCTTCGTTATGTCAGACTTTGTCCATCCCCCTTGTAAAATTTGAACAGTCCCGGGAAAAGAAGACTGCAATAGTGGGACGTATGGGGTGATGAGAGGTTTCCCTGTGAGATACATCTAATGGCACTCGGCCTTCATTTTCTTTCTAGTGGGCACTTGTAGTTTGTTATAGTAAAATGTGTCTTTGTAGTCCCCAATGGATGCAATAGCACCTCCCCCACTCCCCAAAATCCAGTTGAGAAAAAGAATTGGAGCTGAACATAGTATTACCTAGGGAGTCTTGCTGAACAGATGGACCCTTCTTAGAGCCAGTTAACAGATCTAAATCAATAATGGTAGGATCATCCCCCACATCATCACCCACTGTCAATACGGGAGGAAAGTCTGGATCAGGATCTCGAGGTGATGGTCCCCAATCCCACTGGTAGCCTCGCTCTCTTGGCCTTCTTGTGCCTGTCCTTGACACCTAAGGGGCTTTTGAGCACATGAAGCAACTCTGTAATTGAAGGATGCAGATCTGTTAAAGCCCTGGGGTTGCCGAGCTGAGGAAAAACAAAAAGTGCCCATACCTTGTGATGTGTGTTTCCTCTTGGTAGGGGACTTCGTCTTAGTTGACTTTGTCTTCTGGCAGCTTTCCCTCTTAGTCCTATGGACCCTCACACTGTTTTTCTTTTTTTCTTTTTTACCTGTCCTGGCTTTTTACAGGGAAGTGAAGCCTTCAACTTCACTCCCCAGGCATTTTGATCATTTTGTTATTGGGAAACTGAACAGACTATCAGTACTGGGAAACTATGTTTACCTTTTGACTCTTACACTTTTTTAAAAACTTTTTCACATTGCAGACATCATCTTACAATGCAGTTCAATGGGTATAATGTTGTATCACCCTAGTCTTTTACACTTTGGATTTTTGATTACTTTTATATGTGCCTAAAGACAAGCTAGTGACATCAACAATATTTTCACAATTTTCCAAGTCAAGAAATTCCATATGAGGTCATGCACTTGCTCTTGCTAGTCATGCCTTGTGTGTGCATGGCTCAGGAGATGAGTGGAACTGTCTGGTCAAACTCCATATCGATGGTTCCAGTAAGTATGGGTGACGGGCATGAGTGAAACCAATAGTTGTCCCTGATTGGACAACTAATGGCTGTTTGAATAATTCAGATCCTTACCATTGGTGGGCTTGGACTTGCTTCATGGCTGGATTTTGGATAGGAACAGGCCTCCTACAGCCATTTATTCGGATCAGCACTGGAGCCAAGAATCCCTCGTAGAAGAATAGCCAACTGACTGAAGATCCAAAGATCCGAAGAAGACTCCTGAAGAGGCCCAGCATCCCTTCCTGCATCTTACCCGATGAAGCCCTGTTGAACTACCTGATATGCGAAGAGCCTGTGCATTGCTTAATCCCCTGGACTGGTGAGACCAACCAGTCTCAACATGATATTGGGTATTCAGCCACCCTGAGCCTTTGGAAGTATCTTTGCACCACCCAGTGAACTAACCAGCTCTAGAGGGGGCCACCTCGCTGGAACCATTACCATTCTGCATTCCAGCTGGAATTCTGTGGTCACCAGATTGTGGTGTAAGTCACTATTCTGCTGAATTTCAGCCTACCTGCTTCATAGGATCCTGCTCTGTAAGGTTTTCTTTAATCATGACTGGAAGGACAGCTGCTGTCATCTGTGTGCAGTGGCTGTTACTAAAACTCACCTTACCCCATCCTGTGAAGTGTCCTGAAGAGGTTTGCATTGGTGCGTTCTGCATTTCTCCATTGCCATGGGTTGCACTCTGCTCCTGGACCCGACCAGAAGACTCCTTGCAACTGCAGCTTCTGGGAACCTCCCACCAGAACCAACAGTGGGGAAACCAATCTCCAGTGATCCCCAGATGACCCATTCAGTCCTCTGAGAAAATCAGAGTCAGGGGGATAAGTAACACAAAGCATGTGTCTCTCTATGTCCTCCATAGAATAACATCGAGAACAAGTCTCTCTTTATCCTACCATTCCACTGCTTTTTGGTCATTGCACCTGAGCAGCGAAACCTGAAAGATAAGAACACAGGTAGAAAGTAATTGCAGGAGTCGTGTGACTTGTCAGATTTCTGACAAAAGTGGTTGGTGCATGCATTCAGACTCTGTTGGTACCACTACCTGTAGTGGGTATACCATTTGAGAGGGTAGGGATTTAAGTTTCCGGTCCCCTTGATGCTCCTTCATCCTCTGGCAGTAGGTTCATTCGTGTGTTAGTTGTTCACGCCACAAGATATCCTGAAGCCATCCCACTGAAAACTGTGACTGCCAAGTCAGTTGCAAGAGCATTGCTGGGCATATTTACTAGTGTTGGCTTCCCAAAGGAAGCTGTGTCTGACAGAGGAAACAATGTCATGTCCACGTATATGCAGGCCATGTGGAAGGAATGTGGGTTGTCATATACATTTGCATCTGCATATCATCCACAGACCAATGGCCTACTTGAGAGTATCAATAAAACTCTCAAAAGCATGATTAGAGATCTTGACGAGCCCCAGAGGAGAAAGTGGGATCTCCTAATGCCATGCTTTTTCTTTGCCTACAGAGAGGTACCTCAGGGCCCCATTGAACTACTGTTTGGTCACCCTATCAGGCAATTACTTGCCATAGGAAGGATGGAAGATGCCCACTCATCCTGTCAATGCAAATGTAGTGGACTACGTGTTAAGCTTGAGAAAGAGGATGGCCTGACTGATGGCTCAGGCCAATGACAAGTTGAAAGCTGGACAAGCACTGTTCAAACATTGATATGCCCAAAATGCTTCATTTGTGCATTTTTCCCCAACCAGGAAATATTGATTATGAATTCTATAAGGCCTAAGCTTTGCAGGACAAGTGGTCTGGTCCTTACCATATTGTTTAAAGACTAGGTGAGGTAAAATTATTTGGTGGACCTTGGAAGACCTGGTCAGGCTCTCAAAGTGTACCATGGGAATAGGTTGAAGGCGTTAATCCCTAGTGTTGAAACGGGAGCCCTCATTCTGCCTTCAGATAGGGAGGAGGAGGAGGAATCTGAACCTCTCCCTGACCTGTTCAAGGGTAGCCCTTCCGATGGCTCCATTGAATGTGTCAAATGTTCCACCCAACGGACACCACAACAGCAAGGAGAGGTGAAGACTTTGCTTAGGTGGTTTATCCCTTATTCTCACTTACTCCAGGCTTGACACCCTGCTGCAAGCATGACATCGACTCTGGAGGCAGTGTGCCTACCAAAGGTAGGAGCTATGTCAGGCAAAGTCAGATCCTATGTAAAGGGTGAGGTCAGCAAAATGTTGGACCTAGGCGTGAAGAGCCCTTCAGTAGTCTTTGATCCAGTCGAGTGATTCTGGTACAGAAAGAAGGATCCTTGGATTTGAGATTCTGTGTGGACTACATAGCTCATAATGCTGTTACCAAGGCAGAGGTGCATCTCCTTCCACAAACTGATGAGTTAGAGGGCAATCTAGGAGCTGCCAAGTTCCTCAGCACCTTTGACCTTACTGCGGGGTACCAGTAAATATCCCTGACAGATAATGTGAAGGGGAGGACAGCATGCTCAACACCTAAGAGACTTTCCCAGCTCAGGGTAATGCCCTTCATCTTAAAGAATGCACCTGGCACTTTTCAAAGGCTGGTAAATCATGTCCTGATTGGGTTGGTTGAATTCTTCTGCATGTCATATCTGGACGATATAGGTGTTTTCAGCTCTGAAGAACATGTTAGACACCTTGGGATTGTGCTGCAGGCTCTTCAGCAGGCCCAGTTGATCATACAGGCTACCAAGTTCCATACTGGTCAGGGTTCAGTGACCTACCATGGGCATGAGGTTGGTGGGGGCAACATCCAGCCTCTTCCCAGCAAAGTACAGGCTGTACACGTCTGGGTAACCCACACAACCCATACCCAGGTGAAAGAATTTCTAAGCCTCACTAGGTATTACAGAAACTTCATGGCAGACTATGGAGCCATAGCAGCCCCTCTGATTGCCCTCATAGCTCATAAGAAACCCAAAAGGTTACTTGGACTGACGATACAGTTTCTCAGTCACCTGTTCTCAGGGAAACTGATTACCAGAGGCCTTTTATTGCAGAGACGGATATCTCTGACACTGGGATAGGCAGTGTCCTTTCGCAGTTAGATGAGAATGGCAGGGAACATCCTATATGTTTATTAGTCGCTCGCTTAAGGACAAAGAGCTCAGGTGGGCAACTCTGGAAAAGGAATGTTTTTCAATGGTGTGGGCCCTTGGGAAGCTGAGACCCTACCTCTTTAGGACTCACTTCACTTTTCAGACTGAACATAAGCCCTTAAAGTGGCTAATGAATATGAAGGGGGTAAATCCTAAATTGCTCATGTAGTCTGTAAGCCCTCAAGGCGTTGACTTCACTATTCAGCATAGACCAGGTGGACAACATAGCAATGCTGATGGGTGAGTAAACCAACCTCAAGTGACCCATCCAGTCCTCTGGGAAATCTGAGCCAGAGCAAACAAAAAGCATTTGTCTCCCCCTGTCCTTTTTGGTCATTTCACCTAAGCAGTAAAACTTGAAAGATAAAACACATTTGTACTTACCAGTAACTTTGTTACTATTCTTCTATCGAACAATCACCAACACAAGGACTTTACTGCATCAGATACGTTCTGCTGAGAAGCATTGTGACTTTTGTGTAAAGGGCCCCACTCTTCATAGGGATTGGAATTCTGAAGCTCGGGCATATTTCTTGTAACTTGGTTCAATCTTACTGCATCACTTACTTACCTTCTTTTATTGAGTTAAGTCATTGAATGCATTTCAAGTACCTACAGTGACTATGTACGTGTTTTTATTAAAACATTTTATTTATTGTTTTAATTTCATCAGGAAGTTTTCACAATTAATTTTTCTGATCACTTCAAATAAAACAATGTACAGATACAACTCTAAAATCATTCTAAAAACAATTCCTTTAATCATTACAACTACTAAAACCTCACTAGTCAGAATCACAATCTCAGACATTTCCTGTTCGTACCTTACATTCAAACATTTGAACATTTCAATATGTTTGCCAAATTGTATAACATGCTATGTGCGTTGCCACTGACATTTTATGTTTAATATTGAGTGGTGTGCAATACCTGCTTGTTTCATTTTCTACTGTGTGTTTGAGACCGAGAATAAATATAGTATTAGTATACATTCCTGTCTAAATTTAATTGTGTGCTTCACTGTTTGGACTCAATGTAGAAACTGAACATACACACACTCTCCTGAGAATAGCATTGACTGCTCACAATTGCTGCCTTGATTTTGTTTTAGCTAACCTCTCTGAGTTCCCTGTTCACTATAACTAGGGTAGTCTCCTAAAATCTCTCTGCCAGGACGGATTCTAGGAATTCATCTTAACAGACTTCAACCCCATCACATCTGTGTGGGTGCATGAATCCTGCTCTGGATTAGATCTGATGGGTTTATTCTAGGCTACAGCATCAGATATAAGTTCATTAAATTACTTTATTAGGACAGACATCCTGCCCTCTAAGGCTTTGTCCACTGCATCAGACCGTGAAGTATCAATGAAGGTGTTAATGACTCCAATCAAACATTCCCACTAGGTCAGTGCCTTGTCTGGGATTGCTCAATGGAAGCCCTTATTTATATATTTTTATGACACGTTATACTCTGGATGATAAACCCTTATATAACGCCCCTCTCTTTGAATTCCCCTGACCTCACTGAGCCAAGAAGTAGGTTTGTTTTGCAATTTAAAAGATTTATTGAATAATTAAACATTATATATAATCACACCTTTATAAATAAATTGATAATTGATAACACACTTGTGAATATGAGCAGTAATCAGCAATAGGTAATCCTACAGTGGCACAGTTCTTGGTTACTTATGAATAAAATTAGAGGACTAAGGTAGCAGAGAATGCTTTATATGGTTCAAGGAAATGCAAGGTGGGACAGAATGCAACACAGAAATAATTTGATATGACTTCAGCAAAAGAGATGTCTTTTGAAAATGGGTGTGGATGCTAACTTTCTGTGCCCAACCCACTCACAATTTAATAGGTCAAGGATTTCTCTTTGACCTGATTTGAGAAGGGAACAGCGAGCCAGAGTGATGAGGTAGGTTTATGGGTCGGAGGGCCCTCCCCTTGTCAAATTGCACACATCCATGTGATCCAAATACACATTTATCTATGTACCATTTTTCTAATATTATATGTCCAGTTAACATATTTTCTGTAGCACCAAATCATCCGATGCCTGTCTTTGTAAGATGTTGTGTCCACTTTTGACATGCAGATAATGACCTCTAAACTTTTCCAGATTTTACACAAATGTGCACAAGGCATATGGGTTTCAGATGATAAAGTGTCAGATTTTTACACATTTGGAGTAACAACCTTATTTTCCGCTACTACTCCCCAGAACATACCACAGAGTCCTGACACCTCTTAAAATGTGCACAGAAAAATCACAAGAATGATGATATTATTTATATAATTTTTACAAGTCTGCACTATGAATTATCCATCTTTTTAAAATTATGCTCTGGCCCCAAAGGGGTGTGGTTTTCCAAAGCACATGGTGGAATTTCTGGTGTCCACTTCCCCCAACTCAGCTTGCTCACAGATGCACTGCCCCTCCCAGTTTCTCTCAAGAGGAAGCCATTTTACGACCCCCCCAATATAACATTTGCCTGAGCCCAAGACAGTGCTTTGTTCCGTTTCCTGCAGTCCCCAGGTGCCACTCCCCTAATTCAATCAGAGAGGTGTCATCTCCTTTTGGCAGGGGCAGCAGAATGCAGCCAGGCCTGGGAACACAGCTGCTGATCAAGTTTCAACTCCTGTCGGGGGTAGTTGTCAGGCAGAATTCAATCTCTTTAAGCCAGGCTTCAGCTAAATGTCACTTTGGTTCCCAGTTTTCTACATTCAAACCAAACTTGCAATTTTTACACATGCAGCTAGAACACTGATTCTAAGTTCAAAACTATGACATTTAACAGTTGCAAACTATGTGACACTCAACAGTAGGTCACTCATTTATTTTAAACATTTTGAATTTAGTGGCTTTAAACCCAAATTCACTTAAGCTGCTGACATCCCCAGCTATTTTCAATACATACATTAGACAATTACTTCCTTCAAGTCATTTCAGAATATAGTTTTACATTGTACCCACCCCTTAGTAAGTCTTTCTTTGGCCTGGTTTGATTCATTTGTTCAGTTTTACACAAGTTTCTTGTGGTTTTAAAACGCCGGCTTTCTGGTAGTGGTGAGCACCAGTATTGCATGAATTTTTGACATTAATAACAACAGATTTTGAACAGCACCATATTCCTTAGCACTGATGGGTGGCAGGTCAGGGGACCATTTTGCTGTGCGCAAAACTGCACAGTTCTCCAGAGTTCTGGCGCAAATGTGGGCTTTTCCACCCTCTTGGATTTCCTAAGCCCACAGCTCCAAGTGTTGCAGAATACTAGTCCAAACGTGGGTCAGGACACCCAACAAAGGTGACGAAAATCCCCAGACAAGAAACTTTTTCATCTTCAGATTCTCTCTCAATTAACTCAGTCTCTCCTTCCTAGTCCTACCTTCTGTCTTTATCATCCTGATCCATACTGCCATTAAAAGGATCAATCAAAAAGTGGGAGAAGCACCTTATCTGGAGAAATGAAAACTGACAAATATA
Source organism: Ambystoma mexicanum (assembly GCF_040938575.1). NCBI lineage: Eukaryota > Metazoa > Chordata > Amphibia > Caudata > Ambystomatidae > Ambystoma > Ambystoma mexicanum. The sequence goes on from NC_090930.1 coordinate 1,184,899,595, forward strand.
TGCACATGAACCAGCTCCACCACATTACTGAGGATAGAGCCAGTTTCCTGTTTGTGCAACTTACGGATGGTTTACTCTTGATCCGCTAGGGGGTTTCCTCTTAGCTCACACTAGCACATCTTCTGCCAGTTTCGCTGCCTGTGAAAATCTATGTGCTCTTTTGTGAACCCTTGTAGGAAAGCAGAATGGAGTGATTTTGAGATTTAAAATGCCAATGTAAACAAAAAGCATAAGTGAGTATGCACCTTGACTTTGAGGATTATTATATCAAATAAGTTACCTTAGTGAATAATAACACCGGAGACTGAACTGTGACTATTGGACTATTAAAGAATAAGGCATGAACCAATTGTAATGTTCAATATAGGTGGGTAATTGTGTTTTTATTTTAGGTCATTTAATGTCTTGTAATCAATGTTTTGTCATTTTGATCTTTGACACATATTGTACAATTTCATATATACTTATACAGTTCAAATTATTGCCTGTTATATTTATTTTTGTAATAAGCATGAGTATGGTTGTTTAGTAGTCCAAAGAAGGTCCCTCATTGTAAGGTTGGTGTGTACCCCCTTTGACAAACCAGGGTATCCTTCTATTTAGTCAAATTATTTCCAAACTGTGACAGGAGTAATAGTTATCTTTGATAGAGTATCCTTAATTGTAAGCTGATAACTGTCTTTTTTAAGGGATAACACACTGCTGAGTCTTTAATGCATTGTTTACTACTAAGCCTTTCACTGCCCTTTGGCTGTATGCATATGCCCACATTTCCATATGAAGGTTTCACCATCCTAGAAGTGTGTTTATTATAACATGGGTGAATTCTACATACTACACATACATAGACGAACATACACAACGATTTCCCCTACTCTTCTTTTACAAATTGGATTATTTAATATCTCAATGTTGCATACTTACATTATTTGCTTAGTGGAAACTGGAAGTCCTAATTTAGACGAGGCAGCAGCAATGGACGTGTAATAATCTAATACTCTCAGTGAAACACATATAGGCAGAATTAGTCTATAAATGATCAGCAAAATGTGAGCATTGGGGTATGCAACAGAGTTACAGTGTTGGGAGACGCTTTGCTTTCTTTCCTACCGACCACATTCTTGAATTGTCAATTACAATCATTGTAAAATGATTATGAGATGTGCTCTGCTCTCTGATGGCATTTACCCTGATGCAGAATTAGACGATAGAAACATGAATTAAACACTTAGAACATTTAAGTTCGAACTTCATTGAATTTATCTAATTAGATTTCAATGGAACCTCTTTCAGAAAATGGCACACGTCGATGTTGAAAAATTATAAATCATTAAGGAGAATTGGAAAAAAACTTGAAAGGATGTTGGAGGAAGAGGATGGGGGCTAGCATTGTTAACAAAAAAGACTTTATTTTAAATCAAAAGTAAGGGAACTCCAACCCTGTATCTCTTGGCATAATGATGGTACCTTTAACTGCCCGCTGCTCTGGAACCAGACAGTTGTGAGCCACAGGCACTAGTTACAGCAGAATGCTAGGCTTCTTACCCTTTAATACATCAACCTCACACACTTACTCCATTGAACACAATATATACACAATTGGCATATGCTTTGCCCTACAGAGCATGGAAAACAGTATGAGCTTAAACAAACCATTGTGTTAGAACAGTAATACTTTGGCAGGATTGTTCAGGAGGATGGAAAAACATGAAATGACCAGGGAGATAGTGCCTCGTTCTGTAATTTTGGCAAGTGCTCGATGAACGTCTCAAAGACAAGTTTATGCTGCACAGCACCGTTTGTTAAGTCAGGGGGGAGTTGCGGCTCAAAGGAGATCCAGACCTTGATGGGGTCATTTCAGTTGCCTAAAAGGTTTCAATTATGCAATTTTTGAGCAGGATGGAGAAAAGGGAAACAATTGTGTAGCGAAGAAGGAAATGCAGGTACTACAAGCTAGCTGGCCAGCTGTTAAACATACAAGAAGAAGAGATGACAGAAAAGGTGGGCTCAAGGCAACACCGGATGTGAGTGACATGGTTTAACGCAAAAGATGTTTCATGTGTGATAGACGGTTCCATCTGGTGTAAGAAATGTGTAATGAAATGGAAGAGGGAATGCTGATGACTGGGCCAGGCACATATGAGAATGATGAAGACAACCCACAAAGCAGGAGTAAAGCAGGAGTAACTTTAGAAAGAAGAAAGATTGCACTGATGGTAGATTCAGAAGTATACTCCAAGTGTATTATATTATTTGAGAATCTCTTCAAGGGAATCAAGCTCCTATCAATCAATAAATAGCAAACCGCTGCTGTAGAGGGCAAGTGCATAGAATTAGTCGGGTGGTTCAGGGCCCAGTAAACATGTAAGCTTTGTTTTCGGAGGGTCTCTCATAAATGTTGGAAAATGGCTTGTTATGCTTTCAAACTGGATATATTTTAGGCTATTGGAAATCAAACTCGACCCAAATACTGAAGAGGTCGTAATGGTTTGCCATGCTGAAGGCAAAGATGGGTATTGGGAGATGGGATTGGGTGTCCTTCAAACTGTCATTGCCATGTACAATAGTGATGTTGGCTTGGAAGCAATTATCATGCTGTTTGAAGAGATACTGAGATGTGTTTACTGTGTAGTTGTATATTGAAATATGTACACTGTACACTGAGAAAAACTTCATTGTGCATTGAGATGCATATAATTATACATTGAAATGTATGCACTGTATAGTGATATATATGCATTCTATACTGAGATGTACTATATACTGAGATGCATCCATTATATATTGGAATGCATATAGTGCAGATTGAAATACATTCATTGTACTGCAGCCTAAGTATGTTCTATAGTGAGATTATAGTCTAATATCTCATATGATATCATGAGATATTGCTTATGCAATATGATGTGAGACATACATGCAACAACAGATCTACTACAAAATAACAAATGCATACTGTAAACTAAACATTCAGTTACATTCATATCAAAACATTTACATTGTTCATTAAACTGTCTATGTTATTCACTGAAATATATATGCACATGCTATATTGAAAATCTTTATACAGTAGTAGTTGTGAAAAGCTTGCATATAACATGAATAAACTACGAGCACTGTTTTACACACTACTGAAATTGCCACATCGTTTTCAGTCCAACCCACAGGTGGGGTGGCGTGTTTTTTCCTTGCTAGTTTCACTTTCCAAATGTTTTTCAGGGGAGCAGCTGGGCCTTCAATGACAGGAAACTCTTGGAGCGAGAGTTTCTTGAAGGTTGGACTGGGATGCTTTCTTTCTGGTGAGTACTTGGGCATCATTTCTGTTGGCTTTGGAGACAAAAGAAATGGCACAGCAACATCTTACTGTAGATATTCAGCAGTGAACACAGGATGGTTTGAGGTCTGTTTGCTTAAGGCAAGGGTCTGTAATGTGCAGCTCTCCAGATGTTTTTAACTGTGAAACTCATTAGCCCACATCATTGACTAGGCTTGCTAGGGCTGATGGGAGTTGCTGTCCAAAACATCTGCACAGCCAAAGGTTCAGACCATGGGCCTAAGGGCAAAAGGTCACAAGGTGCTTGCTTATGTGTTATTACTGTTATTTCACAGGAAACAATGGGTCTAACAGTACACATATATGAATCCCATATTCAATAAATGTCCACAGTAACTTCATTTCACCAGAATTCCAGGGGTAGCCGAAGTGACGTCACAAAACCGTGACCTCTGATGACATCACAGGAAATGATGTCAGTTGACCCCACCCCAAAACGATATCACGAGAAGTGATGGAACATGACCTTTCACCCCTTGAGAAAACAGGAAGTTGCATCACATAGCATTGTTCCTAGGTACACTGAGAAAAATGTTACAATATCACTATAATGTGATATACATTTCCTACAAGAATGGATCGCCATATGTATCGTTAAGATCAGAGTCTATAGGCCCATATTACCAAATTACTGTGAATGCAAGCAGACATCCATGGCCAAATGATAATGATGTGTTATTATATAGCACTTACGCTTAAGCAATTTACATAGAACAAATATACATACAATATCACCTAACCTGTGTTGGCACTCATTTATCAACCTCAGAAGGATGAAAGGCTGAGTTGAGGTGTTTAAGAACAGACTAAATCAGTGACTCGCCCCCTTGAAGTGTGCCTGAAATAAACATTTAAAGAGTCTAGCAATGATTGTAATGAATTCCTGAAAGACAAATTATTTGGCATTCCTCTTCTTTCTTATTTAGTGTCACTGCTGAAAGTGTTATACTTGTGGAACCCCTGTTCTTTTTTATTTATTTTATTTTTAAGAGGCCTAAGCAAGAAAGCCATCTACTCCAGAAGCAAAGAGCCCATATGGCACTGGCCACAGACCAGGACCTCGCATTAAAAAAAAAAAGCTTTATTTTTTACTTTTTTTATTTTTTAGGGGTAGCAAGACCTCAGTTGCGATCCCTAAACGACGTCCCTGAATGTCCAGTCCCTTCACTATACGTTCAGTTAAATTTAATAGAAATGCTCACGGGAAACAATAAAGAAAAAGAGACAAGGCAGACATTTGCCTTAAATTATGTATTTTAGATGCAAAGATTTCTTCTTTTCATACATACATATCTTTTCTTACAAAATAAGATTCATGCAACGTTTTAAATAAAAAGTAAAAATGACCAAGTAGGAATAATGCATTTAGCACCATAGGCAGATGGGTGGAAATTGTAATTTGTGCAATATAAACCAAATCAGCACAAGGCTGCATGCCCAGGCCTATGCAAACTACACACAATTGCAGGGTGTAGATAAAATGCATAACATACTTTATGCATCACATGCCTTTATACCACATTCCTAAAGGCTACACATACAATGCAGCATGTACAGTGCTCAGAAAGACTTTGCAAAGCTCTACACTGCAGGCACTGTGCAGCATATTCAACACTTATGTGATGTTTTTAGACCAACATCCTCACATATTTTGGATATTAGAATATGTTGCTGTATATTACTATATATATGTGAATATATGGCATAAAAGACTACTTCCAATGTCTGTGTTAAAATCCCCGAAATGTTCTAAGTTATATTAATAACACTGCACATATGATCCAACAGACATGTTATACATTTACTGGCAAACAATGCATATATTTATGAGTGACCATCAGAAAGTGAACCTATGTTCCTGAGAACCAGAGTTTGGACCTAAATCTCTGAGGCTTAAATACAATCAAACCCTACCAGGTCCTCTCCATTAGTCAACTGCGCATGCACGATATTGAAACACAAACATATAAATCCCTGGATACGCGTGGAGTGAACCAAGGCTACCCCGGACATGATTCACGTTGGAAGTAACCCAAGGATTTAGACCACGGGAGAACATGGAACCCAATACGTAATCCGAACGAGAGCACCCGCCGAAATGATCGGGAGTAGCAGGACAGACTCCACGGGCACAGGCGGGAATCCGCTTTAACGCTCGGAAACAGACACGACCCTATCAGTACAGCCGGGCAACAATCCACCTATGCCGGGTAGGAAAGGAAACAGGATTTGTAAATCGACGTATGGGGTTTACCCAGTTTGATAAGAGAAACATGGGATACCAAAAGAATAGAAAACAAAGTGAAACTTTACGTCATCTTGACAAATTTGTCAGGTGGTTTTGCCCACTCAGCAAGCAGGGAATTCTCTGCTGACAGATGTGATACGGCTCTGTCCTGCTCTGATCGCCCAGCTACAGTGTTAAGAACTTATCGACACGAGGTAGCCGACACCAAACACAGAAGACGGTGGTGACTCTCTTCCGGGTAAAATTGACCAAAAGGGTACCATAACCCCATGGATCAAGAATACTACTGGAACTACAACGAGAAATTATCAAAAGAAATGTTTTTAGTAGAAAACCTCTGAGTTTTAAGTTTGGCATTTACTGATATGTGATGCATGTCTTACTAACCCCTTACACAAGCCCCTGAGTTATTTCTGAGTATTGGATACATGACACTAAGATCGGAAAGAAACATGTCGGGCATATTTTGTGATTGTGGAATGAGAGTATGATAGTGAATGAAGAATAGAGCGAATGGAATAAGATTGAGTGAGACGTGTATAATGAGGTATGACCAAGTGTTAAAAATAGCACAGCACAAGACACTTTAACGGACAAGTATTTGAACTAACACACTTAACGATTGAAGGGGGAAAAGTCTATGCATATACTGTAGTGAACATATTTTTTTGATTTTTCTATTTAGATGATTGATTGGATAATTTATTTCTACACCGGATGGTGTTCTTAACATTGTTTGTATTTAAGAAATAAAATATGTGTATTTTTTCATATATTTGCATTTGAGCAATGGTTTTCCTGCCACCATAAGTGAATATGGTACTGGAATAGCACTCACCTAGATAAGGTAGAAATCATAATCACAAGCTTTGTGTCACAAAGTATTAAGGGTTGATCCCTTTAGGCTGAGGGTATGCTTGTGATTTATTTCCCTCCATCTTTCCTTTTGTTGGTTTAGGTCCTGGTTGTTTGGAGCCAGGCTGTCTCGTTGTCCTGGCTTGTTGCAATTAATAGGCATAAAAGTGGCTATTTCAATGCTTGCAAAACAATTATTTGAGAAAACAAGTTAACACCTTATTTCCGTATTTTCCACAAGCAAGTGAAGCTTGCAGTAAAGTACAGTTGGTATGTCACCTTCTCCCTTTCAAATCTCACTTTGAATTTGCTTCGGAATGATGGAGGGCTAAGTTGTCTATTCCTGGATTTGAATAATGTGAACTATCATATATGTATTATGTAAAATAAAACAAGGGAAGGTGAGGCGCACTCCCCAGTTCCCAGTCAATTATACCTGTTGCATGTAGTAACTGGGTTAAATCCCAAAAATGAACAAGTATTAACAGGGTTGAATCCCATCTGCTGCAGTTCAGTTGCTCTGTTGTTCTTCTCCTCCAAGCGCTTTCTTGTCACAAACAATCATCAGGGAGGCTGTATTTCTTTACAGGTGTTACTAATTAGTTGCTCTTTCAATGTCAAAGGATGCTGGTAGCTGTAGTGATAACATTTTCACAATTCTGGTGACCTGAAACCAACACCCCTCCAAGAGCACACATCGTTTCCAAAATTGGGGGTGGGGAGAAAACCATCATTATGGCTCTCTGAAGTTGGGCACAGTAGCCCCGGTGTTGCTGCCTCTGTATGTTTGTATTTTTTAAACAAGAAGGCATTGCTGAGTGCTTTGATCATACATGCTGTACATGAGAACAACAATCAGCAGGCTGTGATCCAGATGGTTTATGTGGATGGTGCTGTGGGAACATGAACTAGAGATAATATAGACTTACTTGTGTTGTACATTATATAGAGATATTATACACATATATTATTATACATTTCATACAGTTATTAGCTTGTGGGTGCAATGCAGGGGGACGTGTGTTTTATTGGGAAGAGATGATCCTGTGAAACGGTAAATGTATAGTGCCTCCTTTATATTTATATTGGCCTAAGCCTAGTCGCTCCATGAGGAAAACCGTGTTGCAACGTTCTGAATTAGAATTGACTTCAAGCGCCATCTTGGAAAAAGTCCTCCATCTTGGTTCTAACTTCTGCTCACTCTTCAGTAATGATTAGCTATGTTTTCAGCTGCCAGAGCAGAATCGACCTTTGAGCCTATGTCAACACTAGGGCTGGCAGAGCAGACTATTTGTCCTTGTAGTCAGAACAAACTCTCATTCAAAGTGTTATCTATGCCTACAAAACTCATCCTCCCACAGTGTTATACAACGAATTTAAACTAATGCTGTGTGTTTTTGAAGGAATCCTGTGTACATTTCTGGAAATAGTATTTACTTTAGAAAGTTAAAGATCCACACAGCTGACAACAACAAAGTTTGTCAGTATGTTTAAGGAACCTTGGAGCTAAAGTGAACTCCAATTTAAAGTGTTTTCTGTATCAATAGCCTCAGCAGTTCAAAACATAAGAACTGAATGTTAGACAAACTAGAACTGTGTACCATAGCCATAAGCTATTGAATGTGTTTCTTGAAACTAGGATCAGCCTAAGCTGGATAGCCAACATGACCAGACAGAACAAAGTTGTAACCATTGTATTTTGAAGACTGGAAAACACTTGAAGTATGTAAAGACAATATTGTTGTATTTGCCATGTGAACTGGGCACAAACCCAAATGTGTAACCTATTAGTTTGGAGATGGGCTGAGCTATGACCAGGATTGTGTATAAATATTGCATGTTTTGTGATAACAAGGACTCACTCCCCTCACAGTGTTTCTGGTACACTCTGAGAGGTGCTGGGAGCCAGATAGCCATCTGCTTTGATATTTGAATCTGTACAGAATAAATCTTTGACTTTGTGACTGGCGGATCCAATTTTTGGTGGTACCAAGCCTCAATATTTGCTTGATCTTACAATCCCACTGTTGGTCTCTGGTGACATTTTTGTGGATAGAATCAACAATTTGAGAGTCGTCTTAAAGTCCAAATGGGATTTTAAAGTAAAGTCCCAAGAGGAAGAGCTGGGGTATTTTTGCAGTGTATAGCACAAGGGTGAAAGTTCTTATACGGCCCAAATTTACCAAAGAAGATAGAAGTCATAAGTCCAATTTATGCCCAAATTGAGCTGTGAGGTAACATATACAAATGTAATAAAAAGGCTTAAGATAAAAACACCTAAAGGCTGAAGTTAAGAAAAAGAGCATACGTCAAAGAGGTACTTCTGTCAAGGGTGGATGTTATGCAAAGATGAAATGTTGTAAATAACCCCAAAAATGCATAAAAATGAATATCTCTGCTAAACAATTACCAGAAAATACACAACACCCACAGTCACCACTAAGCCACCAGCGAGGAAACTGGACATATAAAACACAACACATGTCCTGTAACACACCACAGAATACATCAAACACACATACTGCCACATCATACATGCAACCAATACAATGATCCTGAAAAAGGAACGGAATCCCATGCAAAACGCACACATTAGCAAAAAAGACATACGAGAACTCCACACACATACACACAGTTGCAGACCATCCCACACAAACAAGAACAAACGAACCACTACAGTGATGCACATTATGATGTCACATATTTCGATATAAAGGCACAATGTGCCACTCCATGCCTTACATCCAACTAAATGCTTCCCTGTGATTTGGCAATAATATGTGCAGGAATGGCACAATGACTCTGCTGCAGCCACTCGCACACCCCAGCCGAGGAGGAGGAGATAGAGCGAGCGGTTCTTCAGCACCAGTGTCACCCTCTCCATCATTGGATGACACAGAGACGTACAAAAGGTATTGCTTCCCTCTGCATGTAATCTTGGACATGTTGCAGGAATGGGAGGGTGATTTGCTCTCCACCACCGCACATTCACATGCCATTGTGGCACATGTGAAGCTCCTGGCCGCCCTGCATTTCATCACTGCTGGCTCTTTCCAGAGGACCAGTGGCATCACTCCAGGCACTTCCCAGGTCCCGCAGACATGCACCCTGCACCAGGTTGTGGCATGCATCATATTGTGCAGCCAATGCCATGTCCAAATGCCCTTGACCCTGGGCGAACAAAGACAGGTGGCTTGTGAATTCTACATGGCGCACCAATTTCCCCGGTCATCGGTGCCATTGACTGCACCATGTCGCATTATGCCCCCTAGGACCAAGCGTACATGTACCGGGACGAGCACCGCTGGCACTCCATCAATGCTCAACTGGTCCCCAATGACGATGGGCTGTTCATTGTTGAGTATGCCAATTTCCATGGCTCTGTCCACTACAGCCACATATTACGGGTCTCCAGCTTTTTTATGCATTTTGAAGGCAGACACTACTGGAACTCCCACCACCTTCCACCACACACATGCATCCACACATAGGCGCACAGGCATATGACCATCAATGCATGTGCACGCCATCACTGGTTCCACACGAAGCCAACCAGCACTCATCAAACACAACACACAAAGAAACACCAAATTTGCACTGGCACCTCACGCAGGTGATGCTGGTTATACATTGCCCCCCTTCTTCAGGACACCCTACAGGCGGCATGCCAGTACGCAACAGGAAAGGTACAATACAGCATAGAGGGCCAACAGGGACATCAATGAGCGGTCCACAGGCCTCCTGAAGTCACAATGTATTCCTGTGATTTGGCAATAGCGCTCTACACAAAGGAATGGCATAATGATTCTGCTGCAGCCACTGCTTAGATCTCTCAGAGGATCTTCTCCTGTAAAGGCCACAACATCATACTTTTTAAAATGTATTTATTTATTTTATTTCTAAAGCACTGAAGACATAAGCTGCGAGGCATAAGAGCCCTAAGACATGACAAAACAGGACACGTAAAGCAGTAACATTATGATGATGGTATCAAGGAATTAATTATCATTCAAATAGGAACGTTTTCAGGTTATTTTTGAAATTGGAGAGACTAGGACATAGCCTCAGGTCAGGTGGAAGGGAATTCCATAGGCGTGGGGTTGAGGGTGGAAAACAGCCCTCCTTTCCTTGTGACAGCATTGCTTTGGGTATCTGGAGCAAGCCATTGTTTTTGGACCTCAAGCTGTGTCTGTCTGGTAGCCATTTGAGTTGTGCTACCAGGCACGACGGGCTCTTACCATACAATCAGGAGTGGGCAATGCACAGAGTGCGAAAGATAACTCTCTTTGCTATAGGCACCCAGTGCAGCGATCTTCGTGCTGCCGACATGCGATCAGTTTTTCATAGACCTGCTACGACCCTTACTGTATTGTTTTGAACAACTTGCAGGTGGTTCATTTCTGTTTTCCCTACCCCAAGTAGGACACTGGCACAGTAGTCCAAGCGGCTTCCAATAATTGCCCTGGCTAACGTGGCACAGCTGGATGCATCAAGGAACGGTCTAATCTGTGCCAGAAGTGTGATGCAGTACAAAGAATTTGCCACCAGACAGCTGATATGAGCCCTCATTGAGAGTTCTTGATCAAAAGTAACTCCCAAGGTTTTCATTTTCATAAAAGTTGGAAGAAGACAGTTGGCAATTTGGACGGAAGAATAGGCTTTGTCCAGGTTGCACAGCTTGGGACCAGTGCCCAGAATGGGGTTCGCTGTTTTAGAGTTGTTAAGGCCAGACCATTATACAACATCAAGAGGTGTATTTGATTATATGTAGCATTAATGACCTCAGTGTCCTTGACGTAGTCACCTGAGAGTGGAAAAAGGCACTGAGTATCATCAGCATAATTTGCATAAGAGGTGCCTTCAGCATCTAGTTGGTCAAACAGGGTGAGCATGAAGATATTAAAAATGATGGGGGATTGACACAAGCCCTGTGGCACTCCACAATTCAAAGCAACACCTTCTGACACAGTATCCTCATGGAAGACCTTGGCAGTCCAGTCTGACAAGAACGAGAGCGCCCAACTGACTGCTTCCTTAGAGAAGGAGGACCCTTCTAACAGTCTGTTGGCCAAGATGCAATGATCCACTAAGTCAAATGCTGCCGCAAGATCTAGGAGCATCAGCAATTATATTTTACCCTTATCCATGAATTGTAGTATGTTGGTTTTAAGGTCCAGCAAAGTGGACTCAGTGATATGCGCACTCCATAAACTTGACTGTTCATGTCCCGGTATGCTATGAGTAACCAGGAATGTCTGTATATGTTCATGCACAATTTTGTCCAAAATCTTCAGAAGAAAAGGAGAGTTAGTGATCCGTCGATAATTTCCCGCTATACATGGGTCCAGTGAGGGCTTCTTTAAAAGGGCTGTAATCTATGCTTGCTTGACATCTAAAGGGACTGTAATTTCTCTGAAAGATGTGTTCACAAATGTAGCCATCAGAGCAGCAACTGGCTATTTTAGCAGGGCAGACATCACCTCTGCAGCTAGCAGGTGTTAGGGAGAATTCTTATAAATGGCTGATTTCCCTTACTTAATGAGTCCCTCAGCAGCTTTGCTGGATTTCTAGGATTTATTTTTTTCACCTGGTGAGTGTGTGAGCCTTTTTCCCACTCTTACATGTATTTTGCCATGTGTGTTTTTAATATTTTGTGTGTTCTTGGGCTCTGAAGCCTCACCTACTCCATGAGCACCACTTTTTGTGTGTGTTACACAGCACCTTCAGTGCGGTGACACAGAGTTGTCTTTGAGACTTCCCACTGACTTCATTTTTCTGGGGCTGACTACTGTCCCCCAGAAACATGTAAAGTTGCCATTAACTTTATGTAGTCACTTTAAACCACAGACCCAGTACACCCCATCTTACATGGAGTATTGGAAAGGGTTAACTCTTATCCCTTTTTGTCTGTGCCTCTTGGAGCCTTGTTTCGCTCCCTTAACATTAAGACTTGGCTGGTGGCAGTGGTAACTACCCTAACTTTTCTACCGCGATTATCTTATATACACGTGGTAATGTTTTAAGCTATTATAGTAGCCTCGAACATAAACCCGCTTGACCAAATACATTTTATTTTGGTTCTGGCTGGGTTTATTCGCGATTTCTTTCTGGTAAAGTCTTTCTCGTGTGTTCTCTGCGTGCCAAACCAGGGATACATCCTTTGTTCGCTGTCTTTTCGCGGGCTTCTGCACATAAGCCCTCCTTAAGGCGCCTGAAAGTCTAGGTAGTCAGGATGTGAGGGAGGGGTCTTCGGACCCCTGCCATGGGTTCCCTTGGTAATCCAAGCCACACTCCTGTTTGATTGGCTAAGGGGGCTACCCTTGCCAGGACAGCCACCCTGCTGTGTGATTGACAGCCAGGCTGTATGAATGGGCGAAAACTGCATAAAAAGCAGGTCTCTGGGACTGGAAAGACAGAGTCGCCACTGGATCAAAAGAACCAACGAGGAACTGGAAGAAGAGGACCCCTACCATGACTGAACCGCCCGGTAAAGCCCTGCTGCAGGTCCGAATCTCTGAATCCAACGACAGAGAAGATCCTCCAGGAAACTTCTTCCCTTGAGCTGGTGGGACCAACCAGTTTGCCCAAACTGCAAGCCAGGACTCCTCCTCTGGTCGAATTCACTGTGCAGAGCTACAGTGGGCTGGCTAGCCAGGAAGGTCGGACCCTGCTTGGGTTTTAAGGAGCGCACCTTTTATTCATTGTTTTGCTCTGCTGCTGGCTTCTCCCCTGGGTGGCGCAGGACCCTCCAGTCTTCCTACTTTATGTCAGTCCGACAGTCGCTTCAGGAACTGTGAGCCTGCAGGAACCACTAGGAACGTCCGCCTCAGCTACAGCTCCCTCGCTATTTCAAGTTACTGTGCAAATCTGGGTGCTCGTTTCGTTCAACCGCGGTAAAAGTGTTTTAAATCTTTTACTAATCCGAGGGCTTGTCCTTCTCTTATCTTTGAACTAACTTTTCTACCAACCAACCTCGTCCGGAATCTGTGCCACGAACTTTACTGCGAACTACCCTAAACTGTGTGGTCTTGAGCAAAAGACTTTTGACCCATTGACTTTGTCCCTAAGCCTTTTCTAGCTGATCTCCTCACTGTAGTTTCTCTTGTTCAAATTTCACTGAGTACTTACCTGTTGGTTTGCCTATTTTCTAATAACTTTGTCTTTCCCTCCCTTTTAAATTGCTGGACCGCCATTTTGCTCCCACTTCATTTTGTGAGCTTAACTTGTCTGGAATGTAAGGGAAGTGGTGTGGTGTATTTATGATTGTGATTTTTAACTTGCTTATAATATTGAAATGTTATACAACTGTTGATTAAATAAATATATATTCTTTTACTTAGAAACCTTGAGTCAGTGTTTGCCTGAATCATAGTAATTGCTGTCCTTTGTGTAACTATTTGATGCTGCTCACTTACTCTTGAGATAAGTCTGGCTGCTCAGCCACCACTACCACTTTAACTGTGTAGTACAGGCTTGTACCAAAGGTGACATTTTACTGTCACTTGTAGTCTTAATTGTGTGTGGTGTTCCAAAAGGGTACTGCATATAATTCTGCCTAACAGTAGGTGTGATCCTTATTAAAATGCCCTGTACCTCAGCTTCTGTCACCTCTGAAAAAGAAAAAGGCATGGGTGGAGCTGGTTGGTGCATAAACTGAACAGTGGTGGGAGAAGAGATCACTTTAGCTAACCTAGATTCGATGCCCCCCTTGATCATAGAGTTCTTACTGGACATGGTCTGTTCAATTTGAGTACACCAGTCAGTGTCTTTCACGACTGTGATGTTAATGGGGCTGGGGTCTTCAACCTCTTTCAAAATTTAAAAAAGTTCCTTTGTGTCTGATGCCCCATGCCGTACACATAGCCTCACTATGCTCTTTAGCTGCCCAGCTATATTTGGACTCATCCTTAGCAGACAATGTTTTTGCCACTTCCTCAGGGCCTTTTTTTCTTGAGTTTTAGGTTTTGTATTTCCGATGAATAGCAGGTTTTAGATGTAGTCATCTTCTCTGGTCTTGGCATCTGGGGAGCTAGGCTATTTACAGCTTTGGTAATCATCTTGCTGTAAGCGGCTGATAGGTCAGCTGCTGATTTATACTGGGCCAGGTTATTTAAGTGTGGGGCAAAGTACGGAGCTAGCGCCTCAGGAGTGAGTTTTGTTGAAGATTTCGAACAAGCATTTTCCTCCGTGATCTTTTAACTTTCTTTAGGATGGAAGTGAGGGCAATTTCAAAATTCATTAAATCGTGATTTGATCATGGACATGGTTTCACTTCCACCATATCAGGTTCCAGTCCGTGAGATACTACCCAGTCGAGTATTATACCACCGGAGTGGGTTGGTTGTAAGACATGTTTAATAAAGTCCTGATTTTTTAATGCGATCATAGTTCCTTTTGCCATGGAGTCTGATGAAGCGAGAAAACCCAGAGTGAGGTCTCCAACCAAGACCACTTTAGATTTGGGCTTAAGAGTAGAGAACATCGTTTCACTTAGATTAGCTACAAAGTATGGCATAGCAGAAGTGGATGATACAGAATTTATAGGGTTAAGGTAGTATTGAGATTCAATCTTAACAGATAGGGTTTCACAATTAGGCATTTCTATCAGATTTGCCTGTCGGATGGGTAAATCATTATTAAAAATAATGGCCACCCCACCGCCTTTGCCACCCAGATGATCTTTTCTGAGGATGCTGTAACCCTCTGGGACCGCTAGGAGAAGCAAGGGGCCTGCTGCCGCATGTAACCATGTTTGGGACAGGGCACAAATGTCAACATTCTCCTCTATGATGTAGTCCGCTTCTTCCAAGGCATGTTTTACCAGCGTTCTAGTGTGTAGTAGAGGTAGTAGAGAGCATTTTTCTTTTATTAAACATTTTTTATTGGTTTTGTTACATAATACATATAAAAATTGACTCTGAAGGAGTCCAACAACCAAAACATTCTAAAGGTTCATGAGGTCCCGAATACAACAACACAAGTTTATGTTAATGATTACATATTCACTCTTACATGTCAGATACATTCTGGCCTCAGGCCTGTATTTTACCGAAGTCTTATTGGGCATTCTCCCACTTTCCCCAGATTTTTCCAGCTTTCCCAGGGCAACCTCTGGCCGCATACACTCATCGCTCCATCGCTATGCATGCATCTACATCGTCTATCCATTGTGCGTGCTCAGGGGTTACATCCGATCCCCATAATTTGGCAATGTTGCGTTTGATTAGTGCTGTGGCGGTTGCAAACAGTAGCTTGTCAGTGCGAGACATCTCACCCTCGTCCTCTACACCCAGCAACATCAGTTTCGGATCTCTGGGCACGACCCGACCCAGTACCTCAGACAGTGTGTCGCAGCATTGATGCCAGTATAGTTTGATGTGCAGACAGTTCCATATGATGTGGAAGAAGGTGCCCTCCTCCTGGCGACAGCGCAGGAGAGCATTTTTTAACGGTCACCTACAGACATGAGGGGGAGTTGAAGGCCCTTTGATAGGGTTGGTTTCTACCAGCAGGGTTTTGGTTTCACTCTCACTGAGGCTAAGGTAGCTTTAGTCTGTTGCCCATCTACGAGGTTTACATTCTCAACATGCCTTTTGCATCCTGCATAACATCGCAGTGTGCAAAGGTGTACAAGCAGATCTTGTAACTGATCTCAGGCTAGAGCCAGTCCACAAACCTGAGTGGAGCCCAGCAGGACAGCAGTGTGAGTGAGGGAGTGGCTGGTCAACAGCTTCTACACAGGAGCACACATGCTGCCAGAAGGGAACAGGGACCACACATGAGATGGTGTCCATGATGAAAGGATGACAAGTGCCAGGCACTGCATGTGCACACTCACCTGCCTGAGACACCCATGGAAACAGACATCTGGCCATACCAACACATAGCAAATATGCATGCCTCCACATACAACACCGCACTGCATGAAAAAGAAATGGACACATACATACAAACAGGAACACATTGGTTGACTCGACGTGCCATGTGTAAAGCAGAGAATACGCCATACCCCGGCAGAACATCCACCACCCACCTGTCGTCTGGAAGCAGGCAATGGCAAGAAAGCACTACACAATTCCCACTCAGAAGGCACTTGCACAGAAGGGGCAGAGGTACACTAGGATACATCAGAGAGCGCACATAGGGAAAAATGGATTACCACACTGCATGGATATGGAAAGCTCACCCACAATGACATCACATACTCGCATGGGCAACTATTGGCACACACTACATAAGTATGGAATGGACAGGACACCACTTTTAATCGGAGTGGGACACTCATAGGGCCCCATGGAGTGAGCAAAGCTAACATTCCGTCACCCAAAATTGCGCAATAAGAAAAACTGGAACACTGTGTGACTGAACCATGGCCTGGTGAAGTGGCAACAAGCACCCAACAAGATTCACTGATCCCATCAAAGTCAAAGTTGGAAGGAATACACAATATAATCAAAACAATGGGGTTGGGGGACACGGGTGATACGAGAGAGGATTCCAAAAGCGTATCACCAATGCAGTGATGACGTAAGGCCCTGTAACTGCAGGCCACAACAAGCTGAATGTCTGTAAGTATTAACATATGCAACCACAGAGAACACACAACTCATGATGACATCACATTGATGGCATCGAGGACACTGATAGTGAGAGCTGATGGTGTACTACAAATGCTGATACACACTGCATGCCTGCACCACCTGGTATAAGAGATCGGGGGAGAGGGCACTAGTTGGAACCATGCTGTCACACCAGAAAGGTCCACTGACACCATGGCAGCTACCCCAATTTGCTGCAAAATAATAATAGTATAGGCTATTATGACCTAACATGGCCTTCATTGGCCTATGCTGAAAAGAAAATAATGGCAATGTGAATTGTTTGATCACTATCAATCATGATTACTGAGGCAGAGTTTCAAAGTCAAAGGAAAAGACCATTGGTTGTCAGAGGCAAGTCGGGGGAAATATACTTTGCTCGTGTTGAGTGATGGAGGGCCATTTTGATAGCTGGGGATATTATGCTGTCTGACTGTGGCAAATGTGCAGCCAGCATTAGTCACCTCTGAGGGCTCAAACAGGGTAGTGGCGACATGTACAAGTAACAAAGGCTAGTTTCTCTTGACTAGTGAAGCTCTGCCCAACTCAGTGGTTCAGGTTTTAAATACTTACTCTATACACATTCGCTGGAATATAGCCACATTTATATATCTATGTAGGTAAAATAGGTTTGTGGAAAAAAATTTAGAATGAAGAAAACTCAACTGACCATAACGAAGTACTGTTTGATAGGAATGTATCTACAGAAAGCTGGATAATCGACCAAACATAATCAGGCATAAACAAAAATAATATAGTTCAGTAGTGTTTATAGTTGGAAAATAAACCATTGATGGTGAAATCTCCTCATTTCATTTCTTGTTTAATTTCTATGCAGATAATTCCCAAATCTTTCTTTAATTTTTGCCATTTTTCGGAATCCTGCACTCAAATATTTATTCTTGTCTACTCACCATCGAATTCTAGATCTCAGTCAACTTCTTACATTTAAATGCATACAAAACTTCGATCCTGCTCTCTCATTCTCTTGTCACATTTCTGCTGTAGCACGGTTCTGCCGTTTCCATCTGGGTAATCTTCGTCATTTCTCACTTTGAATGCAACCAAAATGCTTGTCTCTAGTTTTATTCTTTCATAGCTGGATTTCTGTTCCTCTCTCTTATTCGGGGTGCCTCCTTCTCATCTTGCCCTTCTGCAATACCCTGACTTCCCGTCTGAAATTCCACTTTTTATGTCTTGTTTTTAAATCTCTTTATGAAGTGGTTCCTCCTTATTTATCATCATTGCGATCAGAATCTTAGTACCTCTTGTACTGCCCCCATGCCCTGTCACATTTTCATTCCTTTTCTCTTTTGGTGCCCAAGGTTTGGAATTCCCTCACTCTCTCTATTGAATCTATTACTTATTTTTCGATTTTTTGTTCTCGACTCGAATCTCATTTTCTTTCTTCTGCATAGTTACTCTTGAATTGTACCATGATTTACTTGTTTTGTATTGTTTAATTTATGTACAGTGGTTATGTGTTAGGCACTATAAAAATCCAAATGAATACAAATACAAATTGGTGGTGAGGATCGAACCCACAGAACCTGCGGCATTCCCTAGTGAAGGTTATAATCTCCTTAATGTTATGACTACGCCTCCAAAACACGGTTTCAAATCCAGACCCGGGCAACTAGGTTGAATCAAACTAGTTAATGTGCCCATTAAATATATGAGCTAGGGCAGTTGATCTAAACTACTGATTACTTGACCAACTCACCAGGTTTTAAATACACACCTTCAGTATTGTTGGTAATGAAGGCCTTATTTTAAAACGTTTGTAGTGACTTCTTTATTGAGGATGAGATGGTGGGCTGAAGCAGTTAATTGACTTGTCTAAAAAACAAAAAAATAACTAAATAACTAAATAAAAATGCTTGTTGCTTCACGGAAATGGGGAAGCATTGAAAAGCAATCAGGTACTGGCAGGATTTAAGTGTATGCAATGCTTATTGTAGAGACATGATTATGCCTTGCATGGGGCTGGAAATGGAGTTCTGGTTAGGAATGAATAGAAACTGAGGTCAGTAGTCCGGGAACCTGTAGGTACAGCAGATACAGTAATGTTAGGTTGTGGTGGCTGGTCAGTGTAGTAAGCCTGAAAGGGGAATTATAAACAGCGGTGATAAAGAACAGTTACAAGTCTCTACATTGATACTGGCTGGAACTTAGCATGAGCAGATTTCTTTGATGGGCTAGAGATGAGCTCAAGCGTTTCCTTAATGTGTTGAGGTATAATAGCTGGGTAACCTTAATCACCTGCCAAAACCCAGAGGAATATATCTGAGACTGCCATTGTAATTGTCAGGTATGACATAGCCAGGTCTTGGCTGTGCAAAAGCTGAATGGTGAGACAACAGTGGGAAACAGGGAGTGGGGAGTCCTGACCCTCTACATGTCACACTTGCAAGTTGAGGGTTGAGTTCTATAATGAGTCCAGTGTGGTAGTGCATGATGAGGAAACTGATGGAGTATGATATCTCTTTGAGAGGCTGGGTATCTGATTGTTAAAATCCATATATGCCAATTATTACAAAATGGACCTTATGGCGAAAGAAAGACTGTTAAGACATGAACATCTTAACATCTTAAAATAGAGCATGCATGCCCAGTTTCTAGCCCTGGTAGCGGATGTAAGGCCCATGGTAGACCTAAAATAATGTGGCAAATATAGCTGTGCTAAATCTTCCTAGTCAAAAGGGCACATCTGCTACAGGATGCAGAATAGATCTGGCGGTGTAAAGGCATGCTGTGAACCTTTTGGGCAACAAGCCCATCTTACTATGCTCCAAACTGGAAGAGGCCATGAGGTCTGTAGAGAACCGTGAGGTACGTGTGAGTCCGAATGAGAGAAAATAGGGTTTGCTATAAGCATAGTTGAAGCCCTACAATGCAAATTCATGGTTCAAATGGCATCCAAGCAATGGCACAGTGTAGCAGAGGTACACATATATAATGTAAATGCACTGACAGGACCGATAGAGGCTGATTGCCAGACATGTTTTGCATTGGGTAGGAAGCTGCAGATGAGAATGCAAGGGGCCTCCAGTGAACTCCTCCAGACATCTGCAAGTTTTTGAGAACATTCATGACACTTCGGTGTGCGTTGGCAAACTGAACCCACATGGGATTACAGCTGATGACAGTCTGCCGCCCTTGTGGGTTCAGTGAGTACAAATAGTGTAATTTGCCCTAACAGTCCATCACTTCAGTTTACATGTTGACATGTCCATCTCAATTAGAGGGTTGAGTTTTGTGGAAGAAAGCATGCCAAGCATAGGTATTTATTTTGTGGGACAGCATTCCTTATCGTCTGGATGGTTTCTCACAGGAGAGTGCAGGCGCAGGAAAATGAGTGCAGGGAGCACCACAGACAGAAATTCACCCGTCTGTGATTCAGCGATGTGCTGTCATCTGCTGCGGTGCCTGCCCCTGCATTCTTGGGGTGCATTGCTTCACATCAGTGAATCGGCAAGCGCACAGCCGTTTGTGAGAGCGGATCTTCCTATGTGAAACAGTGCACCTGCATTCTGCAATTGTTTTATACTCTTGTCCGTGCCCTGCCCACACACCCATCAAGAAAAGGCGTACACAAATCCGACCCGTGGCATGGGCATGGTGATCCCCTTTACTTTGCCTAGAAAACATCCCCTACACTTACTGAATCTACCTTCACTTCACCGACATTTACTTTGTCATACATTTACTTCTTCGTGCCTTTATTTCATCTACAGCTTCACACTGTAAAGGTAGCAAGGCATGGTTAAAGTTAGCTAAAGGTTAGGGCTGCAATCAAGGGATGGCATGGCGTAAAATATGTGTTAAAGCAGTAGAGGGAGTTGATGTGAATGCTAGAGGAAGTGAGAGACAGGAGAAGTTAAGGTATCCAGAAGAAAATATGAGCAAGTGAATGTATGGGGAAGTAAATGCATATAAAGACATACATCCATTAGTCCATGATTACATGGCTGCACTACTTGCCTTCCCACCACTTCCCAGTGCAGATGTCTTTCCTTCCCAATAGTGCTGGGATATAGGTAACACTGCTTCATGGACAATCTATGAGGCTCTGGAAAGCAGTGATGGTCACGGGGATACACCAGGGACGTCATTTAGGGGTCGCCAGGGGTCGCAACTGTGACCCCTGAGGTCTCCATTGCTACCCATAAAAAAGATTTTGAAAAACTTTGTTTTTATAAGCTCCTGAGCTGGGGTCAGCACCATGTGGCTCTTTGTTTCTGGAGTGGCTGGCTTTCTTGTTCAGACCTCTTTAAAAAAAAAAGGGGGGGGGATCAACAAATGTACCACTTTGAGCCGTGACCCTAAATAAGAAAGAATAGGATTATTCTCTAAAATAATTTGTCTTCCTGGAATTCTATACAATAATTACTAGACTCATTAAAGGTTTATTTCAGGCACACTTCAGGGGATGAGTCGCTGATTTAGTCTGTTATTAAAGACCTCAAATTCACAATTCATAAAAAAAAGTCCAAAAAGCATTTATCGTAGAATAAGCATCCATTTTGGACTAGGTATTTAGCTTTTTGCAAGTTGCAGTTATAGCATGTGTTTTTGTGCTGTTGTCTCGATTATAATAATCACAAGACATTCCATCTCGGTGACCTCGGTCACTTGACAAAATCCAGTGTGCCTAAAAGCTTGTGAACAGTGTAGAAATGTTTGACCATAGCACATAAAGTGGCCCTTGATTTCACTGTGTCACAATGAACGCTTTGTTGTAATGTGTCTTTCTTTCCTATTTCCATGGCATGCTCTTCAGGATGAGTGTTTGCGTGCATGAGGTAACGAGTGCCCAGAGTACGGGATGCTTTGTGAGGCCAATCTATGAAGCCTGAAAAGTAGATCCACGCAGGCTCGATATGTGGCCAACTTTGCACCAGACCTGCAGATGAACTGGCCTCTTGTTAAATCTGATACCAGTTTAATGGTATCCACTACAAAGTGTAATCTGCTTTCTGACTTTGAGAAAATTCAGACATGTAATTGCTAATTTTACTGTAGCCGGCAAGATAGCTATAGCATGTAAGATAGCTCAGTGGGTTGAGTGCTCACTGCATGAATGTGTGTGTGATCGGCAGGTTGCAGGTTCAAATCCTGACAAGGCCAACTCAGCCATTCATTCTTCTGAGATAAATGAGTACCAACGCAGATTAGGTGAAATTGCATGTATATTTCTTCTATATAAAGCGTGTAAACATAAGTGTTACATAATAACACATCATTATCATTTGGCTTTGGACGTCTGATTGCATTCAAAGTAATATTAACGATACATATGGCGATCCATTCTTGTATGAATATTTTTCATAGTATACTTAGGAACAATGCTATGTGATGACACTTAATGTTTTGTAAAGGGGATAAAGATCATCACTTTTGGGTGGGATCAAATGACATTACTTCCTGTGATATCATCAGAGGTCAAGGGTTGTGTGATGTCACTTCCGCTATCTCTGCATTTGGGTGAAATGACGTCCCTGGGATACACGGGACCACTGTTTCAGTAACCTTCGCCCCTAAGGAGGAATCATCCTAACCATTGCTACTATGAGCATTTAATGTTCCAGGTCTGGAAGTTGGTGGGTGCATTAGAAGTGATACCCATGAGCAGGATACACAAGGCATCCTTTGGGATCTAAAGTTGCAGAAAATGATAGAAGTTGCAAAAGAAGCACATCCACAAAAAGCAAACTACTGTAGAAGTGCACACATTGGTTTGCATTTTTTCTATGATGGCACTGTGGCTGTCCACCCTTTGTGTTTCGACAGGGAAATGGGACACCTGGGCAGATTGGCAGACGCAAAATACAATAAAGCCAGTTGCAGAATTGGATAACCGGATTAATCTGCCTGCAAGCTCGACGCTGAAATGGTTTATAATTGCATTGCCCTTAATTTGTGGACCAAAACTCTACTGAAATATTAGGTTTGCTGCGTGCCTGGAAGATGTGTCCCATAAAAGCTGGCAGAGACCCTCAAAACCTGCCTTTGCAAATTACATTTTTTTTACAAATAAAAAAAGACACAATTAGTGCTACAGAAGACTAGTTTCCCATGAATTATCCTCTCCACGTGTTCACTTCATATTATGTATTTTATACGGTAATGAGAGATCCCCAAACCCCCATTTATCATTCCTGTATTTCTCACTTCCTCTACCCTAGTGCGCTGCACTCTCATACTGATGGAGGAAACATGAAGGCCTGTGCCTCAGAGCTAGACCCCAGCACATCCGAAGGCTGTCCTCTATGCCACTGCCTGTATATGCCGCATTTCCACAAAATGCATGAAAGTGGCCAGAAAACTAAAGGTCAGCCAACCACCCCAGTGGATGTCGAGAATGCCAGGAGCAGTAGAAAGCAAGGAATCTCCTACTACACACGAAAACTGTTCAACAATTCCCCTTTCTAAATTTACTTTTGGAAATATTACTTTTTTAATGGTCAGTCTTATTAAGAATGATTATGGCACTCATGGCATGTAGCACCTCTCAAGTAGGGGTGTGCGCATTCGATTCTGCTTTAGTGCGATCTACGAAAGAAGCATTACTTTTGGTGCGGTTTTGCGCCATACATGAAGTTTCGATCCCATGTTGGTTTTGTTTCATGCACGAGAAACTTTGTTCCACTCTTTTCGATTTGTGCTAGGTTTGCGCAGCGGCACGAGAAACGTGGTTCTGCTCTTTTTGATTGGTGCTAGGGTAGCGCAGATATGACGAACGTAGGTTAATTACAAACTGCTTCATCACCTGCTATTCAGAGTCACATGACATGAATTAAAAACTCAGAACCCAAAATGCAGGAGATAGGAAGGAGAAAACATGCAATAGCGATGTTTATGTCCGTACAAGTGAAGCACTCAGCAATTCATGCAGCAGTGATGCAGCAAATTATATGAGAGGGGAGAAAGGGTGCATACTACGGGTACAGACTATAGTCAATCAATGTGAGGACATGTTATAACAATATTGAAACAATAAAACAATACAGAATCCTAAATCCCTGTCTCTCCAAAAGAATAATGCATAAAGCAAGATCTTAATACAGTTGGCAGCAAGGAACTTTGCAAACATATAGGAGGTCATTCCGAGTATGGAGGTAGCCATGCCGCTATTTGCGGCATGGCTTCCCCCATACCAGGCACCGGGTCTGGGTACCCTGAATGGGGAAATACCGGGCCATTCTAACCTTGGAGGGGCCTGTATTTCCCCATTCAGGGAACCCAGAACCTGTGCATCCCCATTCCCATTCGAGCCCCCATAGGGCTCAATGGGAATGGGGAGCATGCTAACAACGGGCCTGTTGTTAGCATGATGGACCGCTCGCGGGACCCGCTAAGGACGCTGTTTTACCAGGCCTCCTTAGCGGGTCCCGCAAACAGACCTCCTAATGAGGTGGTAGGGGGTTAACAGGGCCGGCAGCTTCCCCACAACACCATATAAGGTTCTTCCACCCAACAGCCAGTGAGGGGAAGGTGCCAGCCAGTCTGCCCTGGACTTCCACACAACACCATATATGGTTCTTCCACCCAACAGCCAGTCAGGGGAAGGGACAGAGTCAAGGCTTCCCAGGACTTTGGGAAAACAAGGTAACGTAATAGAAACAGGGGCCATCTTTCCTCCTATAAGAAATCAACTGATTCCTATGGCAGGGGCTGGGAATCCCAAAATGGAGGATACTCAGAGCACCTGTCAAATTCAGCATGGAGCTGCCACCAGCCTATACCCTGCTCTGTGGGAAACAGACAGGTGCCCAAAAACATACACTAGGGGTACATGGTTGCACCCCAACCCATGGGTGCCATAGGGGTATCCCATGGGTCTCTGTTCACCACAACAAAAAGAGGAAGAGCTGCAGGAGTCCCAGCTGGACTCCTGAGCAGAAAACAAACAACACAGAAGACACATGACAAAGGAGTACATGACAAGGACATGGAGGCCCTGTCCCTCCAATGCATTTCCAGCATCACTATGGTCATGGAGACAATCAAAAGCTTTAGTGTGGAGAGTTAGCTCGGTGATAGCCAACTTCTCCAGGTGTTTGCCAAGGAAAGAAGTGATAGAGAGTGGGCAATAGTTTGCCAGAATGGCGGGGTCGGCAGAAGGCTTTTTTAGTACGAGGGGTGCACAAGGGAGTGCTTGAGAGGAGAGGGGGAAACTCCAGTGGTGAAAGAGTGATATCAGAAATTGGCCAAGGCTGGAGCAAGAGAACGGCTGTTGTCCTTAATACGTTTTATAGTGTGAGTCCCAGGTATCTAAGGGAGTTACTGCACCATTGAATACCAGCATAGCATGGCTGCAGGATGGCAATGATAGAAAGAATTGCATCTCTGATTTATTAAGATAATAGCTTGATACTTGTTAGCATTGATCAATAAAGTGAAGTATTTCAAGGACTGAGATCTCCAGGTCTTAATTATAATATATTACAAGATAGTATCTGTGTAGGCCTGAATCTTGACTTAGGCATTCCCTATTGTGACACCTTTGACTTCCTGGGGTAGTTTAAATGCAGAAAGTAATATTTCTTATGCTGGGTGAAATTGTGGTAGAGAGAGGTGGCAACTGGGCCTACAGTCTTGGGGGAGTGTTAAGTGGGGTGCTAGAGCCATTTAAAAGAACTGCAGCCCGGGGCTTGGAATAAAGCACACAAATCATTAAACAGAACTTTATTCTGAAAATATTTTAAGAAAATGTAATTTGAAATCCCATTATATGTGATCAAAAGGTCTCTCATTATCTAGCATGATCGGGTCACAGGTTAATGAGAGGGGATGGTTGTTCACTATGACCTGACATAGTAATAAGGCATTATCTGCCAAGTGTCTGCCTCTGAGGTAACATGATTGATCCATGTTTTGGAATGTTTAAGAATGGATTTAGAATGCTCATATGTTAGCTTGCACTCCAGTGCACACCTTAAAAATCCTGTCTGATTATCACATCAACTGGATCTTTGCCCAGCTAGAAATGACAATAAGGTGGGCATATTTTGTCTCAGAAGGACCGGCAGAGACCCAATGGTGCTAAATGAAGAGAATAGAGGTTTCAGATCAGAGAATCTTAAAGCTACAAATGCCTCATAAATATCAACTGGGAGTTAATCAGTGCTTGGGGCATTCTGGTTTTTAATGCCACTTTTATTTCTGCAGCAGTAAACAGGGATTTCAGGCTCCGGCATGAACAAAGAGGTGCTGTAATATTTGCAGAAATTCACAGAATTGGGGCTGGAAGAGGGGCAGGGTAGATGTCTCTTTCTAAAGGTCTTATAAAAATGTAATATTTCTTTAAGAATTACCTCCCTGGAAGATAGGCAGATGTCATCATGGTGTCTAAATTCTGAGATCTGGGATTTGTAACTTTCTGTCCTCCGGTAGCTCATCAATATCCAATGTTCTCCCTTTTTCATTGGGAATAGCTAGGCCTGCACATCTGCAATTAGCCAGTTTTGTTACAAGTGGTGGTTTTGATGTGATTTGTATATGGAGGGGGACTTAGAGGAAATGTAGAGCCCAGCCTCTCTGACAATGCCCTTCTTCAGCTGAATTGCTCTGGAGTTAAACTCCTTGTGTTCTTGGTCAAGAATCACAATGCCTCTGACAGTGGCTTAAAAGCACAACAGTTGTGACTGAGCAAAGGCTTTTGAAGGTCGTTAAACATGACTCTAATTGGATTCTGTGAAGGTGGACCAGATTCAGATTTGCCTCTGAAATGCATGCGCCATCTGGTTGACTTGCCTTACTGCATGTTGTGCTCAGATGTAATGTGAATGTTGCATGATCTAATATGGAAATCACTAGCCTATGTGTGTTGGTGATACCCTGGAGCTAGGTAGTTGACCCTAGGATGTAATGAAGTATAGACTGGAAGCATGGGGTATTGAATAGAATGTGACATGTTCAACCCTGTGTTTCTGTAGTTCCCAGGGATTCGCTAATTTTGTAAGGATGTCAAAGTTCCATGCAAATGTACAAGTCAATTAATGTTTTGTTAATTGCTGAGTCATTCTACTTGCATTGAACATTAGCTACTGTGTCAAAATAAAGCTGGTAACAAGCTCAGACATGTTACAGTACATTGAATAAAGGAAGAAACACATGGTTGTTAGCCAGAATAATCAAACTGACGATAAAACTATGTTCTAGCACCCTCTTCTTACAGCTCAAGTGTCTTTCTTTGGGACCTTTCTTTGGCAGGGTCGCATTGAAATATTTCCAAAAGGTCAGAGACTTTTTCCTGAGGTTGCAGCAATGATTTGAGGAAAGGTGCACATTTTGGAGAAAATCGATTCTTGATCTTTAACCTTGTAGAGGACACATTGATTTGTAGTGTAGAGGAGCAAGTAGACTCATTCTCCCTAGTTAACACTGTCTCACCCCCGTCCTATTGGAGTAACAGATGAGGAGCTATAATTGGGAACCCAGGTACACGTTTTTTCTGTAAGAAAAACGATATGCACTCAGGCATCCATACAGAAAATACCCTCACATGGAAACTACAGAAGAAACTTACCTAGCCGGATGTTCCTTGCAGAGTTGTAGAAAGGCTGCCATGAATAAAATGATGCGCGAGATAAATGTACATTAGACAAAGCAAAGCAAAAGAATGTCCGAAAGAAGATATATGACCCTATGCTGAAGCAACATGAAAATACTTCAGGATGCTGATGTAACTGAAGCAGTAATAGCACAATATACTTTTTAAAATGTGTTTATGGTTAAAATAAACCTTTACAAAGCTAAGACTTTTACATATATACAATTTTGAAGTGCGTACATAAAAACATTAAAAATTGTTAAAAGAAAAATATGTTTCACATTTGGGTTAGACTACAAACTGTTATACAATTCATTGGAGACACTACATTTCTTAGTCTTTACATACATATTAGTTCCTTAAATGACTATAAGCATGATACATCACTTCCATATGTAAGACCTCATTTTCATTAGTTGCATAAATGACCATCGTTCCAATAACGTTACATACATTACAATAGGCTAAAAAGACTAGTATTTGCCTTAATTCCAATCAGGCCAACAGTTTGTATAATGATGGTGTCACAACTAGAGCTTTGCATACACTTTATAGATGTATCAATTCTTATAACTCATGATCGTCAGTGTACCGCATCTCTCCCTATACAATCAGTTACAAACTTTATGATGCAGTAGCTATGAATACAAAGAATAATGAAGTGAGCCCCTGGTCAATAACTGTAAATATGTTGAAAAACACAAGGTAGAAAGATTGCATAGAAGCTTGCTTATGAGAGGTTTAAGGACTAATAGTAGAACAAGATGGACGTCGGCTCATGTAAATCAACCCATTTATCTCAAAATGCGAGCCCAGAGTTTAATATGGAAAGATGATGAAGAAGCTGTTTTTCTTGAGAAATAGGGGAGTATACTGGCTTTGAACCAAGGATGCTATTTCGAGAAATGAAGAAAAGCACAAAGGGAGTTCACAAGCAGACAATACGCAAGGACATATTTTCTAAAGATTGGGAAGAACACAAACATTTACTAAGGCAAATATAGGAAATAGTGAACATTTCATCGAGTGTACCCAAAAGCACATTATTGACCATCCCCTCCATGAAAAAAGAAAATGTAAAAAAAGTAAGTCACAACTGGAACATCTGTATGTGCTGTTTGTTCTAAAATCAATACCCTAAAATCAATAATCTAAAACCCTCAAGATGCCAAGGTGACATCTGTCCGGAACAAATAATTAAAGAAGCAGCCAGAGACCTTGCACCATTTATTACTAAATTACTAAATGCTTCCTTTAGGGCTTGCCAGGTACCTACAAACTTCAAAGACGCCTGGGATCTACCGCTACTCAAGAAAGCTACTCTTGACCCGACCATCTCAGCAAATTACAGGCCGATAAAAAAGGTACCCTTCTTACTTAAAACAATTTATAAAGCAGCATATATCCAAATTCAGCAGCATCTAGAGACTAATAACTTACTAGGGCTCAGACAATCGGGCTTTAGGCCTCTCCACAGTACGGAAATGGCTCTAATTGATCTGAAGATGCAAACAGATCAACTAAAAGACAACAGACAATGTGCACTACTCCTCATGTTAGATCTATCAGTGGTATTTGATCTGGTGGACCATAACATACTATGCGAACACTTGTCATCCGCAGCTAGCTTCTCCCAAGAGGCGAGACACTGTACCAGATCCTTTCTAAGCAACAGATTGATGAGAGTCTTCTCACCTTCTGCTGCTGAGGACCCTGTCCCTATTACCTGCGGAGTGCCACAAGGCTGCTGTGTCTCTCCAACATTGTATAATGTATTTACCAAGCCCCTATTCAACAAACTGGATCATTTGGGTGTCATCTAAACAAATTATGCAGATGACACCCAGATACTGACATCCCTAACTGGAAACTACGACTCAGACCTTGCCCTTCTAAACAAAGTATATCTCATCATTCAGTCATGGATGGCTACCCATAGCCTCTGCCTGAACGATGAGAAGACGGAAATCCTAATCATAGGTGCTCCTAACCACATGAAAAAATTAGACTCGTGGTACTCTTCCATTAATATAGATGGCAACATCATCAAAACTGCCAAGGATACTAAAACCTTAGGATTGTGGGCTACATTGACTCACTGAACAGAATTTCTCCAAAACCAAGCTGCGCTTCAACAGAAACAGCAAAATGGTTGTGCTGGTTCCAGTGAGCACCATGTCCTCAAAACTGCGTGGTGCAGCAACAAAAAGATGGCTTGCACAATCTTGCCAAGCACATATTGGGCAGGGTGGAACAAGGCGGCACACCAAGGAAGCTTGCCAGTGTGTTCTTACATATACATAAGAAACAGAGTGAAAAAGCAGCGCTATTTTGCTGCCAGACCAAAATCCTCATTAAAAAGGAAACATTTTCACCTTTAAAATAATGTTGCTGACGCTATTTTCATCTGCTCTTCCTTAAACCACTGTGATTAATAAGGCCCCGACCATGCCCATTCATATTCCCATTGTGCTTCAGCAAAACCAAGCATGACCCCTGAATGACAGGCTCTGTTAAGCCAAATCTAAAAAAAAGTCCCAAGAAACTTCACTTTCTGCCGTGCACGGTAAACGCTTTATTTTGTGCTACAAAGTGTCAAAGGAATGAACCATGAAAAAGAAATCATAGCTCTGTGCACATGCCAATTTCAATACTTCTGTGCTTCAAACAAAACTCCTGCCTAAAAGAGAAACTAACTATGGCTGTAAAACAATGTGGGAATCTGATGGAGATGCAAAACCGAATTAAAAAAAAAAGAAATGATTTTTCACCACACATGTAAAAATGGGCTTTGCAGACTAAAGGAGAAAAAGGCCTGTTTAAAAAGTAAACTGTTGAATGAAAGCCAGGTTATTCTAGTTGGCAGAGCTAAAGCTTCCCCCGAGGAAGGGAACCACCATAAACTCTCACTAGATACTAACACCTGCGTGATAATTACTAGATTGGACAGAATCTAGTCTAGGCTGAACCCTCTGACAATGGAATTTCCAGGATATGTGAAAAGAAAGCCACACGTCTTTGTGATTTCTACAGGAGGCTTCAGAGGAGATCTCCATGGCGGACCAGACCTTCAGGGGAGTAGCTTGGAAGCTATTCCCAAATATGGGGGACAAAGGACTGCCATTTGTTTCCAAAGACTATTTATGAGTACAAATGTAAAGACTTTTATCTCTGCAGCAGGACTTTGTAAAAATGTAAACATTTTGCAGTTTAAAAGTGATTTTGTGGTTTATAATTTGAGACATTGTATAATTCACTGACCCTTTGGGAATAGAAATGGCAAAGAATCAGGGATTACAAGGAAAGTATCCATGATGCCATTGTGAATTTTCATATTTACATCCCTTATGATGATCCACAAAAAGTATAAAGTTATGGAATTTTAGGCCGAATATTTCACACTGAAAAGCACGAAAAACTGGTAGAAGGGTGAAACAATGTCTCACAAACTGGAGGATTGGACTGTATGTGTTGCATAAAGTATGTAACCTGTTTATGTAATTTGTTTAGATGTTTCGACTGTATAAAGGTGCCACTTAGGGCAAAACTGGATTTTAGTTAAAGTAATTGTGGAAGGTTTTAGACATTGTAAAACTCACATCATGAATCTGGCATCATACTCTTGAAATCCAACTGAGCAATCCAGTAGTTTAGAGGCGTGCTTAGCTAAACCTGCCCAGCCATATACTTTGATGATGTCACTATGCATTATAAATAAGAGTCCCTGACAAGACTCCAGACAGACACCCTTCCTGAAATTCCTGCGCTGCGTTCCTGACCCGCTCCATCCAGATTCCAGACCCCACTGCAAAACCCAAGCATAGCTGATTCCTACTCCAGCAAGTTTATTGATCCAGAAAAATCCACTAAAATCCCAAATAAAATCCTGAAATCAGACTGGCTTGCTGCCCACTAACTGCATGTCTGCTACAATCCTGCCATCCAGCTGACCTTTAGTATCCAGTGACCAGAATTGCCATTCCGCTGTCCTTGCCATCCAGTGACCAGTGCAGTTTAAAAGTGATTTTGTGGTTTATAATTTGAGACATTGTAGAATCCACTGACCCCTTGGGAATAGAAATGGCAAAGAATCAGGGATTACAAGGAAAGTATCCATGATGCCATTGCAAATTTTCATATTTACATCCCTTATGATGACCCGCTGCAAACCTGCCATCCAGCTGATCTTTAGTATCCAGTAACCAGAACTGCCATTCCGCTGTCCTTGCCATCTGGTGACCAGAACAGCCCAGCTGTTTTCTTTTGCCAGGCGTTCAGCCGTGTGGTGACCAGAACCTTTTGACGGTCCAAAAAAATCCCAAAACTAAAAGTGGACTGTGAGTATAATCCCTACCCCATAGAAACCCATAATCTATTTTATCTTGCCTTTGTCCTTATCCCACTCTCTAAGCCATCCTATCCTTATCCTGATAACTTGGTAAAACTGTTAGAATTATCTGTGCACCCTGCCCGTGACTTCCAAAAGTGCTAGCGCCATCTCTTTTCCATTTTGTCTTGTGTAATCCTAAACCCTTAGTCAGATTTCGAGTTATCAGACTGGTTTCCACCAGGGTTGTGCGCTGGCGTGACAGAGTTGAATTAGCTAATCAACCTTGGATCTTACTGTGTACATCTTTGGTGGTCTAGTCTGAATAATCTGGTTTAGAGTAAAACTGTTCTGGTCACAACTAATTTTCTTTCCTATTTCACAGCTTCATTTTGCTCAAAGCGCACCTTTTCATATCTTGCATAACTCATCCAGTTTAATAGCTAAAGACCTATTTTCACTTCTATAATATCCCTGTGATATACCTCTATCCCCCAACTGCACTCCAAATCAGAGTATTTCACCCGTCTTTATTAAAAACTGTTTGGGTAATTTAAAGCGGAAATTGAAAAGAAATGCAACTTTGGTGTTATCTTTCCTAAATCAAAAAGTGCTCCTATTTCATTGTGCGGTGTAGATGTTCTAGGGGAAGGTTAACCAAGTGCATTGCTCACAATTTCATTGTAATTATCACCCCATTGGTGATTACTGCCCCATATTAAAAATTGTGTGATTTATTTTGAATTTTAAAATAAATAAATAAATAAATCATGTATTTTACTAACCAGCCTGGTTCATGGTCCATTGTGACCAGGGGTATTTGAAAAGGGGGTGTGATACGAGTTGGTTTCCATCTCAAATTGAATCTGCATAAAATAAGGAGAAAAGCATCTCAGTTGTGTGCTATATAGTAGGCCGAGACCAAAGTGTGTGTTGCCTGATTGAACAGGATTTTACCTAGATTCTACACTGAACCTTAGAAAGCAAGTCAATGCGCCTCATCCACTGCTTACACATGCAAGCTTACACATGCCTGTAAGCTGTACCCTTCTACTAACGGCAGTATGCAACGTTGAAACTGCTAGGTTTGGTGTAAATGAAAGTGTTCATATACACCCGTGTGTTGTATATGAACACTTTCATGTACACCAATGCAAGCAGCTTCAACGTTGCATCTTACAACGTTGAAGCTGCTTGCTTTGGTGTACATGAAAGTGTCCATATTCAACACACGGGTGTATATGAAAACTTTCATTTACATCAAACAAGGCTTCTTGTGGCACTCCTCCAGCTTAACGGCACCAAAAGGGTACTGTACACGTGCGCTAGTTTAGCACACATATTAAACTGGCGGAGTTCCACAAGAATAGGCTTTCAAAAAGCCAGTTTACCAATGTGGTGGTTGCTAGGTTGGTTTCTACCCATCCCAGCAACCGCCACACGTATTCCGAAAGTGGCGCATTCCTTTCGACTTCAGAGGAATGTGCCACCTTCAGAATAAAGTACCGAAAAGGTTGTTAAGCCTTTTAACGTCCTTTTCGGTACTTATCACCTGGATGAGAATAGGGCCCTCAGAGTTCTAGAATCTAACAAATACCACTCACGCTCTACTAAGCTCTTATCAGCGTGTATATTCCCAGATGTATTTTTACTATCTTCCATTTTCCTTTGATGCTTGCTCATGTCATCCTCATTTCAACTACTTCCATTACTTGTATATTTCGCTAATGTCTATCTCTCTACTACTTGCATTACTTGTACATGTCTTTCAAGTATTATCACCTGTATGTTACTACCATATTCGAAGATGTCTTGTAATGCGCCCAGATACCCTAGGGTGAGGTGTGCTATATAAATTAATAAAACAAACAAACAAACAAACATTGAATTACAAAAAACCCTGCATCTTCGAATCCTTGATGCAAAGGGATTTTTCAGTGTATTTACTTATATATGCAGGGAAGAACATTGATATTTTGATCGCAAAAGAATGTACAATATGGCATTAAGCACCCATTCCATGGGCTGGAACGGGTGTTAACCGCCCGGGGGCCCGAGTTAAAGGCTTGAGCGCAGCCCTTGGAATGGGTGCTTAATGCTATTATTTCCAATCCGGAAACCCAGCCTGCTAAGAACATTGTATTTTCATTCAATGTACGGGACGCTGCACGCGTCCCGTTCATTGGATGAAAATACTGTCTCAAGATGGCCGCTATGGATATGGAAGGTGGGGCTCCATACGGAGCCTCTCTACCATTTGCATGGTCGCCACGTAGTGGCAGCAGAAGCGCACGGCAGAGGATGCCGCCGCCACCAAATAAAAGAGTTAAGTGGGATGAGGGGGTGGAGGGAAGAAGGAACCATAAATGGCTCTCCATTAAAGACAGGATCCACTACAAACTAGTATCCATTACCCGTAAATGCCTGAATAATGCCGCACCACAGTACTCGAAAGACAAAATTGTCATGAAAACCTCATCCAGACCTACAAGGACAGCCAACTCCTTTTGTATCACAGTCCCGCGCTTCAACCTGAAAAGAGCTGGCAGCAACAGCTTCCCTGTGCATGCAGCCCAAGCTTGGAACGCTCTCCCAGTTCATCTGCACACCAACCAGTCTTTCCAAAACTTCAGATCTAATGCCGAAAAATTGCCATAGCTGAAAAACGCCAACAATATGACCTCTCAGAGTTCTAGAATCTAACAAATACCACTTACTCTCTATTAAACTCTTATCATGTATGTTCCCAAATGTATTTTTACTATCTTCCATTCTCCTTTGATGCCTACTCATGTCATGCTCATTTCAACTACTTCCATTACTTCTATATTTCGCTTATGTATATCTCTCTACTACTTGCATTACTTGTATATATCTTTCATATATTACCACCTGTATTACCATATTCGAAGATGTCTTGTAATGCGCCCAGATACCCTAGGGTGAGGTGTGCTAAATAAATCAATAAAACAAACAAACAAACATTGAATTACGAAAAACCTTGCATCTTCGAATCCTTGATGTAAAGGGATTTTTCAGTGTATTTGCTTATATATGCAGGGAAGAACAATGATATTTTGTTCGCAAAAGAATGTACACTATAGCGTTAAGAACCCATTCCAGGGGCTGGAACGGGTGTTAACCGCCCGGGGCCGGAGTTAAAGGCCCGAGCGCAGCCCTTGGAATGGGTGCTTAATGCCATTATTTCCAATCCGGAAACCCAGCCTGCTAAGAACATTGTATTTTCATTCAATGTACGGGACACTGCACGTGTCCCGTTCATCGGATGAAAATACTGTCTCAAGATGGCCGCTATGGATATGGAAGGTGGGGCTCCATACAAGCCTCTACCATATGCATGGTGGCCACGTATTGGCAGCAGAATCGCACGGCAGAGGTTGCCGCCGCCACCAAATAAAAGAGGTAAGTGGGATGATGGGGTGGAGGGAAGAAGGAACCATAAATGGCTCTCCATAAAAGACAGGATCCACTACAAACTAGTATCCATTACCCACAAATGCCTAAATAATGCCGCACCACAGTACTTGAAAGACAAAATTGTCATGAAAACCTCATCCAGACCTACAAGGACAGACAACTCCTTTTGTATTACAGTCCCACGCTTCAATCTGAAAAGAGCTGGCGGCAACAGTTTCCCTGTGCATGCAGCCCAAGCTTGGAACGCTCTCCCAGTTCATCTGCACACCAACCAGTCTTTCCAAAACTTCAGATCTAATGGCAAAAAATGTCTATACCTGAAAAACGCCAACAATCTGACCTCTCAGAGTTCTAGAATCTAACAAATATCACTCACGCTCTACTAAGCTCTTATTGTGTATGTTCCCAGGGGTATTTTTACTATCTTCCATTCTCCTTTGATGCTTGCTCATGTCATGCTCATTTCAACTACTTCCATTACTTGTATATTTCGCTTATCTATATCTCTCTACTACTTGCATTAGTTGTATATATCTTTCATGTATTACCACCTGTATGTTACTACCATGTTCGAAGATGTCTTGTAATGCGCCCAGATACCCTAGGGTGAGGTGTGCTATATAAATCAATAAAACAAACATTGAATTAGGAAAATCCTTGCATCTTCGAATCCTTGATGCAAAGGGATTTTTCAGTGTATTTGCTTATATATGCAGGGAAGAACAATTATATTTTGTTCGCAAAAGAATGTACAATATAGCG